>NW_026570268.1:600000-1047240 GCF_019649055.1 Paramacrobiotus metropolitanus | reverse complement strand
CATCAACAATGGAGAATCGAGATCCGGACCGAACGCAAGAAATGCTCCGGCTGAACTTCGACCAGCGCATCGACTTGGCGTTGGAACATCGGAAGCTCGGAACGAACCGAACTTTCCTACAACGATAGAGGAAGGCTACCAACAGGTAGCCACCATCCTCCAACTACTCGGACTGAACGAAAACAGCCTGAGGAGGATTTCGCAAAGGCGATATCGGCCTCCACAAAGGAGGCGGAGACGGCTCGGAAGTTAGCTGCTCAGTTCGGCGTGTACGCCAACAATGGCACCGTCGAAGCGTGGCCCGGGATGCAACAGGCACTCGAGGCGACCGACCCAGCCCTCGATTCGAAGCTGGAACGTCGGAGGTCGGAACGCAGAAATTGCCCGACCTAAGCAGCGCGAACAAAGCGACTGCGCCGTCCGTCACACAAAGTGACGTAGTACGGCCCGGCCACGGAAGTTGGACCGGATTGCCGGTGAGGATAAACTCAACCGAGCAGGCCAGACGATGCCCAAGACGCGGAGGACCGGGACGCCGATTCACGCACCGGGGCAACAGAAACTTCCCCAATGTATCATCCGGACGCGCAACGGATAGATACGCTGCGACAATGGCAGCCATCGACCTCACCGAAGAATCGGAAGGAGAAGTCGAAGAATGGGAAACAGTCCCATTGGAAGCACAGGTACCCGTTTACTCTCGGCCGGGAGAAGCGGACCTCTTCCAGCCAAAAGAGCGACCAGCTAGAACGATAGCCAGTTCTCGAACATTCCTGAACCTCGACTATATGTGGTCGAAATTGAGGCCAACAGACACCTCAATAGAGGAACGGATACTGGCTCAGGCACAACGGTTCCGAACCGCCAAATTACCGGAGGACGGAGTAGCTAACCGACCTGAGGTACAGGAAGTGCGTGAAGTCGGAGTCGAACTTACACAAAGTTCAACTCAACAGCCAGCCGACCACGGACCGGTGTCACTAATTCCCATCAAACCAACGATACGGGAAGTAACCTTTGAGAAGGGAACGCATAAGAAACCGAAAACAGTTCGAGCTTGGACACACGAAATCCAAGTCGGATCCACGCCCACAATGGCGATGTTAGATACCGGAGCGGAGACTTCGCTCATCGAACAACGGTTTTGCGAGAGGAACGGTTTAACGATGCAACCCTCGGACATTACACCAAAATACTTGGAGTGGGCGGACAAGTCGCCTTTGTAGTGTCACACTGCTGTACGGCACCTGTAACAATGCAGGGCTTTACTAGCCATCACACATTCCATGTCCAGCCGACCGAAGCGGATATCCCAGTGCTACTCGGATGCGACTACCTGCATTCGAAGTTCACTTTTATTCTTACACCAATTCCAATTCCGGAACAACCGGAAGGAAAGATGGTAGTGTAGTCTATCCCGATACCAGAGGCATCGGACACGGTAGGAAACGAAGCTCGGATTAGTCGGCTTGATCACCCGGCGAACTCCACACGTAAAATCTGCCGCGATTGCCGGGATACGAACCGCACTCTGTTGGAGGAACTAGCACTCCACAACGTGATAGAGCACTATCAGAAACGGATACGCAACGGTACACTACGAACGGCAAGGACGGTACTGAAGTCTATCCCGATACCAGAGGCACCCGCTGAAGCGGATGCCCAGAACCTAGAACGAGTACGACAAAAGTACCGAACTTGGTTCTCGGGAGCTCGACACTTTCTCGACCAACGGACGTTGGAGATGGTGACCACTCTGCGACAGAACGGAGCGGTAACTTACGAGCAAATACGGGACGCACAACAAATGTGTGAACCAGTAATCGCCCTCATGAACGACATAGAGGACGAAGCATGGGAATGGGAAGATGAACGAATTCCGATCCATCGACAGTACATGGAATACGGACTTCCCGTCCCACGACCTTTGGAAATGCCCTGCCAGGAACTAGGCTTTCAACTTTTGCCTATATGCAGCGAGTTCAGTTGCACGGAGAATCGTCAACGACCGCATTCTGGCAACGGTATGGCGAAGACACCGCTATAACGCGACATGTTCCCGACCCATTGCCGCCAATTGAGGAGCATACTCCGACCACAGTGCAATTCGTGAGTAGCCCGGCGAAACCCCAGGACGACATAATCCTGGAGGAAACTGATAAACGTTATCAGTGTACCATCTGCAAGGATAACATCGACGGAGTGGTACGGGCCATAAAGGCTCATCACGACTTAACTTGGTCGGACGACAGACCGTCGTCACCGTCACCTCCGCAACAGGAACGGAAGGTAGACCGCTTTCGGAAGCCCCAACAGACGAGCATCCGATGGCTGAGCGACATAGGCTCACAGCTAACCGACCCTGAGAACCAGGACGGAGCAAGTCGACCTACCCAACCGACGGAGCAAGTCGACCAAGCCGAAACGACCACACAGGTCGAAGTCGGCAATATACCGCAAGTTGGACAGGAAGACGGAACAACCGTCGAAAACGAAGACTACCAGTCGGACGACTCGGATATACAGAGTACGAGTGACTCGGCGGATACCGACTCCGATAACCGACCTTCGGAAGAATCCGAGGAAGAAGACGACGAAGAATTCGATCTGTCAGTCCGACGTTGTAAGACGGATAAACCGAGCATAAACGACTCGGACGACTCGTCATCGGAGGACGAAGAACCGACCTACGATGTACGGCTAACTACGGCATTGCGGACTATAGTTCACACAGAATTTATAGTCGAGCAACCGGAACAAACCGAACAACCGAAGCCAGTCGACTCCGAACAACAGGAGGAACTCGACCAACTTAAGGCTTTGTGGGAATTCGGAGGAGGTAAACCGGAGGAAGACGATCTCCGACCTCCAACTTTAGTCGTCCAGCAGTTGTCAACCGAACAACCGACCTTGGCTAACTTAACCGACCAACAGAAGTCGGAGCACTTCAACACATGGAAGGCACGAGTCGCCAAAGTAACGACGATCGAGGAGTTGGACCTGGACAACAAATGCCCAGAAGTCCACCACCTAAAGCTGGATCCCCACGTAGAGACGAAAGCGCTAGACCGACAAGTCGTCTTCAACAGCGAACGAGTCTCTCTCCCACCATGGTCAACATGTTCGATTAAGGTGCGGACGGCCAAACCAATGGACCCGAGAAGGCCAATTTACTTCTCTACCCTACAACGGGTAGTCCGACCTATCCGGCCAATCGAAGCCAAGATCGACATCCGACCGACAAACGACACGGCCTGGATAAACATTCAGAACACGACTCACCAAACAAAGGTGCTGAAGAAAGGTGTTCGACTCGGACATATGCAATACGCTGATGTCTATGAACCGGAAATCAACAATGCATTCGTCGAATGGGAACTCCCACACAGAGTGGCGAAGACTTGGCCCCCGACTCGGGAAGCGAAGCCAAAACCCCAATTCGAAGTTTTCGAGGCAACAGGAGTCCGAGCCCAACGGAAGGTCAAACTCATTCCTCGAGCCGTAACCATGGTAGAAGTCGTCCTGGACGTACCGGTATCCAAGGACCAAAAACTAATGTACCTCGGTGAATCCGACCCCAAACGAGACGGAATCGAATTCATGGACGGCGTAACCAAGCATGATGGGAAACGATTCACCATCATGGTGGCCAACCACACCCATCGGGAAGTCACCTTACGCAAAGGTGCCCAGATGGGCCGAGCTGAAGCATTTACCATGATGACGGACGACCAAAAAGTCGAAGAAGCACGAGTCAACACGGCTGAAGTCGAGCAGGAAGACGCGGAATCCCAAGAGGAGCGACGAAGAATCATCGACTCCATGAACTTCGGTAAAAACTTAACCGACGAGCAACTAGCCAAACTGAAGGCAGTTGCATGGGATTACCGGACCGTATTTCCGACCTCGAAGAAACCCTACGGAGACGTCAAAGGGGTAACACATACCATTGACGTCCAGGGCGCACAGCCAATTAAGATGAACCCCACCAGGACAAGCTGGAAGGGACGTGAATTCATCCAAAAACACGTGCAAGAGATGCTCGACCAAGGAGTCATCGAACCGTCATCGGCTGCATGGAGCTTCCCCGTCGTCTTAGCCGCGAAACGGAACGGAGACGGCACGGTAGGAACACGCTTCTGCATCAACTATATCAAGTTGAATGCCGTCACGAAGAAGAATAACTACCCACTACCGAACCCGGACGAGCTACTGGACCGATGTGCCGGAATGGAATACTACGGCAAAGTAGACTGTCAGTCCGGCTTTTGGCAAATTCCCATGGATGAACAGTCCAAGGACTACACGACCTTCGTAACACCCGAAGGCATGTGGCGATTTCAACCGTATGCCGTTTGGAGTCTGCAACGGACCAGCAACTTTCCAAATGCATATGGACAAGATCACGGCATCAGCTCGGAAGAAGGGTGTGTTCGCCTACATTGACGATATCATCTTCTTCGGCAAAACGTTCGAAGACTTCCTTGAGGCTTTCCGAGCAACCCTCGAATGCCTCCGTGATGCTGGATTTACGGTCAAACCCTCCAAATGCGAGGTCGGAACGGACAGACTGCTGTTCCTCGGACACGTTCTCAGTAAAAACGGAGTCCAGACCGACGACGAGAAAGTGGCCTGTATCGCAGAACAAAGCTGCCCGAGAACCGAACGGCAACTCAGGTCGTTCCTCGGACTGGCCAACTACTACCGGAAATTCATCCGAGGATACGCTCAGAAGACAGCAAAGATGTACGAGCTCCTCCGGAAGGATAAGAATATCAAGCTCGATTGGACGGAAGCCCACACGGCTGAGTTCAACGACATTAAGAAGGCGCTAACCGAAGCACCTGTACTGGCGAAGTTCGACCCGACCAAGAAGACCGTCATCGAATGTGACGCAAGCGGAGCCGGACTTGGCGCGGTGATCTCACAAGACGATCACCCAATCGCCTACGCCAGTCGAGTCCTACGTGGACCGGAACTCAACTATGGAGTTACCGAATGGGAATGCTTGGCCGTGGTATGGGCCGTGCAGAAATTCAAGCACTTCATCGACCACGGACCATTCACCGTAAGAACGGATCACCGAGCACTGCAGAACCTGCTCCGATGCGAGTCAAACCGACCTGGCATCAACCCTCGACTAACGAGATGGGCACTGGCTTTACAAGGACGGGACATAACCATCGAGTATAAGCCAGGAGTTTTCTGCGACAATGCGGACGCCCTGTCGAGATGGCCACTCGAACGTAGTGACGACAAAGATCCACACGAAGAGTTGGACCAAGTCCCCAACTTCGAGGACTTCAAGGACGAAATCAAGGTCTGCACAATACGGACTCTTAGACGTCTGAAGGCAAATGCCTCAAAGAAAAGGAAGAAGGATCTGAAGGAACCACCGAAAATCCCCTTCCACCGGTTCTCCCCGGATGCAATGTCATAACCGACTGGGATGACTTGAGTACCACAGAGGTCCGAGTCATTAACATACCAGCACCGGAGACACCGGAACCGACCATTCGGACCGTCAACACGGCGGAAGACGACGAGTTGGAAGTCGAAGAGACACTCCCACCTCCACCCGAACCGAACTCGGAACTTCGGAAAGCGCAGTTACGAGACCCGCAGCTACGCAAAATCATTGACGAACTGGAGAATCCAGAGAAACTCGACCACAAGTCGAAACATCTGGAACATTACCAGATGGCGCAAGGAGTACTGTACAGACTGAAGACGATCAACACAAAGTTGGAACGTTGCTTCGTCGTACCACTCTTTATGCGTAATCAAATCATCCGATCACTCCACGATGGAAAAACTGGAAACCATTTCGGACGGGAGAAGACGATCGAAGCGCTGAAGTTGCGCTATTTTTGGAATAGGATGAATACCGACGCCATCGCCTACATCGAGAAATGCCGACAGTGCATCATGGCGAACAAACAACGATGTCCACCACCGGGTAAACTTCAAAAGACAGAAGTCGGTGAAGCCTGGTATCGCATATACGCGGACTTTAAAGGTCCTCTTCCTCGGACGGAGACGAAGGGATACCAGTACATCGCAGTGGTAACCGACCAGCTGACAAAGTTCACCGTAGCCCGAGCAACGAAGACGAATACCGCGAGGGAATTCGAACGGTTCTTCGTCAAGGACGTCCTACTGAAGTACGGAATGCCGACCTTCATCCACTCGGACAGAGGGACACACTTCACAGCGAAGACGTTCGCTAAGGTCGCACGGATCTTCGGCATCCAACATACGCTCGGAACTGCCCATCATCCGGAAGGACAAGGACAAGTCGAACGGCAAATGCAAACGATTTGGGACGGAATAAGGAAGTTCTGCGATGTAAAAGACGGACACCGATGGCACAGAGCCTTGGATTATGTCGTCTGCGGAATGAACCGAGCCGTCCATGCCGCGACTAAGTTCTCACCGTTCTACATGATGTACGGTCGACAAATGACCATGCCACAGGACATAGTGGCCGGAACGAATACACCGGAAACCTTTACGGATAAAGAACAATATATCCGACGGATAAAGGAACGACTTCAACGCTCGCACGAGATTGCTCGCATCAACATTGATGAAGCATTCGAACGGAACGCCGAGCATTACAATAAGAAGAAGTCGAATCCGACCTTCAAACCGAGGGACAAGGTAACGGTGGAATTCCCGACCAAGGACCCAGCTCGGAAGGAACGCTATGATGGAGTTTGGACGGTCATCAACTATGTTGGCCCAAACAACTTGCTCCTCCGATGCGAAGACGGACGTGAAGATACGGTAGCCGTCGACCGAGTTAAACATTGCCGAGTCGAGACAAGTCGACCAGCAACTCGGTCAACCGGCCCAGTAGCCGACCCGACAGAAGGGAAGGCTACTCGGAAGCCGAAGAAGAAAGTGGAAGAAACCGTCGAAAATCCTTCGAATCCGACCAACGATGCGGATAAAACCGAACCGAAGGTGAAGAACAAGCGAGGTCGACCTCGGAAGAAACCTCCGACCGACTTCGAGACACCTGCACTGAAGGAACTTCAGAAGCAAGATGTGATAGCTGCCGACCCAGCACCGACCTCGGAGGAAGTCGACGAGCACAAAGCTCAGCCGACCACCGAGCAACCGAAGAAGTCGGATGATAAGTCGGAAACGCCGGTCCAGCCAGCCAACCAACCAACAGAGGAACCGAAGTCGGCAACAAAGCCAGCTCGGAAAAGAGGACGGTAAAGCAAACCGACTCGTCGGCACCGACCACAGAGGCCGTTGTAGCCGACTCGGCAGTCCAACCGACCAAGCCAAAGCGCAAGTATACGAAGCGGAAGGTCGACTTACCTAGTACATCGGCGCCGACCACGGAAGTCGTAGCAGCCGACCAGGCAGTCGAACCGACTAAGCCGAAACGGAAGTACGGAACAGCTAAGAAACCAAAGCTGACGGCACAACAGATGCTGGAAGAAACAGAAGTCGCTGAAGATGAAGCCCATAAGGAAATCCTCGAACGAATTACCGAAGGACGGGCAGACTCGGAGAAACCAGTCAAAACAGCTAAATCCAAGACACCCAAAACAGCAGTCACAACAGAACAGACTCAGTCATAGGGCCATAGGCGTAAAACTTAGAATAAGTTTTAGGTAGCTTAACAGTAGCTAGGTATAGATGGACCTTTGGTGTCGAAATGGAACCTCTTCAGTTGACCGGAACATCTTCAGTTGAATGTACGGGAGTTGGTAGAATTCTAACGCGCCGTATTTCCTTTCCTTGACAGCAAGCGACAATGTCAGGCCGTCACCGACACGACCCACCTTCCAGCGGATCAAATAGCGGACGTAGTGGCAGCGGATCGAACCGATCACAGCCCTACCCGACTTCTTACACGAGTCATCGCTCGACATCGCGATCGGATAATTCGCGGTCGGCCACACAGACGCCCTTACCGCAGGTAGATAACCCTAGTGCTAACTTAACAGCTAATGTGTTAGCAGGTCTTACGGTCGGGCCCCAACGTGGAGCGATACCGCCGCAGGTTTTGCCACCGAACACAGCAGTCGATACCACAGGCTGCCTGTGGAATCTCGGTACTGGAACGAGTCAAACGACTCCGGTAATGGCAGCAGACCCACATGGTCAAATGCCACCGTATCAGTGGTCGGAACCGACAACAATAGTCGGACCGACCAGCTCGGCATCAACAATGATGACCGGAGCAGCTTACCCGTCACCGACAATGGTGTCAGGGATGGCGAATACGCCTGCAACGGTCTACATGGTGCCCACAATGGCGCCAGGGATGGCTAACATAGCCGGTCCGATCTACACGACGCCCACATTGGCGCCGAGTAGTTTCCCATACACTCCACCGGCGATGCGATTTGCATCAATCCCGCCAACGTCAGGAATGCCACCCCCACAAATCGCAACGATCAGCATGGTCAACCCGGATGGCACACTTTCGCCACCAAGGCCGATATTGCTTACGCCACCGACTTCGCCGACTCGTCTCCGACCACCCGGACAACAAAGCTCCTGGATGGATCCGAACGCGACGGCCCACTTATTAAACCGGCTGAATCAGCACAGAAGTCAGGTCGGAGGACAGAGCCAACAAGTGCCTGTTTCGACGACGGCCACACAGGTCGTAACGTCGATGCCTCCACCTTTAGTGGTCGTCCAAGAAATTAACACCAACGGAAGGACCGACGAGGAACTCCGCCAACAAGCGAAATTGGCTCGTGCTCACATAGACACGATTAGCCACGCGTTGACGCAGACTTCGCAGATGGATCCAAGCCACGCCGACTATCGAGCGGCACTATTAAATCAGCTCTCTTATAATGAGACACGGCTGAACGAGGCTACCAAGACGCTCTATCAAAGGGAACAGCAATCTCTCCGGATCTGCCAACAAGCGGTGGCTCGAAATGTGGCCCAGAGACTGGGAGACCCAGAACCAGACCCTTTCTCGATAACCACACAGGTTGTCGTACCGACGTCCCAGCCAACTCCGTCGACTTCGGCAGGCCAACAAGTGCCTGGCCGAACACCGTCGTTGGAGATCGGAAAATTCCGTATCCAAAAGGAGGATGCGATGAAGGAGGCAGTTAAACTCCGAATGAGTTACTCAAAAATCCCCCATGCATCGGAGAACTACTCGGCCGAGATAAGACGGATAGAGCGGGAAGAACGACAATTAACCGACTCAGCTGCCCATCTGGAAAGGAAGATACGAGCCGAGGAACGAAACTTGCGCTCGTCCGGAGTCTCAGCACCGACCACACAGGCGGTGATTGATGAGGAAATCCGATTAGCTCGGCTGGACGCCCTAGCGCAAAAGCGTAGCGAATACCTCCACCAGATAGACGAGACGAAGGAACGTCTGGCCACTCTTGACCCAACTAAGGAACATTACTCCCAAGCCGTCCAGGGCAATCTCGAACTGATTGACCACTGGACAAAGAAATATATGGAGAAGGAGAACGAAATCCGAGCACTCCAACCGACGACGACCCAACCAGCGGCCGTCCCGACGAGTCAACCCCAACAAATGATAGCGGTGAATGTCGGCTCGGATGTGCCACCAATAATGGTACCGGCCCCCCAACCGAACCCGATACAGCAGGTCCCACAAGGACCACCTGTATTGCCACTCCCAACACTGCAGGAGCTACGGGCATTCTTACGAATGGCTGGAATAGTCGTGGAACGAATGGGCGCGGTCATGGAAGATACACAGGCCGGAACTCCCGAATGGCAAGCCCTCGAACATAACGGGAAGGTCATTCGCGACTACATGGCAGGACTTCAGTCGTACTTGACTACCGGACTGCCAGCAACTACGGCAGAACTGATTGTCATCCGAACAAGGATACAGAACGCGCAAAACCGAATCGACCGTCATCACCACCTGACCCAAAACTTGGAAGCAGCGGAACGGAGGTCGTCAGCCGTACCAACCCCTCAGATAACGGATGTACGGGCCGCCATCGAGGTCGGAAATCGAATCCTCGACGGCATAAGGATGACGCAAGGTGGAGATTTACCAGCTATCGCCAACAGAGCTCAGATAGTTAACGACCTCCACCGAAGCTTGCGCATCGCCCGCCAATTACTCGAACTACGTGACGGGATAACGACAGATGACCAAGCCGTCCGACTGAACATGCATTACCGAAGGATTCAACAGATAATCCAGAGCCAGACGGGTGGAACCGAACAACAGGTCCCCCAGCTCAGGTATCATGCAATGGCACTTCAGATTGGACAGGATGACCAGACGACAGAAGTCTGGAAAACCATCCTCGACGGCAAAGAAGCCCTCCAAGCCATCTATGGACGGATAGCCAATGGAATCCAGAATCCCACCGACTTAGATCCAGTTCGGAAAATTAACGATCTCATAGCTCACATAGGGCTAACTGAAGATCTTACTCGGTACGGTTTGCCCACCACAGAGGTGGACAAACACCGACTCCGAACAGCCATGGATCAGGTGAAGACGGCTGTCTTAATGGAAAAATCTCCGACCTCACAAACGGATAACGTCCAACCAACGACGTTACAACCGGGAGCCATTAGGACTTCACCAATATCGTCGCCTCCCCCACTACCGACCACACAGGTCGATAGTGGAGCTCACCCGCCGAACACACAAGTGTTCGACCCGGCACGTCTGCGGACGCTCGAAACACTGAAACGGAGACGGGACGAAGCGACCAACCAGTCCAATACAATTAGGGAACGGATGCAGAACCTCCCAACAAGCGGAGCCGACCATCCCCAGAAGTTCCAAGTCCTGCTGAATCAGTACAAACAAGTGTCTGACAGCCTTACGGAACTCGATAAACTAATTCAGGTTGAACAACACATGATTCAACTAACCGCTACACCGCGATCGGCGAAGACCACACAGGCCTTAGCCACACCAGCTGTAGACGGCGAAAAGACATTCGCTGACGCAAAAGCCGCCGTGGAGGAGGCCAAGCAAATTCTGACAAAGGTATACGAACGTTCCCGACAAGGCTTGGAACGCTTCGCCTTGCAGAAGATAAACGACTTCACAACTCACATAGAGTTAGTCGAAAATCTGATCCGAAGCGGGATGCCACAGACGTTGGCGCATCAACAGCTGGTACAGCCAGGAGTCGAATTATTGTCGAAACTTAATGCCGACAACCGGAGCATTCTAACCTTACCGTCGACGACGACCACACAGGCCGTAACGTCGACATTACCATCTACCGAGCTGGTAATTAAGTATGCCCGAAGTAAAATACAACTAGCAGAGGACCTCCTGAAGCGAGTACAACGGCGAGCCAAAAGAGGACTCGAACATAATGTCCCGAGGACCACCGCCGAACTTACCAGCCGCATAGAATTGCTGAAGAACCTGACACAATCGGGTGTGGTCGAATCGGAAGCCCACCTTCAACAGGTAGTGCAGGCTACAGATCAGCTGGTAGAGTACGAACGAAGCCAACGCCGACCAGCCGACTCCGACACGGAGACTTCGGACGCATTACCGTCGACCTCATCGGCCATGGAAATGCACTCGGCAATGCGGAAAAGCCGCAGGGAAAAGATGGCTGGAATAATAACCGACGGGTGGAATCTACTGGAACACCTCCAGCGATCCTTTGTCAACGAGACACCGTCCGATCCTGAAACCCTTAAAGTGGCGAGACAGAAGATGAACGACCTGATGGCCTACCTGAAAAAGGCGGACATCCTCATGGGTAAAAGTGAACCAACCGAGGCCGACGAACGGCAACTCAGGTCGGTAGTCGAACGGATCACAGAGATCCTCGACGCGGAACCGGCATACTCTAAGCGGATTCCGACCCCATCGCCACCTCGCCGAGCAGCACCGACTACGACAGCGGTGATGACTCTAGTCGGCACGACACCGATGGAAAACCCAATCGCCAACATGGACATAATTACCCAAGCTGGACAGGACTTAGCCGATATCTTCTTTCACCGACTCAGTGGAACCTTAACGGAACAAGAGGAAACCGACCTCACCCGGATCGACCGAGCATTACGACTCGAGTTGGATTGGGCCGATACTCTAGGCTCATGGGAGATTCCACCGCCGGGTCCGAACCGAGACCGGCTTATCGAGGCACTTCAGTCGGTGATCGATTACGTCAAACAGTACTTGGCAAACCCGAACAAAGCGGGAGCGCCAGTACCAGCTCGGGAGAGAACACCTTCTCCAGTCCCATCAGTTGGACTCGACGTCGAACTTCCGTTCACCGAAGCAGTTGAACAAAAAGAAGTCAACATCGGTGAAGTTGAAGATCAATACCGAGAAGCGGTCGAAGTTATGGAGAAGCTCGGAAAACGACTCCGGGAGCTCGACCCTAACAACGCTACGGAGAACCGGATGCGTGACGCCTTGGACCAGCAGTACACTATCTGCTCAAGGCGGGTCGAAGATTTGTGGAAAGTCCTAGAAGCTAACCCACAAAGGGTTCAGCCGACCTCCACTCAGTCACAGCCGACTACTTCACAGCAACCGCCCGAGCCCACAATGGCCGAACAGCGGGCAGAACTTGATCAGAGGTTGGCTCGTGCTAAGAAGATTGCTGCCGACTTACAACGACAAGTCGACAGTATGGACGGAACAGATCCGACCATCCGCAACATACGGACAGCAATCGGAGATCAACTTAAGATTTCCCAGATGCACGTCCAAGACATAGAGGCGGAGTACGACATGCTCCGACGCAAATGGATGACGGATAAGACACGTCAGGAACGACTTGAGAGATACCGGAAGGAAACGCAACAAGGCGCATCCGGTTCGCAACAGCCGAACACTTCGAGTCAGCCGACCTCGACAGCAGCTCGGATTCAGCTCCAGCCGACCTCAACAATGAGTTTGGCTCAATCGAAACCGATGGAAATGGCCGACCGGCCCATGTCTCCGGCTACAGAAGCTCGGATCATGGAAGCCATACCGGACACGGACGAGTTGCCGAGTACGGTCGCGCCACATATAGTCAAATTGTTGGCTCGAGTAGCGGAACTCATCACAGAGATGAGAGCCCGCAGAAATTTTTGCGTCGACAACAGTCAGGAAGCAAACGACTTGGATCGAGACATCCTGGCCTGGGGAAATAACGCTCGGTTCATACGACGACTTTGTCATCCGGACGCCCCCAAACGACCAGGACTCGACAACACCTGATTCGTACTACATCATGGTTGGAAACCAGGGTGAACGAGTACGAGGAGGAAAAGCAACGGGACGAAGAGAAGTCGACCAGCGTGGCAACAAACGCCATGGCTGAAGGTCGGTCGTCTCGGATCACAAAGATCCAGACGGCTCGGAAACCGAGTTTCGACTCAGTCCGACTTCCACCTCCAGCCCCACCAGCCAAACCCGACCTTGAATGGATAAAAGCAGTCAACACACAGTTACTGCGAGCGGACGCTGTTATAGTCGAACTCCGAAAGATGATGGACGAAACCGACCAACGGAGTCCACAGTATTGTCAGATCGACATCAACCTCGGACACTTGGAGAACAACACCAAGGAAGCCCGATTTATCCTCCGACCAACAACAGTGTGGTCGGCTAAGAACCAGGAACGGCTACAAACATTAGTAGCCATGATTCAGTCTTTCGTAGACGACTTCTACAAACGGAAGGAAGCGGAAGAACAGAAGAAATCGAAGAGACCGCCATCCGCAAAAAAGCCAAAGGTACAATCGGTCAAACCGACACAGGTAGTCCCACCGGTGAGTCACCAAGACGAGCCGATGGACGAAGTACCAGTACCACCACTTGAAGGCGACGATGAACCGATGGATACTTTGGAGGAAGTCGGAACAACAGAAGTAATCCGACCTAAGCCCCTGGAACGACCTACAACGTTACCTGGGCTCTCACAAAGAGAACCACAGAGTGAACGAACACCTGATGGTCGACTTATCCTCCAACCAGGCGGATCGAACTCACCAAAGTTTGCACGGAAGCCAAAAACGACGGATAACGTCGAAGAGCATGGACCACGCAGGCGGCTCTTCCCGTCGAAGTCGCCATCACCAGTCCCAGTCAGGACCAAGGAACAACTCTTGGAAATCCTGAAGGCGACTCCGTCTTCCCTACCACCGGCCGAAGAGAAGCCGAGCCCGTCGCGGAAAGTGATGGGAGCAAAAGCCTTGTTCACTCCGGCCGTCCATAAGAAGCTAGTCGGCCAAGCCAAAACGCTGGACCTTCAACGGATACTCTACGAAGCACAACTTCAAGGAGGTATCCGAGATCGGACCATGACAGAAGAGCAACAGACTCAAATGGCCCAGAAGATCCATGCTACCATCCAGGATAGAGACAAAGTCCTGAGAAGGTTGGTTACTCTGAGATGCGGAAAGCAGGAGTTACGACAACTCCCGCTGGATACGAACATGATCCAGACGATTCAGCGGCTCCGCAACCCGAGCATCAACCCGGGTGCCTACACATTGGAGATTCAACCTCGGCCTGGAGAAGAGGTTACCGAGAAGATTCCGATAACAATGTCGGATAGTAGCGAAGATGAGGAGAACGCGGACAACATCGACTCCGACGACTCCATGCATCAAAAGGCAGCGGCACCTACGAAGGGATCTACGCCGAAACGAGGCAGATCGCCGGTAAAGCAGATTTCGCCGACTCGATCAGCATCCCAGCCGACTAAGCTGCCAAGTCAACCGACGACTGAGAAACCACTCAGGTTCTCACCTCGGAACACCCCGACGAAACCGAAGAAAACTGAGGAGGCGATGGACACAACATCCCCTTCGGAAGCGCGAGTCGGAATTACGGTCGAAACGTCACCACAAAGGGACGAACCGACCTCCGTTCACTCTGGTCCACGTCTAACAATAGACGAGTCTCGAACGAACGAGTCGACGACCGAGTCGGGTAACATACCGACCAAACGGAGTACGGCCAAGGAGAAACCACCTCAAGACTCGTCGCGGGAATTTCATGACGACCTAGCCCTACAACACGTAAAGGACTTGACGAGGTCGGAACAGGACGCCTGCATCGACATGGCGTACCCAGAGGACAGGGAACTCTGGCACTCGCTGAGAATCCGACGTGCCAGCATAGTCGGAAACACCACGGAAGCTCGGCGCGACCACGACCGACTTACCGAGAAGATGGCTGACGTTATGAAACGAATGGGAGAACATTACCGGGCGGAAAGGAGCCGACCTAAAGCCCTACAAGAGGCTACGCCGACTCAGCGTAAAGTCACCGCCCCGGAACCCAAGTCGACTAAGAAGACGGTACAACCACCCGTCGTCAAAATGAAAGTTCCCCTTCCGATTAGACAACCTTCTGTCCAAATTGACGATGATCTCGACGCAAGGGTCATCAACTCGGCTAATTCCGCGAAATCCCACAAGGATAAACGGAAGGCTAAGAAGGAAGCAGCAAAACAGTCTGCCAAGCCGCAACCGACGGAAACCCAAAAGAAACCAGTCAAGTCGGAAACCAAGGAGCCGGCCAAACCGAAGTCGGACTCCACGGTTAAGACGCCGAAGCCCAACCCGGCTAAGCGGCATAAGTCATCCGACGACTTGGATATTTCGGATGCCGGCCCACAAAGGACCGAGCAGAAGGAGAAGGCTCAAGAACCGCACGACAAGGAGGCGGTCGAACGGAAATTTAAAGAAGTCATGGAACGAACCGGCACAAAGCCGGCTAAGACTTCAGGAGGTCGGCTACGGAACCCACCCAAACCACCGACCCCGCCCGAACAACCTCAGCCTTCCACATCCAAGCAACAGTCCGATGTAGAATCCGAGCAGGCCTCGGACATTGAAGATAAGGATTCAATCTCCGACCACGGAGATGGGGATCCCTATGAAGGATTTAAAGGCGACATGAAAGAAATGTTTAACCATGGAGCGGACACCGACGAATCCCAGTGGCCAGCTCCAGACGATGTACGCGAGCGTCTTCCGGACGAACAGCCGGAGGACCCGGTCGACACATTAATCCGCACAGTCCGCGTACACGTCGAAGTCGTCCGTAGTATTCGGAGTGCCAAGGAAAATGGCAGGGACATCTACCAATCCCTGGTACAAGACTTGTCGAATAACATACAAGTCGAAGGCGAAACCGGAAAGTGGTTAACGCATCAACTCATGATGCAAATCGTCGCCTGGACCCTCGACTATGGATTAGCAGTCGCCGTCCACCGACAATGGGGACGGATGGCTGAACTTATCCAACCGGACCTCATCAAGTCACTTAAAAGTGCAGCAGCAAGGAACGCGGATGACACACCGACTAGAATTGCACGGTGTATCGGATACATTCGGAACCCCCGCGGATCGACTCTGGTCCAAATCGCCCGTGTATACAACGTGATGTACATGGACAAGAAGGGGAACATCGACGAAATTATCACGTATAGGATAGGCGAACGAATCGCGCTCCTGGTCGAGAAACATATTCTCCAGACGACTAATGCGGAACGCGATGTCCCAGTTCGGTATACCGTGCCAAACTTCATACCGGAACAACATCGGCGTGAATTCAACCTCCGGATGTCTTACGTCAACACGGACAAGCCTCCGGCGGGCACGGAACCGACCGAAGAATACAGCGATTCCAACGAACAACCGTCGGAAGATGCAGCCACTTTGCTGCATATAGCTCGAACGGCTGCACAGTCGTCACAAAGACGAGTACAAGCCTTAACCCGACCTCGAGCACCGCACGAACCGACAACATATGTCGGCACGGCATCGGCTCCGGCGGGACGAGCAAGCACTGCGAAACCAACTCGGAGTGCGAAGGGACGGTTTATACCGAAGGACGTACAGTCACTTCCACCGTCCTCGCCTATGGAAATTTCGCCGGAACCAGAAGACTCGACCCAACAGAAGGGAAAGTCGAAGTCGACTAAAACGAAGTCGACTAAGCCGGCTAAGAAAAAGGAACCGAAGTCATCCGAGCTGATCTCGTCATCCGAGGAAGAAACCGAAGACGATGACGACGACGACGAAGATTTCCGAACACCCGGAAATGGATCGCCGAAGGATGACGACGACGACGACGACGGAAACGGTAAACCTCCACCACCGTCGAGCTCGGCACCTCAACAGCAGGCCGAACCGGAGATACCGGCTAAACAACCCGAAGAGAAGGATAGCGGCGACAAGGCCGACGACTCCAAGAGTAACGAAGACGATGGCGGAGTATACGTTCCTCGTCAGTACGGTAAACGAGTACCACTGACGCCCGACTCCGACCACCAGCCACTTCGCTCGGACTTCCATGAGGATATGATAGAAGTCCTACCAGACGACATTCCCCCACTGGTCAACGTTAGGTTGAAGTATACCGGCATTAAATCGGCTTCGAAACCCAAGCCGAGTGTCTCGGAATATGACGCGGGATGGATGTACACATTCGCCGCTTTGAGGGCTTTGGCCACACGGGGACCGAAGTTCGCCACACCAAGAATCGCCTTTAAACTCCTCCAACACTGGAAGGTAGATGAGACGGGCGATTGGCGACAACTTAGCCAGAACAACGTGCGACACTACTGCGACCTGGGATACCATGCAGGGAAGCTGATACGTACATATACCAGCGGAAAGCGGATGTACTACGAGTTCCCACCGGCTAAGAAAGACCCGGCTCCTTCAACATATGAAGGATGGATACACGCCATTGAAGCGTGCATGGAAATGTCCTGGCACCCCGACGGACTTACCCGCGGAGAAATACTCCACCAACTCATAGCGCGGTTCGAGTTCCAGTGGACATCAGCGGAACCCCAGCTGGTTGATCCCAAATACAAGGCCAAACCGGACACAATCGCCGGACGGAAGAAGTATTCCCTGGACGATGAACTAGAATTCGTCATATCGAAGGCACTCTACCAACAACGATTCGCCACGAATACCGATAAAACCCAAGGCGGTCAACGGTTCATCGCCTTAAATCCATCAAATCATCGACATGGACATTTACCGAAGGAACGACCGACCTCGGCACAATCGACCGAGTTGGCCGACTCGCACCAAGCAAGTCGGCTCGGGTCGCCAGAAGTGCCTACACGGGAATGAGGAAACGCAGAACGCGTTGGGAGAGAGGCATAACCGACCTCCTCCCATTGACACCACATAGGCGTCATCGACCAACAGAAGTCGACTTACCTCATTAGACGACCACAAAGGCGTCTTGGACCAGTTCGAGAACCGACCTGGCCCGACCGTAGTAACTATAGGACGTAAATTATAGGATGCAACCGAGAAACGGTTTGCTGACTTTTGTTTTAACAGACTCGTACGGAAGAGCCCCGAACGGAAGCCTTTACGGTGGACTGCCAACAGTGCATGGATAATGCGACGAGGGACAACAACAGAATGCCCTGCGCGCTGTGCATCGTATCCTTTACGAACGAACGAATTTCCGGCACCGGAGCGCAACACCGAGCTCAGGCGGCGGCACTCTACCTAAATGTTGTCGCTGGCAATTTGAGCGCATACCGGTACTTGGCCGGCAGAGAATACTTGATTAATCAACTGGAGTCATATGAACAGGACAATCTGGCTACAATTCAGCGACAACGAGCTCGCGACCCGAGATGGGAAGAAACTCGACCACCAGTCCTAACAAATAGGCTGTTCGAGTACCGTCAGATGCTGGACCTGCAACGTCAACTTGACGACCAGAAGAAGATAAAGGAGGTCGATAGGAAGATCGCCACAATGCGAGTCCATCCACCACCGACCGATTTCGAACCGGAAATAAAGATTCGGGTACAGACACCCACACAGGGTCTCCCGACAGTCGGAGAATTAACTCCCACAATACGCGATGTCTTCGTCGGAGATCCGAACCGACCGATGACCGGCGCATCTATAACGATGATGATGAATATGCCGGACGGAACTCAACAGCCAGTTACCTTCACACCGGCAACTCAGGAACAGTTGATGGCAATCCCACACAGGGCAACGCCAGTGGTCACACAGGCCCGTCCAACTGTTTCTCAGCAGATTCCTCAATCCGGAATCTGGAAATCGCGCTCAACAGCAGCGCCGACCGAGCAAAACCTTGCGGGACATGATCTTAGACACCGGATCGGCCCAGTTGATCTTCGAGACAGAATCGAAGCGCAACGAGCCGTTATCCATGAAGCGGGAAAGGAGCCAACCAGAGCTCCACCAGGAAACGTACTGGATCTGGAGAAACAGGGATCGGACTTACGGTCGACTTAACAAATAAGTCGAAACGTAACGTCATCCCACCTGAACAACGGCCGGAAGCTCAACAAGCAGAACCACCGGCCGAAGTCCAAGCTGAACTGGCAGCTCAACAGGAGCAGATGGACGTCGACGTAGCCGACCAGATGGCACAACTGCCACAAGTGGAAGTGCCGATCCGAGAAGACCCTCGCTATGACCGAGCTCGACAACAAGGAATCGAGGTCGTCATGCCACACCCCACCGAAAGGACGAACCACATTATGAACGTCATGAATTACGAGGAACGGTACCGACCACAAATCTGGCGGATGGTAGAAAACCTTCGTCAATTTCTCGTCCGATCCGGATACCAGGCGCTGTTCGAACAACACCAGTGGCAAACCGACTTCAACATGAACGCGCACACAGCGCCGAATGTTGAACACCCGTGCACTAGATCGAATGCGTTGCCGTCGATGACCGACCCGGTCTTGCTGAATGTACCATTGTACAGCCCGGACGGAACACGTGCGAGCCAACTAGGAGCTCGGGAATACTCCCATGACGAGTTGGAGAGTGTTGCCCAGTTCGTCATTACGGACGCACACCCAGCCTTTGTAATCACCGCGGCTCGGGCAGCACTGGATTTAACCCAGTATCTTCCGGAAGGAGAAGTCGACACGGCCCAGGACGGAGTCACGGCATTCCTGCGATTCATCTTCGCAGCTCGACTCGGCAATTACTTTTGCCATTACACCTTGTACGGACTGTACCAGAACGAGATGATACCAGCGGCTGTGGAGACCCTCGTAGCCCAACTCGGCACACCGATGAGAAGTGTTATCCTAGCCGTCTGGATGCGTGACTTGCTGTACACCCACGAACGGTATGCGACAAAGTATGCCTTTCGTGAGGATCACGTAGATCCCAGCGACGACGCAACTCGATTCATCAGCTGGTACCGCGAAAAGAAAACTTTGCCTAGCGGATTCAACTCGTCGCCCTACGAACCTTGGATGTCGGATGACATAGCACCTGGCGTACGACCATATGCGTTGCGACTCCGAAAACAAGCGGCTAAGGAATCGAGGAAGAGCAGGGCGGAGCGCCCAGGCCAAGAAACGGACGAGACTGACGAGATGTCTCAGCGGGGTGGCCCGGCGACTTGCAAACCAAGGGACCCGAATATACGGCCACATAACCGACCTGGCCCGGACGACGATGAAGAAGAAGATTACTTCGGCGGCGACAAACCCGTCGAAGTCCCACTCAGTTAAGATCGAGTTCCCACACTGGAACTCGATCCCCCATTGGAATAACTTCAAGGAGGCATTGCCGAGAAACGGCACGGTCGAGAACCGACCTTCCGACTGAGAAACAGTCTAGCTGAGAAACAGCGCCGTCGAGAACCGACTTCGGAATGGACACTTCTCTTTAGTTCTTTTTTTGGAAAATGACCAACCATGTACGCGGCGGACGTCAACGACGATTTTGCCAGAAAGCCGACTACACAAGTCGGCCGGATTCTTTGGTCGGACCCGGAAACGCGTGGTTAGACCCGGGTATTTCGGCTCTTTCACCGTACCGGTACGTCCCCCAAGGAATCCCCTGGAACGAACTGGGCAACCGACCCCAGTTCCCCAGCTTGGCAAAAACAGATCGTAACCACATCTGCTAACAAAGCAGATCGTCAACCACGTTCTGCGACCATCGGAGCCAACAGAAGCCCCAATCCGCGTTACATGGAGATTACTCCGGCCAACCGACTCCGGAGAAGAAACCGAGAGGATTACGCTAACATGGCGCGGAACACGTCGCTGCGCGCGTTCCACGCCATGTTTGCCAAGCACCCGTGGCCAACCTCGGAACCGGGTAGCCGAGCAGCCTTCACCAGTGTAAACAGCGGAAATCCTTCGGCCGAGCCGCCGACAGCGCAGGAAGACTCGGATTTGACTAGGCACAGGAGCCGACCACAAAGGTCGACTTCGTACTTTGCCCATAACTTGGAGACATAATGGATACTGCTGCGCAAGTCGACCACAAAGGTCGGTTGTGCGAGCCGATCACAAAGATCGGTTTTGGAAACCCAAACTGTTCGACCTGCAACGACGCAGATCGTTAAAACCACGATTCGCTACCTTTAGCCGACCAACAGAAGTCGACCAAGGAGAATGGATAGAAGCCGGAAGTAGTCACGTGGCAATTTAACCGGATTCTCCGTTTGAATCCAGACCTACAGGCTCTGTACCTGGAGATCAACCGCAGTCTCCCCCGGCCGATATCGGGTAAACCAGCCGATTCACCGGTGACCACGACTACGCGCGTCTCTGAACGTGCTGCCATTCCCTGAAGAGGAACAGCGACGGTGATTTGGCCGCCACTCCAACGACTCCGCCGCGACCTGCTTCCCCATGTCTCCAATGGAACATCCTAGGCAGACCGTGTTAGAATACGCGATCTGCACCCTCCTAATGAACCCCGCTGACAAGGATCATGCGGCCGCAACAAAGTGGCAGCATGGCCTTTGTCAGCGGCAAAAATTTCCCCGTGGACGTGAGTCGTCTACCCCCAACAGAAGCGGCTAGGCGTCACAGGTTCGCGACAAAACAAAATGGAAGAATCGGATCTGACGACCTCTGGGACTTGCATGTGCATGAAGTTTAAACCAAAGAGCTCGGCTCGGCAACCGGGGCCACAAAGACCCTTAGCGTTGTGAGCGAGCGCAGTGCATGATGAAACGCCAGTCAATCGGCCAACAGACGCCAAGGAACTTCTACCTTGCACGACTCGACGGCCTAGAAGCAAGTCATTCGGATTGACCGACCTCAACAGTAGCTCGGATCCGACCTGGAGTTCACGTCAGAAATAACAGAAGGAACGGAGTTGTGCTGCCGAACATCCTTCTGCCAGTCCGAACTGACCGTAGGATGTCCTGACACCAAGGACCCGGCCAACTGTAGCCGAACGCACAGAACTCCTAAAATCAAGTTGATAACCACCAGATGAAGGTCGGAAGTAAGCGACAACAGCTCGGAAAACCAACTAGAAGTACGAAATCGACCTCTCAGTGGAAGAACTTGCATTCCCGGCGGATAGACACAAAGTTTATCCGACCTGGGCAAGTCGGAAAATAACCGACCTCCGAACTCGGATATGGATATCCGACCTCAAGCCGAGGTCGGAAGTGACCGTACAGAAGTCGGTAGGGTACGACAACAAGTCGGCAAAGGCATTCAGAAGTCGAGAACCGACCTCCTAACGGAAAAATCCGACCTTCGGACGGATGGAAACATAGTTCATCCGACCTTCCGAAGTCGACCATAACCGACCACATGTCGGAAGTCGGCAACTTAGTCAACATGACGGAAGAAGAACGATAGATATCTGCGGTGGACGAATTCGACTTGAAGGAACTTGTTTAGCCCCACATGGGCATGTTATTGCAGGTTAACCCTAGTCGACCACTGACGGATAGGATAACCGACCTCGACAGAAGGTCGGATAACAACGGAACGAATCGGAGGGAAGTCGACTTGATACTTCCGCCGAAGAAACCTACGAATCCCGAGCGGACCTTCGAGCCAGTTCGACTCGGATAGCCCCAAACCAGGCTCGTGGTAGCAGATTGAACGGTTGTAACCGACCACTTTTGAACGGAACTGTTGTACATGACGACCACACAGGCCGCATGACTCACATACAGCTTTTCCGACCTGGACTTTAAGAATTCGGAACATAGCCGAATTTCCCCAGCCGCTGGTCGACTTACCGGTAGGCCGACCTTGGTCAAACCGACCTCGGTTCTATTCCCCATTCAGAGAGGATGCCTCGGCATTTGCACTCGCAACAGTGCCTCTCTATCCCGAACGGACGGATACGAGTCGGAAGTAAGTGTTTAACCGTGCTTATCCGACCTCGGTGAATTTAACCGGTTACGACGGGTAACCCGGGAACCGATGCCCCGGACCCAACTTACCGGATGAAAGTGGACAGGAGACCCCGTGGAGACTCAACTGCCCCGTGGACGTCATCCTAGTCGGAATAGGACCCCCGGACAGATTTTTGCATTTTTTTTAGCATTTCTCCTAACAAACGGAATTGTATTTTTCTAGTTCGATCTCTTTAACAGATCTGTTTTTGTAACCCCTTTTGCTCACTGGAATTGTGATTAAACTTTATTTCATACTTTCTTTCGCGCTGTATACAACTTTCATTACACTTTTCTTTCACATTGTTCTCCGTTGCCAACAGAAGCAAGAAGCCAGCCAACAGAAGCATCACCGGTCCAACGAAACGCCCGAGCGGCTTCCGGATTTTTCGGCCGTGAGTGGTTTCCACTCATGGGTCTGGAAGTGAAGAAGGGACGGTCAACCAGACACCGGACTCCCACTGCTAGAGGACGCGTACCAGCGACCCCACATTGGGTCCGACTGGAGAGTTGTGCGGTACTGGTGCGGTACCGAGTCGGAGCATCCTTCGCAGGAGCTCGGATTCCCGCCCAGAGGCATGTCAGAGGCACATGACTGCGCCTGGTGCATACGGCCCACCATGGACGTATTTGCACTCATGCTTGCCATATCGCCTCTCTCGCTGTACGTACGTGTGCTGCTGCACTGCACTCATATCCGCTGAAGCGGATATACGCGGCGCACACACTGAGCATACTTGCTCTCTCGTCCCTCTCTCGCAGTATGACTCAGCGTTCATACGCTCGCGTTGGATTGAGTCCAGTCTGCGCATCATCACACAGCTGATGGCACACAGCACGTGCTTGCCGCAGTTGCTTCTTTCACGCCTTGACGAACGCTCAAGAGCCTTCTAGCATTCACTTGCTTGCTTAGCCATCAGTGCTTTGTTCTGGCATTCCCTGCTATCACGCAGCATTGTTCCTTTATTTGTACAATAAAGCATCACTCGTGATCTCCTCGCGCTTGCCTGTTACATTTTTCATCTTAGTTTGAAAGGCTGACAACTGAAGCTGATAAATCAGATGCAATGCAATTAAAATAACAAGTATTATTGTAAGTAACTATCTGTACACAGTAACACATGCAATATGCGGGGTGAATTCTGGTGAATTCACCAAGAATGATTCAGAGTCTTCCATACAAATTCACCAAGAGCCTTCCATACAAAATTTTGCAGATGTCGATGAATCAGTTAATGCAGCAGGCCGTGTGAAGGGGTCGCCGCGACACATGAACAGCCGCATCAGCACTCTTCACCACGATATACTACAGAATGTACATATTACTAGTATATGTGCGCGACAATATAAATGGTTTATAGAGCAACCACGAAATGTCCGTTCATGATCACTTATTTGTATTTGGAAAATGATCATGAACGGACATTTCGTGTTATTACTGCACATCTTAAATTATCTGTTCACTGGCTGCACTCGACGCGCCGGCCGCACCTTATGGAGATCCCGAGTCCCGACGGAGGTGGACACGTTGCGGGCGCCCATGCAGTCTCCCTTTTCGGCTGCCAAGATACTCTGGCCCAGGGGGCATTGGGGCAGCGCAGGCCGGGACACACTCCACCAGCTGCAACCCACTGCCGCGGATCAGTAGGTAACTGGTCTATCTGGCGGACGCCTGCCTAACTAGGCAGGTACCGCTGTCCAGGGGCAACACCAGTTACCTACTATGCACAGTAGTGATCTTTCTTGTAGTTAGGGCGTCAACTTTGTCGTCCTGCAGGATTATTGTGTTGTGGTGCAGCGTCGGACGATGCGCTGCGCCCATTCTGGCGGGTTCACTCTGCAAGGTACTGCAAAGCTGGAACACCGGAAAGGGCGCCCTCACGGCGCATATTACACGGTGTCGCTGCGGCGTGGTATCCACAGCATGGCTGCTGGTCGGTGAACCTGGCAGTCCATGGCAAGCAATGAAGCAATACAACGTCCTGGAGACTCTGGCCGCAGCTGGCAACCGATAAAAGCTGGCAGGCGCCACAGAAGATACGCCATATAAGATATGTTTGGTCCACAACATAATTCAACAACATCATAATGGGTCAACAACATCGTGTTTGGTCAACAGCATAATTCAACAACATCAACAGCCGGACAGGACTACTGGTTCCGTCCTCTGGGCTTTGAAACGCTCCGGCCGCCCGGGCCGGAAGGAAATGCGGCATCGATCACGGGGACAGCACCAGTGGGAGCAAATTTAGATCAAATTTTCTCTGTAATTAGGCCGCCCCTCTCGGTTGATGCTTAATAAGTGGTTGTTTTCTAAGTTACTGTAAAAGTTGTGGTGATTGAAATGTCACAGCCAGCACACAATTAACAACAACAATAACTCAACAACCTTAACAGCCAGCCGTCAGCTTTACATGTAAAGTGTTATCACCATTATTGGACATGCACGACGTTATACCGGCATAAAAAAATTTCAAAAGGTTACACTGCATTTCGCCGTTTGCACAAAGTGACGCAAGAAAACCGAATCACTGGGTGCATTACAAATACAATCGGGGCACTTACAGATCTGCAAAGTGTAAGGCAAACCGCTGGTATGTACTTTGCGGTGGAGCGTGATCATGAAGCTGTGTGATACGAGGACGTCAATCGGTTAATTAAGAACGTTTGACTGATGAATGCATGTATTCTTAAACGAATAGAGACTTCTGTCTAACTGAAAAATCACATTTGATAAGATTTTACGAGAACAGCTGGAAATATGAACGACTGGAAGTTGGAAAACTTCTGCTGGGTTATTAATTTGGTTTTACCAATTAATTTTTGATAGCCGTATTTCAGCACAATACTGCAATACAGCAAGCCAAAATTATTCGCACATAAACACACACTAAATTTAAATTTGTATCATTCCCACTCACCAGTGGACTGATTCGGGAATGGATAAAAAATTCATGCTGTATAACGTTGCACTACTGGGAACAGCCAAAATGATTATATCCAAAATTGCATTAGTACAGTAACACGATTGTAGTATTTATGTACATTTTACATAAGCCACAAAGTAACCTGTTGCGGCTAATTTAGGGCGTCCTATTATTTTGTCCACCATTCATTTTGTCCACCGTTCATTTTGTCCACCATTCATTTTGTCCACTAATCATGTTGTCCACCGATCACTTTGTCCACCATTCGTTTGGTCTACGCTTTTAAATTTAAATGCAATTATACCACTTATCAAAATTAATTTAATATTAGTTACAATAAAATTAAACACTCAATATACCCAGTCTGGGCGTAAGATGTCAGCAGTTAGATGCGCGCGCTGTATTATGTGCATAAATCGAGCTCATCCGTATCGCTTGCTTACCGTTTGCTTATTTACCCGCTAAATTTCAAAAAGCATAACATAACAGCTGCGCAGAAGTCTAAAGATAGCAGCAGTATTACGTGCAAATTACCGCACTCGATATTGTTGCAGCAATGGCGCAGAATTTTGCATGTTGGGCCAGTCGCTATGGCAGCCTACGAGTAGGCAGCCAGCGACAGTCCCGCTTCCGGTGTGCTGACTCACACCGAGTCGCACTCGCTCTCGAACGCCGTATCGGCCTCGACTCTGGCTCGGCTACGCCTTACCACGCCTCCGGCTATACGTCTCGGCCAATCAGCGTTCGTTCGCTCGTGTTGGATCAGCCCAGTGCCGCAGATAGGCTTTTTCCATGCTTTGGCTCGATGTGCCGTTCATTCTGTTTCACTAGCAGATCATTCGATGTACTCTCACGATACTGCTCGCATCGAGCCTGTGTTTTGGTTCTCTGTACTTTATTGCTATCCACAATAAAGCCTTTCTCACTATCGTGAGCCTCTGCCCTGCTGCTGTCACATGATAGCAGATCTGTGTTTTCCTTCGCACGGAAGTTCTGAGACCACGGTGTAGAACTACATCCGTAACGGCCGACGTGAAGACAGGGGAGAACCGAAGGTTCCTATCCCCATCTGATCGCCGCCAGCCTGAACGGTCTGGTCTCTCTTGTCTCTCTTGCGGGCAGAAAGCTTTGGCGAACCCTCTTCTCGCGCGCGGACGGAACGTTCCTTGCGGAAACGACCATCGGACGGACTTTGCCCAGGTTGAACAGCGGCTATCGCGGATCCCCGGACAGAACGTACGGCACGGACCCAGCGGACCTTCACAGCCTCATCAATCGGGGTCGCCTTTGCCTTAAGTGGCACCCGCAACTTTACCAGCGCGGGATTCACCGGACGAACGACTGGATTCACGTGGATTTACCCGGTAAATAGGGTCGACTGACCCTCGGTAAGCCACGTAGAGCCTCGGTAGACCCGATATAGCCGGGTAATTTTGATTTTCCACCGCCGAAAACTAGTTTCGGTTGGCTAAAAACCTTTTTCACCCGGAGAAACGGGCTTAAAAACATCTTTAACGGGTAAAAATAGGGTTAGCCAACCTTACTAGGTCGGACCCTCGGAGCCTCGGTGTAGACCCTCTGAGCCTCGGTTTTCAACCTTCCTAACCTTTCGAAAAATTAGGAACTAATTTCCCCCGGCTAAATTAGTTTTTGGTCGGTGAAAAATAATTTTTCATAATTTTTCTGGAATTTTCGCCGATTTTCCCACGGCAAAAATAATTAATTCAACTTAAAAAAATAATTGTGACGTCACGACGGCCGATTTTACAATATAAAATTTGACCAATCAGGATAGCGGGGAGATTCCCTATGCTATAGGCCCGTAGTGAGTCATAATTTTTTGGAATTTTGCACGCGGCACGTAGATTCGTGACGTAGGCAGTAATCCGCAAGACCACTCAGCGGTGTGTGACGTCAGTGCGGTCAGTACAGTAGTATAGGACGTACGTAAGCTGTACCCTGTATTAACATCAGTACTGAGCTGCAAGTAGTACAAGCACACCAACCACGTCACCCCTCACCCCACCGGACCTCTGCCCCCACCGGACCTGCGCCCCCCCCACGGACTCTTGGAGGCTTTGAACCCAAAAAAATTCCTTCGATTCAACCGGAAGTCCCCAACAGGGATATTCGGTTGACTCAACGGGGGTTCGGACTCGACTTAGCGGAAGCTCGACTGGACTAGAGGTCCCCAATAGGGATATCTGGCCGACCCGGCTGAAGCGAAAACCGCTTAAGCCTTCACCTTCTGCGGTAACCGGACACTGTTAGACGGACGTCCCCAATTAGGGATTCCAACCGACTTCCGCAAATTGCCGGAACCACCGTACCCGGACCTTCGAAGCCGGACATACCGAAGCCTCGACCCTCGACCCTCGAAGCCGGACATACCGAAGCCTCGACCCTCGAAGTCGGACATATCGAAGCTTCGACCCTCGACCCTCGACCCTCGAAGCCGGACATACCGAAGCCTCGACCCTCGACCCTCGAAGCCGGGCATACCGAAGCCTCGACCCTCGAAGTCGGACATATCGAAGCTTCGACCCTCGACCTTCGACCCTCGAAGCCGGGTATACCGAAGCCTCGACCCTCGACCCTCGAAGCCGGACCTCGACCTCGACCTCGAAGCCGGTATACCGAAGCCTCGACCCTCGACCCTTGACCCTCGAAGCCGGACATACCGAAGCCTCGACCCTCGACCCTCGAAGCCGGACATACCGAAGCCTCGACCCTCGACCCTCGACCCTCGAAGCCGGACATACCGAAGCCTCGACCCTCGACCCTCGGCCCTCGAAGTCGGACGTACCGAGGTTCATCAATCTGAACCCGTTAACATTAGACGGTCCCCAAATAGGGATAGTCTGTACGTCCCGGCCGAGGCATCACATCTCCATTTCCCGGGTTACCAAGGTTGAGCGTCAGAATGAGCGCTCAGACCCGTTGTCACCATACTCCACCGGAACCGATGAAGACCGGGGGTTACGACCCTCATCATATTAGTCCTGCTGGCCGTAATGTACCATCCATGGGCACAATAAGGCTAATGGAGGTACAGGCAACCCCTTCACCGGGACAGAATGTCCCTTATATCGGCCTCGGGGCTTCACCTCAGTCGGACCCTCAGTACGGAACCCCGGTGGACTGCAGACCCGACCCATCAGAAGGACGCGAACAGAACCCGCCGCTTCTCCAGCAGATCGCTGGCCTCCTCGGTCAGCTGCAAAGGAACTCAGCCGAAACCCTGCATTCCGTCGGTGCATTGCAGCAGAACCTCGGCACCGTGCAGCAGAACCTCGGCACTTTGCAACAGAACTAGACGGAGACCCTGCAAGTCGTCGGTACTTTGCACAAAAACCAGACGGAGACTCTGGAGGCGGTCGGCGTACTCCAGAGGGAGCACCAAGAAACCCGGCATGCCCTTGGCTCGCTCCTTACAAAAGGACACCCGGCAGGCTATCGACGCCCTACATCGGCGGATCTCCGACTTGGAGCAGCAGCCTGCATCGGAGCCAACAACGCCACAACCTCAACACCCAAGAATCCACCAGCCCGCACCTCAGAATGAGGTGATCGGACCCCACCCTGTGGACCCCAGCCTAAACCAGCCTTCGATGATGCTGTTAGACCGGCACCCAAGGCATCCCACCCTCAATATGACCCAATTAGGTCTAATTGAGAATCGCAATCGGCCATCAGACCATTACTCGGCGTCATCAGCCTCCAGCCCGACCCCCGGAGACCCAACTGGGGCTTATTGTCGACTGCAGAATCAGCCGACCCGGGCAGACCCTGACCTCCGCCTGCAAATTGCCGGACGGATGCCGCAGAATGCGGCTGCGCCAGAACATCTGAGACCGTTGGCACCGGGAGATCGGCCCAATTCGGCCGGTCTGCTTTGTGTCCCCAACATACAGGGTGACCACCAGGCTCAATACCCGGTTCAACCCTCGGTCCCATACCTGTGTCAACCCCGGCTCAACATCAGGTTCAACAGCCGGCTCAACCCCTGCTGATCCCGGTGGCCCAACAAGGCTACCACGTAGCTCAACCGTTCCCCATCCCGGTGGCCCAACCAGGCTACCCAGCAGCGCAACCGCTGCTCGTCCCGGTGGTTCAACAAGGCTACATTGCAGCCCAACCGCAGCCAACAGTAGCAGCTTTAAGGAATGCCCGGGATCGTGAAGAGAGATTGCGCCGGGCGATCGACCGTAGCAACCGGCCCCAGTTACCAAAGTTTGACGGGATCTGCGGAAACCTGTATAGATGGGTTAAAACCATCCGACGGATCTACGGACCGGATGGTGACCTGGATGAACCGGACGTGAACTTCACGACCGCGTTGGAAAATGTCCTCTCCGGCCCGGCTCTCGAATGGTTTGAAAACCAATCGACCTTCGAGCCCGAAGAAGGATGGACCGTCGGGGAGTGGTTGGATAAGTTCACCGACCGGTTTGCGGAGAGTGATAAGCAGGCCAACGCTATAGCCGATATCAGCCGACGTATGTACCGCTTCGGAGAAGAAACCCCGGAGCAGTACTTCGATGCCATAATGAACATTAAGGCACGTGGCAATCTTTCGGAACAGCTGGCCCTCACCTATCTACGGAAGAATGTAACTGAATCAGAGTTACGCCGGGCCTTGGACATCAGGATGCCGGAAACTACCGCCGACTTCCTGACCTATATCCGGAAGTTCACCGCCGGAAGGGCGGAGTACAAGGCGCCGATGGAAGAAAATCATGTTCGAAACGTGATTCTGGCCCCAGAACGCCAACACGCGGTGCACTTTGCGTCCCCAATAGGGATGTCAGCCGTGCAGCCCCGGGCCCCGCTGCCATCTTACGGTAGCCCCGGCCAGTACCCAGGAATTGGGTTCGCTGGTCACAATGGAGGCTATAACGGAGAGTGCTATAGCGGAAACGGATTCTGTCAGGGTAACCATGGTCAGGGGAGAAGCCTCGGCCAGAATGGTCAAAACCCCGGGCCTAATCAGGGCCAGCGGACCCTGGATGCCTACGTGAATAGGCAGGAGGGCCTGTTCCAGCAGTGGACATTTGAGAACGGGATCACCTGCGGTAACTGCATGTGGGGCAATCACCACAACAATACCTGCGCGTACGCGAACGTCGACCCGGCGTTTAACCCGAACCTCCGCTGGTATATGGATTGGCGTCAAAGGTATGCTGCCGGTGGCCCATTAGGCGCGGCAAACCCGAACCGTGCGGCCTTGGTAACCCCGCGCCCAATAGGTGCAGGGAGACCAAGGAGAAGGGTCAACCGGAACCAGCCTCCCGACAGAAGGAATCGAGTGGCCAGCGGGAACCAGCCGGACGGAGGTAGAAATTACCTTGGACCTGGCGGATACCAGAATCCCGCTGGGCAGATGCAACTGTCGGTAGCCCCGGAGCCATATACCCCCAATAACGGCAGTGGATCGGCCTCGGTCTACTTGACGGGAAACGAGTACGGTCAGTAAGCACCGGTGGCTTGGCTGACCGCTTACCACCAACTGAGCCACCGGATAAGGATAACCCCGGAGAATCCACTATAGACGCCCAAAGACGCGCCGAGGGGTCCCCGTCTGACGAGAGAACCTTCGTCGGACAACCTGGCATCCAGAATGGAGCCGGAAAAATACCCATATCGAGGGTCACTGCAGGCGCCAATAGCTGCCTCGGTGAACCCGGACCTAACAAGAGAACCTTGGAGGGTCCGAATGGTATCCAGAACGGAACTCTTATATCCGGAAGCAACAACGTTGCCGGACCTTCCGGAGCGACTGATGCTGTCAGGCCGACTGGCGACAACATCGCCGTCGGTTCTCCTAGAATATGGTCGGTGACCACCCGGGACAAGTTTGGCATTCCGGATGAACTGAGTCAACCGATCCGAGGACCCACCATGGCGGCCCAATCAGGCTCCTGTGGGTCCCAGCCTCAGCAGAAGACCCTTAAAGGACGACATGGTTCCCAAAAAGGAATAGTGTCGTCCGGCAGCATCAATGCTGCCGGGTCGTCCAGCGCCAATAACGTCGCCAGACCAGCCGGTGCCATTAACGGCGCTGTGCCCCTCGGACCCTCCGGTGCCATTAACGGCACTTTGTCCACCGGAACGTCGGGCGCCAATAACGTCGCCAGACCAGCCGGTGCCATTAACGGCGCTGTGCCCCTCGGACCCTCCGGTGCCATTAACGGCACTTTGTCCACCGGAACGTCGGGCGCCAATAACGTCGCCAGACCAGCCGGTGCCATTAACGGCGCTGTGCCCCTCGGACCCTCCGGTGCCATTAACGGCACTTTGTCCACCGGAACGTCGGGCGCCAATAACGTCGCCAGACCAGCCGGTGCCATTAACGGCGCCGTGCCCCTCGGACCCTCCGGTGCCATTAACGGCACTTCGTCCACCGGAACGTCGGGCGACAATAACGTCGCCAGACCGATGGGTGCCAAGAACGGCGCCTTACCCACCGGACCGGATGGCGCCACTAAAGTCGCCACGGCAACCGGACCTCGAGCCTCGGCGAAAGGCTTTAACGTGACCCCCCAGGATGCGAGGCCTCTTGGACCCTCCACCGCATGCGCAGCGGATGGAATGTCCGTCAAAAAGACGGAAGGATCCCCCGGTCTCCAATCGGCAACTGCAAGTAATGTTGCCGGATACAAGGAGGCTTACGCTCGGACGCATGGTAACGGGGTCGCTACCTGTTCCACTGCGCTCGGCACAAGCCAAACGACTCCGCCGACGAGCATAGGGGAATTGCTGCAGAGCAACCTCCGGTCGAGAAGCAAAGTCCCAACGGACCCTTCGGTTGACCGGACACCTCAACCGCCTAACCCTGCGGTAAAGTCTATCCCGATACCAGAGGCATCGGGCAGTGTGGATACACGGGTAAACCGGAAAGTCGACACCGGTGAAAACCGCATCCCCTGCCAGGATCGAGCTGGCCACGGACAGAAGACCGCCGCAGTGAAACAAGCCCCGAGGGAGGATGCACCCCTAGCGGATCGGACTGGCGACGGACAGATGATCACCGTGGCACCGCAAGCCCATAAAGAGGATAGAGCCCGCAAGGTCAACGGGACAGTGAAGTCAATCCCGATACCAGAGGCATCGGGCACTGAGCGGCAGATAGAAGAGCCGCTAATGTCTCCTTCGAGCCAGGCCGAGTTAGCAGCCATGCAAGCCGAGGTAGAAGCACTTTGGGGCAATGAAAAGCTCCTGACGGAGTGGTACCTTAGATGATTGCCTGGTGACCATTCCTGAATGCCATGAGATACCTGGAGAATGACCGGGATAGAACTTCCCAAGAGCCATCCCAAACTGGATCCGAGGTTCCGACTTGCCCAATAGGCAAGAATACTGTGAACCCGGAGGCTCAGGTTGGCTTTGAGCGCCCAATAGGTGCCATGCCAACCATTCCTCCAATCAACGGAGGCTCGTACCCGGCACTAACCGTTGCCGCGGTGTCATCAAACTTCGATGACCCGGTGTTACCCCAATGAGGTGACACGGTTACCAGAACGGATCCGGAATGGATCCAAGGGACTTCTTTCCCGACAAGGAAGGTGACTCACAAGGCGAGTTCACCGGGTGGAATTCTGATGTTCCCGACTTGGAGCCTCAAACCACCGAGAAGCAACCCTAGTCATCCGGAAAAGACCGAGAATCGGCCTTGCCGGACCGAGAAAGACGTTTGGGGACCCCAAACGCACCCCCGAAGGATGAATCTCGGACCCTCCCAAATGACGGTGGGAACCCTCAATTAAGGGTCCGGACCCTACCTTCACCGAGCAATATGGCTGGAAAGCTTGTTTGGCCTAGGCAAAATTGCCATTTTTCCGGCGAAAACTCAAACCCCGTCGGCTAAAAAAGAGGGATACCATCGACAATCGGATTATAGCCAGACATCATGGGTGAAATCCACCAAATCACCACTGGACGGAGTAGTCAACCGGACAGAGGCGTAAGAAGTGGTCAACCCAAGATATGGCCGGACACCACGGGCGGAAATTGCCAAATCGCTGCTGGACGGAATGACTAACCGGACAGAAGTGCAGGAAGCGATCTACCCGAGGGTGACATCTGAAATAAAACCCTCTTTCCAATGGCATTGTCTTGCCCAATAAGCCAGGATGCGGTGACTTTCGAGCCTGTGGCCGGACCTGCGCACCCAATAGGTGCCTTGCCGGCCTTCTTACCGGCCATTTTACCGGACAACGGAGCCTCGAGCCCGGCGCTAAGTAGCTCCGAGGTGTCACCAGACATGGGTAACCCTGTGCGGCACCAACAGGGCGGCATGGCTGGATCGAAAACGAGGCAGGGCCAGCCGAGCCCGAGCCAATTGAAGGGTACGGTTTCACCGACGCGGGTGGTGACCCACAAGGCGGGTTCACCAACTAGGTCCCCACCGACCCTGGCTCCAGGCCCCAAACTAACGGGCAACAACCCTAAATCCTCGGACAACAGTCGGAAATCGACGTTGCCGGACCCGAAACGACCCACCGGGACTCCGAAGGCGACCACTTCAGACAATTAGGAAGGATGGAGCCGGCAAAAGCCTCGGATACTGAGGCTAACCGACCCTCGGGTACCGAGGCAAAGCGACCCTTGGACACTGAGGCTAATCGATCCTCGGATACCAAGGCTCGGAACCCTAACACCGGAATCCGGACTCTGACCAAACAGGTCGGAGCACCCAAAACCCAACCGGAAACCCCCACTCCTTCGGCTAAAAAACGCCGTTTTCCCGGTAAAATTCCGGATTTTAATCGGTCGAAACCGACATAGCCTCCGCGGATGAGGGTGAGGGTTCGGTTACCGAGGTTAACTTAACCGCGACCGTCATCCCCGAAACCCATATCCCCTGGTAGCGAGCCTTTGCTGGATTAAAGCGAGCCAGCCGGATTGAAGCCTCACATGCAACTCGCAAGTCGAAATCTGCTTCGCCCAAGATTGCAAAGCCGACTGAAGAACTCCCGGCAACCCCACCGATGTTCGAACCCTCAAACCCCCGAACCAGCAAAACACCATCGCCGGCCGAGGATGTGTTCGACGCGACTGTGTTACCCAATAAGGTGACCGAGCGTCCGGATAGCAGGATGGGCTTCGTAAGGACATCGTCATTGAAGTATTACCCTGGTTCCCACATCGGAGCCTCGGACCACACACCTCAGCGGTATCTGACTAAGGCGCCCATGAGGGTTAGCCCACCTGCAATCCTCATATCCCTTTGACGGAGAATCGTCCCAGAATGACGATGGTAACGAGAACAACATCAGCCTCGACTTGTTGGTCCGAAGGATAGAGATAGATGAATCAACCCCCGGACGGGAGCCTCGGAATGAAGGTTCGTTACATTTAGGGGTGAGTTAACCGCAATTACGGTTTCTCACCCGGCCGATCACCAGCTTACCTCGGCTAAGTCGGCTAAGTCCAGCGACACCGGTTTAGATCCGGACCCTACGAATGAAGACCCCAAGGATGATGTTTCCGAGACGGAACGACGGGTATTTTTAACCGACGACGAACAGATTGCCCAATAGGCGACATACGTCGGAGGAAAGCCCGTTATGCCTCGGTTAAGCAAGCCTCGGTGAGTGATCTTATCAGGAGATAACGAGCAGTTAAAGGCCCGGTTACAAGCAACCGAAGTGCCCTGCCTTTATGACTCGACCGAGGTCATTCGACCCCAACAGTCCCGAGTGGAAGTGATCTCTGCGCCAGGACTTGGAACAGCGGCTAACGACCCTCGGTGAAGCGGAGGTTGGCTCGGAGTAGCCTCGGAGTATGGCACAGTAGCTTTCAGAGCCTCGGAGAATCCGAAGTCAAGGTGCAGGACACCCTCCTTACCTGAACTTGGCACCCGCTGACCCGCGAATCGACCTTCCGATAGGATGCCATCCGACGGAATACGAGACGGCCGAATGTGTCATAGGGCATAGATCACAGGATGTAAAATTGTAGGGACTAGGGAGTTCGAGAATCAACCACTACCGTGCCTTATATTTCTGACCATAGAAGATGGAAGAATACAAGTACAACCACAGATGTTTGGATTGTATTGGCAACAATCAGCCGAGGTACGGACGATTCCCTTGTTTCCTGTGTTTGACCCGAGGACCACTAGACGAGTCGGCCATTCTGATGGCTTGCACCTGAGAGAGCGCCCGTGGCAACCCGGAAGCAACTCTTTTTCTGTGTGCCCGCAGACGTTATCTCTCTCAACTGTCCGAGCCTTCTGCCACCCGGCCGAGCCTTACAACACCGGCAGCCCTACCGTCAACAGTTCAGCCGGATCAGGTACAGAGAATTCCCCAGACGCCGGCAGAATCCCAGGAAGGCATCACCTCAAACTCGGACACAGACTCCGAGCTTGCCCGCCTGTGGGACACCCCCGGCGGACCGTGATGTAACGTATGTAACCGGTAGCCGGACCCTCAATAAGGGATACGGCGCTCCATAAAACCGAAAAATGGACGTGACGGCGCCCCCAATAGGGGCGTAGACGAATTCTGATGGACCTTAACCCGAAGATAAAATGACCCGTCCCCAGTTAGGGACGTGGTAAACTTGAAATACTGGACCTTTCGCGACGGTACAGGACCCCTATGAGGGTCGGCTCGTCCGCATTACCCGAACACAGAAAGAAAAGTTAAGTCAGAGAAGATCCTCACGAACCAGGCTAGGAACGTACCCCTAACCCCCGGAGAACCCGAGGTTGGTTAACGCCCGAGAACAACGTCGCGAGGAATTCCACGAGGACGAACAACGGAGGACCGTAGAAGCAAATGTCCGGCAACCATCGCTCAATGTGGAACCCAATAGGTTCCCGAATGAACAGTTAGCGCCGACTCATCTGCCGACGACGGCCATACTGACCGGACCGGATGGAGCTCAGTACGCAGCCCAGCTTACACGGGTAAAATCCCCGATGACAACACCACCAGTTAGCTTACTGGTCAACAGGGCACCTCAGCCTATCAGCCTTCAACCGATCATCGTACCGAGACAACCCCCGGTACAACCTTCGATGGTAGTAGTGACCCCAATAGGGTCGACCCCATCAACCCAGAAAAGCTCAACCGGCCCCGGACCATCGTCTGAAGAATCGCGCCGACGGATGGGAGCTGGCCACCGAAGCAAGCCGGAAGCTCAACATAGGTCCGATATACATCGGACAGCAAAAGAGCCTCGGTGAACTGGAATTTAATGGTAGCCGGACCCCAATAGGGTTAAGCTCACCATAAAACTAGCTGAAAATAGCCACGATCATGTCCCCAATAGGGACCTACCTCGTTCCTGCTACTAGCCGAACCCTCAATAAGGGACACGGCAGTAGAACCCCCGTAAATCGCGTTCTAACCGCATCTTCTAGCATACGGACCCTCAATAAGGGATACGGTGGCACAATGGACCAGAAGCGCAGATCGTACTAATCACGTTCTGCCACCTAGCCGGACCCTCAATAAGGGATACGGTATTTGAACCTCAACTCTCTTCGAAAATTCTAAGTCCAATTTGACCCTCGGTGGAGAAGCCTAAGTTCAACTCTACCCTCTGAGGGTTAACTTCCCGAATGCGAAGAAACGGACTCCCCGGACTGACCCGGCAAATACGAGTGCAGCCGACAGAATTTCAGTGTTTGCACCGTACCGGAACGTCTTCCGCGGTTTCCCCCGGACAGTATCCGTCAGAATGTTCGGATCCTCCGGCACCAACAACCTTCATGGCACAGATCGTGTCCTCAACCACATCTGCTACCAACACCGCAGATCGCGACTTCAACCACGTTTGGCTACCATCACCGGCCCAGAAAGGAGCCTTTGCCCGAGCCAAGGATGTCTAACCTCCAGATCGCGGCTAACCACGTTCTGCTACTGAAAAAGAGGACCGCCAAAAAACAGCCGTCCGCGGAGACCTCAGCGATCACAATCCATCCTCAGATCGCGGCGCTTAACCACGATCTGCTACGTCGCAATCTTCAACCACATTGAGCCGGTGAACGGATGGATCGCTAATATCCGCCAGGACTCTAATGGCTTCGGAGTTTGAGACCCAATAGGTCCAACTCAACCCGTGGATGAAACTCTAAGTCCCAATCCACCCTCGGACGAACTTCCTATCCAACACTCGGTCAAGAAGCCTCAAACACCGAGAAAGAACCCCATTGGAGCCGACGGGGCAGGGGTCGGACTCGAATGTAAAGATAGTCTCTTTATGGACCAGGACGGCTCCCAATACGAGCCCCGTTGTGACTTGAAGGCAAAAATTCATCGGAGCCGAACTCGGACTCCAGCCCAAAGGCTTAACCTCAGACACCGAGGATACCCTCACTCTATCCAACCTCGGAAAGTCGGTGATACCTCTCTATACGTTGCCCAATAGGCGACAGGAGATGAAATTAAGGGTTTTGCCCGGCGAAACACCGAGGATTCAGCTTAGCTAAGGGCCATACCGAGAATAACCCAGTCACCGAGCCTTGCTTGGGCATGCAGAATAACCCGAAACCAGTCATCGAGGCAACCCTCGAATTGGAGCCTCGAAGCCCAGTCTTATCCGGTCTACGTTGCCCAATAGGCGACTGGACACGGAATTGACAGGTTCGCCCGGACGAAAGACCTCGAAACTTGAAAAGCTGACCGACTGCAGGGGCTCGGACTGGGACTTTACCTCAGCAACCGAGGCTGCGGTCGAACTCAACCCATAATTCCGGCGGAATCCATGGTACGAAAAGCGACGGGACGGTGCTGCGCGGCGCGATCCGCTTCGCCCAACCGGCCTGTCCCCCCCGGCAGAAGGACCCTCGGAGGATGCGAGCCTTCGCAGATCGCGTATAACCACGATCTCTACCTTACCAAGGATGCCCATCGAGGCCCAATAGGCCTTCCTTCTACCCCGGACTGAGGCCAGTCTCGTTACCGAGGTTCGGACCCTGTATAGAGGCCGATTGACCCCCGGACAACGAGGCTTACTGACCCTTGGATACCCGCTCGGACTCTGTCCAGAGGCATTGACCCTCTCCATGTTACCCAATAGGTGACGGGAGATGTTAAAAAGAGTTTCTGCCCGGGCAAAATGCCTCGGGACCAGCCTTAGCGGATGCTGACTACGTCACCACCGAGGCTGCCCCGGATAGCGACTTCATCTTATCGGTGAAGACCCTCGGTAGAGTTGCCCAATAGGCGACCTACACCGCGAATAAGGGTTTTGCTGAGATGGAACGACCATCGGACTGTCAACCGCCAGTAACCGAGGCTCGGACCCTTGGATACCGACCCTCGGAACCTCCGACCCTCGGGCTCGGACCATCGGATACCGAGGCTAACTGACCCTCGGACACCAATCTTCAAAATCCGGAATCCACCCTTTCCGGGTCGCCCAATGGGTGACAGGAGGCAGATTTGGGGATTTCAACCGGACGGAACACCCAGTATATCGGGGAACTGCGACCTATCAGCACAGCCGAGGATCGACCCTCGGACCCTTGGATCCTCGGACCCTCGGGTACCGAGGCTGCCTCGGCCCTTCGAACCCCGGCGATCATCCCCTCCGAGTTACCCAATAGGTGACGGGAGACGAACTTCGGATTTTCAGCCGAGCGGAAACATCACCACGCCCATTTGCCAGCGCAGCCGAGGGTACAACCCGGACTCTAACTCGAGTACCGAGGCTGCCAATGGACTTAGACTCAGCAACTGAGGCTGAGCCTGGACTCTGATTCTGCAACCGAAGCTGACCCCTGGTTACCGAGGCTACCATCGGACTTCAAAATCTCGAAGCCAATCGGATACGGGGTCGGACTCCCGCATAGAGACCATACCGTCCTTCGGACCGGAATGGAGACCAGGCATTAACCGGTCCTTGTTACCCAATAGGTGACAGGACACGACATCACGGTAATGCCCAGATTGAACCTCGGATCACCGAACGATCCACCGATTAAAAGACCCAATAGGTCTTATCCCGCACCTAGAGAGGGTACCTTACGGAATTCGCAAACTGCGACAGTGCCTCTCCCATCAACTCACCTTATGAACCCGGAACTGCTACCGGACCGCTAAAACAGCGACCTGCCAGTGTAAGCGAGGCTGATTTGGGACTTAGAATGAGTAACCGAGGCTTCCTCCTACAAAGCAAGGCTACCCCGAATTCAACCCTTCGGTGCCCGACATTAACCGGACGAGACTTCGGAACTCCGGCATTTCACCGGATGATTCACCACGCTGTCATTTCTTACCCAGGGAGGATGCCTTACGGCTTTCGCAGACAGCGACAGTGCCTCCCCCGTCAGCTTACCCGATGAACCTCGGCTGGACATAAGTACGAGCAACCTTACCCGGCTATGAAGGTTCCAATCAAGCTTTTACCGGAGGATTCCATTCGGAAAGTGTGTTTTACGCCAGATTCGCACCCGACAACGGAGTTCCATACTCTTTACCCGGTCAATAGGGTCGAACCTCCGACCCTCGAGGCTCGAACCTCCGACCCTCGGTGAATTGAACCGGTACCATTGGGTATCCCGAGACCCAGCAGGTCTTATCCTGCACTTAGAGAGGGTACCTTACGGTATTGGCGGATGCGACAGTGCCTCTCCATTAACCTTACCCGATTAACCTCGGTCGGATGTAAGTAAGACCTGTCTTACCCGGATACGAAGGTTACAATCAAACTTTTACCGGAGGATCCCGGTCGGAAAGTGTGTTTCACGCCCGTTTCGCACCCGACGACGGAGATCCAAAGTCAATACCCAAAGTCAATAGGGTCGAACCTCTGACCCTCGAGGGTCGAACCTCCGACCCTCGGTGAATCGAACCGGTAACAATGGGTATCCCGAGAACCGATGCCTCGGACCTAGATGACCGGACTTCCAGTGGACTGGAGCCCCCGTGAAGCGGACGCGCTCTAGTCGTAATAAGCACCCGGCCCAAAGACCCGGACCAAAGACTTTGATTTTTTTTTACTTTTCTAACCCTGAAAGAATGGTTTGTTAAAATTTAACTAAAGAGAGACAGAGACAGATGTGTTATTTTTACTTTGCTTTTTCTTGCCGTTACGGATGTTCATCAACAGAAGCCTACACCGGTCCAACAAGAAACCCGACCGACCTTCGGATTTCTGCCGTGAGTTGTATCGCCACCACGGGTCCGGAGGAGAACGCGGCACCGAGAGACCTTCATCGGACACCACCGAGGCGCAGCCACCGACCCCAATAGGGTCGTGTGCGGAGCGGGCACTGGAGCGGTACGAGGCCGGTCCTTCGCAGGGGCTCGGACTCCCGCCCAGAGGCATGTTGGGCCAGTCGCTATGGCAGCCTACGAGTAGGCAGCCAGCGACAGTCCCGCTTCCGGTGTGCTGACTCACACCGAGTCGCACTCGCTCTCGAACGCCGTATCGGCCTCGACTCTGGCTCGGCTACGCCTTACCACGCCTCCGGCTATACGTCTCGGCCAATCAGCGTTCGTTCGCTCGTGTTGGATCAGCCCAGTGCCGCAGATAGGCTTTTTCCATGCTTTGGCTCGATGTGCCGTTCATTCTGTTTCACTAGCAGATCATTCGATGTACTCTCACGATACTGCTCGCATCGAGCCTGTGTTTTGGTTCTCTGTACTTTATTGCTATCCACAATAAAGCCTTTCTCACTATCGTGAGCCTCTGCCCTGCTGCTGTCACATGCAGTAAAAGATTGTAACATCTACCATGCAAAATTGCAAACTGAAATCCTAGTTTTGAATGTGTGTAGTGTGTACACGTTCTCATAGGACGTAATACTTATCGGATTACTATGCGAGTTTACTACATGCATATTAGCTTTGTCTAATAAAAAAGAAAAATTTCGTACTTTTCGAATTGTATCGTGAACGCAGGGTACGGTGGACAAAATGAATGGTGGACAAAATGATTGGTGGACACTGGACAAAATCAACGGTGGACAAAATGATTGGTGGACAAAATGAATAGACACGCTAATTTAGATCAACTGCTCTATGTGATTAGACCGCTCGTTTCCGCTGTTTGTTAATTGACTATTGAAATTAGTAATGTTTAGCACATTGGCTACTTATCTACATAATGTCTGAATAATTTGCGCGAAGCATATACTGTACAGTGCGGTGACAAAATATAGCTGAAATTTAATTATAACATATACCATACGTAAATCGTCAGCACCCCGCCAGCACTATACTGGCGGGGTGCTTCACTGCTAGATGAACATAACAGACTAATTATTATTGACTATACGTATCAATACTGCATCCTTACCAATCGTTATTAATAATAAAATATGACCTGGTGATTATACTTTTACTGTCATAAAAATTAAAAGTTTTTGATACTGTTCAACACTGTGCAGATAATGCTAATTGAACATACCCAGCAATACTCCACGACTGCCGTATTACTGACGACGAACAATTTCGGACCAGAAGAAAAACTACAAGTGTTGTAATTTGTCAAAAATCACGAAACAATTTCAGCAGGGAAAAGTATAGTTAGTAATAAGTGGAGCCGCTTTTGTACCGCGATCTACATTAGTGTTTTGACTACAGGCAACCGGTCACTATGGTGCCGGCTCGGCTCATGTTTGGTATGCGTGCAGGTCAAACGTCGTTGTTATGCCAAAAAACTCGGCGCCTTGTACTCGTATAAGCGAACTTTGCACTTACTTTAAAAAGTAGCTGTACAAACAGCTACCCTTATTTTAATTATCTTAATTATTCGTGTGAAATAATCATCGCCGTATAATGCCGGCTTGGTTTCAAAAAGAATATGACATCCGTCGCCGAAACCAATGCAATGTGGGAAGATGTATTTGTCTTTTATTGCATTCTTGACGTCCCGCTTTACTGTACCGGTAGGCCATTTCACTGTCTCTTTCTCCAGTGACAATAGTGCACATATAACTCGTCGGGTGTACAGTAAAGCTGTCCCGGCGCTAATTCCAAATTTTCTTGACACCATACCTTTGGAGGCAGCATTCCCAAAAGTGCCAAAACGATGCAAAGCGACAACGAGTTGCTCCTGCGGACCGGCTTGTGGGTTGTCAGATACGGTATTAAATATTGGGTGATTTTCGATTAAAGATGCAATTCTCAGAAAAGCGTCTCTAGACATTCGCAATTCCTGGCGCAAACTGTCATCGTCTAAAGCCGGTAAAACGTGTTCCAAAAAAAAACCTGCTTTTAGGAATTTGTTGCCGGCTTAAATAACGACGGCTCTGGAGACACACTTTGAATTTCAACAGGAACTCAACATCGTCGTCTTCTGATTCAAGCGCTTCAAAATCGCTATCGCTGGTGCTTTCGGAATCGCTTTCTAACAAGGCTTGCTCAGTTTCATCATTGATTAACTCTTCGATCTTTAAACTGATAATCTTTTTGTCGCATAGATTAAGAAATTTCTGCCTTTTAGATGGTGGTGCCATTGCAGAAATCACAACAATTATTGCCACTACTGTAATTCATACACATGCAGTTAATTTTTGAACGCCTCGCAAATAAAGAATTCCTGCAGCGTGACAGGCGCAGCGATGTCTTCGTTATGCCGGCACATGATGCAGACTAGTTCATGTGGCGCCGCATTTTGCATTAAAAGTAACTTTTGTTTTCACTTTGGTGGTCAGTTTCTTTCCTGGCACGCAAACATACTCGTCTTATCATTTGTTGACAGCTTTTTGGCTGATTCATCGGGTTGTTTTTACTTGTTCTGGCCTTTACGCTACACGCATCGATTACACAGAAGATTTTGACCACCCATATTGTTTTGCTAGCTGATCATTTCGCCCGTTGTACATACATTTCTGTAATGATAAACGACGACACAGGCAGATGTACACAAACGGTACATTTTGATGATGTTAGATATGCGACAGCATACTCGCGTTAAAATCAATAATTGCGCTGCAGCGTGCACATCTGACTTTTACTTTGAGTATGACGCTATTTTTAAGGGATTTGGCCTGGTACATAGTACCGAATTCGGGTACATACACGGGAACTTTCGCTGTCGCGCACTCCTAAAGCTTTTGTGCATTGCTTTGACATTTTGTAGCCAAAAGATTTATATACGCAGGCGTGAAATCCGTTTGGGCGCGCAACATCCGGTCAGGGAGTAATTAATGAAATAAAATTCCAAAAGTTTAAAAGCGCGAGGGTGTACCAAAAGTCTCATTATGAACCAAAGCTCTTCGAATTTTGCACGAAAACACACATTACTATGAAGATCGTTTTGGTACCGAACCAGCTTTCTACCATTTTTTTCAAATTTTAAAATGAATTTCCAAAATTTTAAAGAATAATTTAAAATTTGAAAAAAAAATGGTAGAAAGCTGGTTCGGTTCCAAAACGATTCTCTTAGTAATGTGCGTTTTGGTGCAAAATTTGAAGAGCATCGGTTCATAATGAGACTTTTGGTACACCTCTGCGCGTTTAAGCTTTTGGAATTTTATTTCACTAATAACTCCCGAACCGGATGTTGCGCGCACAAACGGTTTTTTCGTTTATGTACGAGTATACGAATCCTCTGGCGACAAAATATCATAAAGCAATGCTAAAAGGTGTTTGGGAGTGCGCGACAGCGAAAGTTGCCGTGGATGTGTATGAATTTGGTGCTATGCACAATGCCGGGCCAAATCCCTTAAGACGCTTACTGTAGTAATGCCGACTCCTGTCGTACCACTGTTAATTTCATGAAATGTCGACTCCATCAAGGTGGATAGAATCATAGTCCCACTATTTGAAGTTAAATTCGTGTTAGTCTGCACAGATCTGCGTATCCAGTATTCGACTATAATACCGATTTTGCGTAAGTAACAATAAGTACATATCTTATTTTGTGGTTGCACCTTTTATGTCACTCTGACTCTGACATGACATTTACAGCCCTGCTCCACCACACGCGGGCAGTTTCTTCCAAAAATTGCAACAGGTCTCCCGTCGACAAATTAACTAGTTTTTAATATTCACATGATTACCGTATATATCAAGCATCTTCTTCATTCATAATGTCAACTCTGAAAGCGTTTTTCAAATTACGGCGAGATCAAAACCAGAGCAGACCTGCTTAAAAAAACGGTTCGACACTTCTGCTTTGGTTGCCTTGGTCTCGTTCAGATTTCTACTTATAAATTCTGTCGATGCCATAATCCAAAAACGTTAACTTTAAGTTGTTTGCTATTCAATGCTCTTCAAAAAAATACTAGACTCACCCTAGTTCCGCCAAGGCTCCATGACCTTTGCAATATGACTGAAGGCACTGTCAAATTGCTGGATGACCTCCTTTCGCCGTTAGCCGTACAGTCCTGGGATGCCCCAGTTAATCAGTTTTGATCAAATCTTGCTTGCGGGATCCTAAGCGTTAAAATAAGCGTTTTAACTGGAAGATGAAGCCCGAGACACTCTTTTACAACTGATTTTATGATCATCCAGGACTTTTTTGACCACGGCTTTACAGATATTTTCTTCTCTTTGGTTGGCATTTGTCTTTCTCCGCCTGTGTAATAGCTACCTCCAAAAAATTATAACCATCTAATCTAATTCACTTCTCATCTTTTAAAAATAATAACTTCAGATTTTCTTTGTCTGGGCGCTAGGCAACCACATTCTCCATTAGGTACCATTTAGGCGCGATTCAAGTATACGTAACGCGATTTTTCGTGATTTTTGACCACCCCCTACCCCTTGTAACACCCCATAACAAAATTTTCAACCCCCTAACTGCATACGTAACAGAGAGCCCGACCACCCCCTTATTAAAATTCAATTAAAATATATTAATTTTTTTCGTTTTTTTATAGGGTGCCGGCCCGCACGTAACAAAAATTTTTGGTCCCTCCCACCCCATGTTACACGGCGTAACGAAAAGCCAGGACCACCCTCCACCCCTCTGCGTTACGTAATACTTGAATCGCGCCTTAACATACAGGTATACGGGAGATACATGCTCTCCTGAGGACACCTGGAGCACAGTTTGGACAAAAATTTTTCGCTGACCGCTACCGTACACCTCATGAATCAATCATTAGTTTCCAAAAAGGTCCAAACGAAAATATTGCTTGATGCAGGTTTTACAGCTGCAGGTGTACGCACGGTAAAAATGACCACTACCCCTTCCCCTTCATCGCCCCCTGAACGGTTACAGATGCATCGAAAGATTCTGATTTTAGTATTTCTGAATCCGCAATAAAAAGTTACACCAGAAAAGTGTAAAGAAGAAAGCCTAGCGACGCACCAAAGTTTTTTTTAATTTATTTTGTGCAAGTGCCCGCGTGTGACGGAGCAGGGCAGTACATAGAAATCTCATGTCGGATATACCCAGAATACCACAGCCACCAGGAATAGCGCGCTAATTCAGGTTGAAGTTAGGTCTGAAGTTTCGGCGTTTGGCCAACAAAATTTTGAGTATAAACTATGTATAAACGTGTTTGCTCACTTCCGGGATATAAAGCGGAGCTGAGTGCCGGTATTTGCTACAGTCTTCTACTTACAAGGGGCTTTCCCGAACACCTCCGCGTCAGATCAGCATGCATTTGGTAACATTAAAAATTTAAAATCTATAGAACTTTATCCATTGTTTTCGAAAATGAAAACCTCATCCATTCGTAAAGAATTCGATTTCAGAGATCTCTGAGAAACCACCGTAGATATGGCCTGATCACTTTTTATACCGCTGCCCAGCAGCTGACACGATGCCCGTCTAACGACTGCGGTGATTCTGCACTTTGAAGATTCAGAATCGCTTCGGTTGTTGTGACAACGGATTAATGCGATCCGCCGAACACAGGCATCGTCAATCATCAATGGGCTAATGCCGGCCGCTTACCCACAGGAATACTGTCTTAACTTACGTGTAGAAGTACTAATAAACCCGGCGTATACTAACCGTAAAACCGGTGGCGTACACTTACGTAAACTGATCCCATTTCCCAACCACCCCAACGGCAGTTTGTAATGCAGGCGCAAGAAGGATGTAGTTGTGGCCGATACCATTTATTAATGCCGACAGAAATGACCAGTACAGCATTATCCACGCCGAAAGCCAGGAAGGCCGGCTTGCCTGGCGGAAGGGCGATGCTGCGCGATCAGTTCAACGCATTCCACAGGGCGAAGGTGAGCAGCAAGCGGTACAGCGTTCTCCTACTGGCAGCACTGCTCCTGGTATCGGGATGCGCCGTGAACGGCTGCCCATTCGGCGGTCAGAACCCTGGTAAGTCCTGCCATGACCTTTCGCTCGGCCGGCGGTATAAGCACTCTGATGCTGCGTGTACGTACGTATACTGCGATGCCCGAATGCATTTACTACGGTATATTGCAGTACAGCATATGCGTGCTCAAAAGGTCATCAACCGGGCCGAAGCCCACATGGAGGACAACATCATCAATTTATCTCACCTGGAGGATGCCGTACCGGCACAACCAGTACAGCCGGCCCCCGACGTCGTCAGTGCCCCGGTGGGCAGCCGGAGGGTGCTCTTCTGCGAGGTGGCCACGCCCACCATGGCGCAGCGGATCGTCTGGCGCCACCACAACGCCACTATCTACGGCGACACCGTGCCGCATTCCAACAAAGGTCACTCCTACGAACAGGTGTCCGTCCTCAACACCAGCTACCTTTTTGTCAACAACGTCAGCCGCGAGTCTGGCGGGCCGGTGGAGTGCCTTCTGCCCTGCAACGGTGCTGGTGACCTTTGCCCTCTGCGCACGCAGTACCTGCAGCCGGAGCTGCGCGCCCGTGACGTCTTCGTGCCGCCCCTGCGCAACGTGTCCGCGCCGCGGTGGAGCTTCGCCATGACGTGCAGCGGCAGCGTTGCCTGCAGCCAGACGCCTCCCATAATGCACTTTATCTGGAGGTACGACGCGGACGTCGTGGCGGCGCCCTATCCCTTCCTGCTCAGCCGGCACGTCCCGGGTCTGCTCGACGGCTCCGTCACGTTTAACGCGTCGTCGCCCGGTGCTCCCCATCCTTTCTGCGCCAGCACGCTGACCATTAGTATGGAGGAGGAGACCGATCTGCGGTCGGCGCGGGTCGACTGCTGGTTCCGCACCGACGTCCGTCGCCGCGAGTGGTTCACCCAGTCGGCGTATGTCCATTTCGCGCAGTCGCTGCCGATCAATCGTTGACTGCAGCGCAGCCATCCAAACGCCACCACATCACCGTCGCCATGATCCCTCAGGAAACACGGATGGCCGTTGCACCCGGTAACGAAGTTGCTGAACAGTCGTCTCATCCGATTACAGTGTACAGCGCGCTGTATGGGTAGTCATGCATATAAATGCATGATCGTTGTGGCGTAGTGCAGTGGCACTGACGTCACGAGAATGTTGTGTCCTCTGTGACCTCTATGTGGTGTGTTGTCCAGCATGGCAACTGCGGTTGCAGTGTGCCATTGTTGTCCTGATGACAACGATCAGTTGGTTGTTTGCGCCCTCAGCGTGGCGGTTCATAATAAATACGTATTATGCCGCCACCTTCAAGTCGTGACAGTGGCGTGAAGGATGTCAGTACTTGTGGCGTATAGGTGTTAATGTATGCTGCTTTACTGCCGGAACGACGCGATCGACGAGCGAGGGAGAGGCACAACAACTCCATCCATCGGATGTAAAACGTGTGCTGGGAACGAGTGCCTGAATCGTGGATGGGATCCACGAGGGAAAGCAGGGCGGGAGGAGAAGTGCCGCACCTGTGGAGGCAGATGGGAAAGCCGCGACGATGGAGAGGCGGACGAGTACCGTTCCTCCGTGAGGCCTGTGACCAAGATATACGTCTGCTTAAGGCTGCCCAGCCAAGGAGGAGAATTGGTTTCGGCGACGCACCTGGGAAATGGGCGAAGCCTGGAGACCGACGGTTCCTTCGTGGCAGAAGGGTGAGCGAAGCCAGACATCCGTGGACACCAGCGACGGTGCCAGTGACAAGGCACAGTCTCTGAAACGATGAACAAGGAACGTGGTGAAAGGATGAAAGATTCCAGTGGATCAAGAAGCCGTGCGGATGCTTATCAGGCTGGTTGAGGCACGAAGAGCGCGGTGAGACGGACGGCGTGGAAAGAGTTTGGTGAATGCTGGACTCGGAGAGCCAGCCAGATGACCTTCACCAGCAAGGGAGAATTAGCGAGTTGTACGTACAAGGACGCAATTGTACAGGTTGAGTGAGTTTGTGCATTTTAATACGGAAAATGGAATTAATGATCGTTGCTAAGAAAATTCTGTGCTTGTATCTGTACGTACGTGCTTTGACTAGTATGACTATGGATTTGTACTTCTTTGTTAGCACTTCAGAAGTGAAGGGCGTGTGGCGTAGTGCAGTGGCACTGACGTCACGAGAATGTTGTGTCCTCTGTGACCTCTATGTGGTGTGTTGTCCAGCATGGCAACTGCGGTTGCAGTGTGCCATTGTTGTCCTGATGACAACGATCAGTTGGTTGTTTGCGCCCTCAGTGGCGGTTCATAATAAATACGTATTATGCCGCCACCTTCAAGTCGTGACAATCGTAATTATCCTATATTGCCGGTCAGTATGACGCCCGATACAATCTTAATGTGCCTAGAATTAATCTATAATTAATATTTTTATGCGTACCACTTTCAGTGTTAGTTGTTAACGTAAGTGTGTGTACGTGTGATCAGCGCTGACAGCGCATGAAGAGAAATCTGTGGTTCCAGGTGGCGCCGTTCTTTTCTTGTGTTACATCCCGTTCATCGGCTTTTTACCGAAATGCTTCTAAATCGTGCTGTAAATGTCTTTGCCTTTTACTGTATTTACACAAGTTTAAGAGCCACAAAAAAGTCCGGGTGCGCGCAGAATATCCGACGGCTTCTTTGAACTTCAAAGAAGCCGCGCGCTATTGTTTACGGCTTCCGCCATTTTGGTGGCTCTTAAACTTGTGTAAATACAGTACCTGTACCATGTATGTCTATGTATGTATTAAGTACGTTCTTAGTTGTTTCTTCTGATTAAATTTAATTTGTTTTGCCAGCTGCATGTGGTTAAAATGTGTTTTTGGCTAAGATGGAAAGGCCGGAAACGGTCAGTCTGTCTGCCTATTAATTTATGGTTAGCGACGGTTGCGGTTGAAAATTAAAAGGTCAGCCGTATTGTCATTTCCGATATACTTGGGCTTTAACTTTTAAGTACAGCGCTGAATGGATTATGGAGCTTTACTGAGTTTATTCAACTTTATTCAGTACGTTTATTTATTCAACTTTATTCAGTACGTTTACAAATGTCAACGCCTGTAAAGACACCATCTGGATAAGAAATCCATTCCAGTTCGCTTGAGAAGAAACAGCAGTTTCCAAAACGACAAAACACCGGGCATTATTAGGTTAAATCACACACAAATTGCATTGGCGCGTAGATAAAGTAACAAGTGGAGCGGACATATCTCCCGTTCTGTTGCATAACTTTTTCCCGATCTCTTTCAACAAGTTACTAGACCCGTTGCACCAAGTCCCAGAAGCTCAAGCACGCAGAAATAAAGGGTTCATGATACACACAATAAAGTAATTTTCTATTTGGCAATTTAGTAGATCGAAAAACGAAAACCAGAAAAACGTCCGAAAAGAAACCAGAAAAAAAGAAAAACGGCAATTTAGTAGATCGAAAAACGAAACGAAGTGGCTATTTTGCCGCAGTATTTGCGGTAAAATAGCCTTTAGCTATTCCCGCCGGCACAGCCAACAAAACAAGGGTTTGGACTCGACAGCTGCTCGTCCCAGTCTGTCAGCAGGCCGTCATGCAACACGGCTTGGAGGAACAGTCGACCGCTTTTACTGGACATTAGCCCGGTCTAGCTGGAGGAGAACTCGGTTCGGCACAGCAGCCAGCTGTAGGGGATTAGCAGCCGCAGGGGGCCGCGGTCTACGATAGCCAGAGTACGAACACTGCCGACCCGAACACACGGTGCAGTTGCCGACGCCGGCGTGAACCTAAGGCCAACATCAACGGGATCCGTCGGGAAGCGCCAGCCGGACAGCGGTGTGCACTGACGTGTTCGGGCGTACTAGCCCCGTCCACATCGGTACTACTCTACTGCTTTTACCCCGAGGCTTAGGCGTAGGCTTTAATACAACGACTACTCGAGTCATGACCCCGACTCCGAGTCGATGCTTCTGAAAAAGTCCCAGCAGAGAACTTTGACCACGACTTGCCATTTCGACGTGACCGCGACTAGATGGCGTAGCTTTACCTATTGTTCTGTTGTACTAGCTGACTGATTAGTTAATGCTGTATTGATGCGACCTTTGGCTAGTCCACGTGTATGTGATCGTAGAGCATTGTCTAGATTCTAAATCCCTATTGTTCTCAGAACCGTACCTGCGCGTACGAAGAGTCGCACCTGCGCGTGCCCAAGACTATAAAAGGCGCTCATCGCCCATACAAATGTCAAGAGTTTTCTTCCAACAAAAGTAGTGACTTGTTCACGACCTGATTAACTTCAGACTTTTGCCCTGGTTTACTCTTTCCAAGTGAGGACTCTTGCTAACTGACCTCTTGGCGGCCTTTCACCTATGTCAGGTGTTTTTCCTCTACTTCGTCGACATGCATTACCATCTTCGGATAGTCTCGTGGCGTAACAGGTTACCCACTAGCTCCCAATTGCATCCCGTGACCCTTCTGGTCCGTGACCTTTAGGTCTCTTCGGTCTTCATGCCCTATATTACTAGGTTGATGGATTGCTCTTGTACCGCTTTTGCTAACATCTAGCGTGAAGTCAGGTAACGTATGCTCTTCTTCGTCTGGTGTTTTCTCGTGTTTGCAGCAGGGATTCCTGGATCCGGACCTCTTCTTTTTCCTTTCCTTTCTTCCTTAACCAGATCAGTACTACCATCTAAAACTTTCCCTAACAGTTTGTGATCCCAAGAGTGCTCTACCGATTGTGGCGTGGTCGGTCAGTGTGGATAGTACCCCACTAATTCTGGATAGGTCTTTCATTAGACGTCAGCACGATTACGACGACCGACACCAAGGAGGACCCTCGTCGCCAATACAAATTGGTTGGCCGGCGTAGTGCCGGAGAAGCACAGTCGGAGGATTTGACGGAAGAACAGTCCCAGTATCGACACGATCGGACGAGCCGCGGATGTAAGGCGTACAAGCCAAACCCAGAAGAAGTGGACGTCTCGACGGAAGGGTCGCAGATGCGCCCTGAGCGATGCAGTCAGAACCAAGAGGCCAAGAAGTCAACACGCGTCGGCACGTCGGAAACGGCAGAAGGTACCGTCAGGCGGGACAACTGGACTGATGCCGCCCGAAACCGAAAACCGACTAAGTGGTCGAACCGATCCGGAGTCGACACAATATCAGCGAATCGCAGTTGTTCGGGCGAGCGCTGATACTGGTCAATCGGCCGAACAGCATTAACTAATCCAGATTCCACCGGAAACGCGGCGGACTGGTACCAGCAGCCAGCAGCGGCTAAACTGAAGGACGGCTGGCCATTCGACGTCTGGCCAAGTTTGTGGCCATAAACGCCGATCGGAAGAAGTACATTAACCTCTGGCCGAGGTCAACGGCCGGCGGTACCGACAGGGATTCAAGACGCCAGAGCAGTTTTACGACGTGACCAGAAATGCTGGATGAATACCTGTACGTCCGCGGTACGTAGCCGGGGATCCGGATACGAGGAATTTAGCCGCAAAGAGCGGGACTCGTAGAACGCAGCCGTTCGGACGACTCGCACCGATCTATTTTCACCAGCAAACGAGCCGACCTGCACGTGGGCTAACGTAGCAGCGGCGAAGGATACGGCGAAAGCCAAGGGCTACCAAGGGAACTAAGGCCTGCCAGGTGGTGGCTGCATAATAGGCGGCCGTGGTGGCCTTGGCAAAGGCCAACTCGCCCAAACTGGGCCGGCCAGTGAAGAGGGAACGGAAAAACTCAGAAAGTCTGCAATCCGTTGGGCACGGGTAGTCCAAATCGACCGGGCGCGTCACGACGGTCGGGACCGGAGGCGACGGACGAGTATATCAACTGGTTGGAGCGGAATTATGAGCGATGGACTCATATCGGAACGGTTCCCTGCCAATAGGCATGTCGGGGAACAGTAAATCCAGGCGGTTAACTCGGCCGACGACCTTCGCAAAACCCGCCAAACATAACTACAACGGGATGGACTAGCACAACGCCGGGCAGCACCAGTACGCACGTGCAGCACAGAGCGCCGGGCAGCATGATTGTGCCTGAGCAGCAACCGTTTGCGCTGGTTGGCCAGGTAGCTCTGCTGCCGAGGCCGCGTTGGACAGCACGGACGACCGGTACACTATCCAACCGAAACGAGATTCCCGACCGCTCGGTAGCGAGCCAATTGGGATGTAGCAGATCGTACGTATGGCTTCGTCCGACCTTATTCGGCAGCACGGGCGGAACGATAACGGGCCCCAAGGAGCGTGACCATGCGACCGGTAGAAGAGATTTGCATTGGTCAGATGGGGAAGTCAAACGGCGGATAGACCGGCCGCTAGCGGATGAAGAACCTACCTGGCAAAGTGTCGCTGATACCGTTGAAGACGGTTGTGCGACCGGTGCCCATACCGGGCCCGATTCAGCATCGTCCAGCGATTGCAGTGCCGGCCCGGACACGCGAGCTAATGATCGGAAACAACACTGACAAAGCGACGCTGAAACCCGGAGCCATGACCTCGCTTATCGTCCCGTAGTTCTGCAAAGAGAACAACCTGAAGACGGAACCGCTCGGATACTACACGAAGATCGCCGGAATTGGCGGAAAAACGGCGTTTGCCATCACCCCCTGCTGTACAGTGTACTGCACCGGATATGCAGAAAGGACGGGCCAGCCACCACACCGTTTTTGTGTGCAGGCGACACCGGACTAGTTAGCCGCGATGCTTGGATGCGATTACTTCTGGTGGTGGTTCGTCCTATATTACACGTCTTTTGCGGTTCAGGAGACGGCCGCAAAAATTAACAATAAACTATGTACTGCGGCAATCTATATCTCACTGCGATAGTCGCTAAAGCTTATTACTTAGGCAATTTAACACTCGCACTATTCCACGTTCGATTGACGTTGCATATTGAAATATTCCTAGGTGCCGTACAGGCAGACATTGTGATTTCGCGCCAGTAGGGTTCCCAGTCGGCAAATTTTCAACTGGAAATGATTCTTCACCACTTATTCTTATTTTCTTAACCGAACGAAGACAGAAAAAACAGTTTTTGTGAACGGAATCAAAGAAGAAAAACGGGAATTTGTAAAAATTTGCAAGATGAAAACTGCATTGCGTTGCCTCACCGGGCGGTTGTGATTGCTTCCACCGTCGGAAGTTCTCGAATTTTCTTCGTTTGAAATTTTCACTTTGGAAATGTTTTTGAATCATAAATGAAATTATATGTAAAAGGTAATCGGTTTTTACAGGAATGCAGGTCAACCATGAGGAGAACGATCATGAACGTTACGGGCTACATAGCGGTTTCACTTGCCGAATCGGCAGCCAACAGTGGGAGTGTTAATAAGTGGCCGCAGCACAGCACTTTTGCTATCTGTACGAGCCGTAACACCGAGTACACTGCGGCAAAATAGCAAAAGGCTATTATAACGCAGTGTGCGGTAAAATAGCAAATGGCTATTGTGCCGCGCATAATGCGGCAAAATAGCGAGAGGCTATTGTAGCGCAGTGTGCGGCAAAATAGCAAAAGGCTATTTTGACACACTGTAGAATACTGCGGCAAAATAGCCTTAGCCAAAACGAAAACCATGCACTGTTCAGTGCTCACTAACGGTTTGTCAGCACGTAACTTTCCCCCGCTAGCTGCATGCAGTACTCGTAACGAAAACGCGTCGATCGACATACGGGCGGCGGCCACGTGGCGTCAGCCGCATGCTGCGCAGGGCAAAGTTGCCAACTGCAAATGTGTGCGCAGTCTGCCCTGGCAATTTGCTGCGTCTGTCTGTGACTGACTGACTGCTGTGTGTAATCAAGCAGAGCACGTCGTTCGTTGGTCGCGATTTCATTTCCGATTTCTCGATTTCTCACCCTCTGACATCCGTTAACCGACCACCAACCAGTTCACTGACGTCATAGATACCTTGAAGATTCGTTTTATCCACGGAACCGTGTATTTCATCATCCGCGAAACAGCCTGTGCCTGATAAGAAATCACTGCAAAGGGGAGCGATGACGTCGTGAGGGCGCTGTGGTTGGATTACTGCCTGTTGATTCCCTCTTCAACGTTGCGCCTGGATCCACTGGAATGGAGGAGCACGATCTGCTGGCCGATGTGGAGTATCTCAAGCGCAAACTGGAGCGCTACGCCGAGAACGACGACCAGCACAAGGTCAGCATGTTTGAACGTGTTTCAACATGTTTAGCCTTATAGGCTTTCTGCATCAGCCACTGGTTCGCGACATGCTGCACGTGTCCCTTTGCAGATGCTGAAGGTCCTCTCGGGGCTGGATGAGCTGGAGATGAGCGTCTTCTGCTTGAAGGTGAGTTTCATCATGTTGTTCAGCAGATCCCTGTGTTGGGGTTGTTACCATAGGATTCAGTGCTGCGTATTTGCTTTATGATTTTATTGATTTATGATCATTTGGCATTAACCGAGTCAAAACAATTTTGAGAAAATTATACAGGCCAGGTACTGGATGACGCAGAATTTTGCTGATTTTATTTCAGCATTTTTTCCTAGGAATTTAACGTGTCTTTGGTGGTGCCAGTGTGATAGATTGGTACTGGTATTAATTATTAGATTATCATATTATGTAATACGGATAAAAATTTTCCTATTTAAAAGGATTTATTCAGCTATTGCGATTGATATTGGAACTTATCTTGCTAATTTACCCTTTGCACCAAAAGGAGAAAAACATGATTTACTCGTGTTTGAGAAGCAAATAAAAAAGTAAAAACTGGAAAGTTTAAATTTTAATGCGTGCTCACAGTGGCAGCACTGCCTGTTCAGGGTTTTGCGCTGATATCAGATATTATTATTCGTATCAGAATGGTGTATCCATTAACAGCTATCTTGCTTTATCTAAACTTAGACACTCCCATTATGATAAGAAATAACTGCATAACAAAAACAATGCAAATATTGATCGAACAAAATAAATACAAATGAACATGGACAGAAGTGTACTGTAGCCGCCCGCACAAGTTGCTCCATTGGCGGATCCGGCCGCTGCCTTCTCCCTGCACACACTGCGCTGAACAGCGAGCAATGTGAGGCCAAATATCCGTATACCTCACTCTGTGGGGCAACTTGTGCGGGCGGCTACAGTAATAAAATAACACAGATAATTATACTGCAGATTAATAATAATATTAATATGTATACAACGACTGTATTCAACCTTATTCCTGGGCGAATGCATGGTGTGTTTTCAGGAGACGGGCATCGGGAAGGTGGTCAACGGGCTGCGGAAGCGTCCGGACGAGGTGGGCGGGGCGGCGCGCGACCTGATCATCAAGTGGAAGTCCATCTCGGTGCCGGTGGCCGCCGCCGCGCCCCGCCCGCCGGAGCGCCGCAGTCCCCCGGCCAGCAGCAGCGCCTCCTCCTCCCGCAAGCGCGCCCCCTCCCCCTCATCGGCCCTGGACGAATCGCTGGCCAAGCTGCCGTGTCTGGACGACCCCGACATCAGCAGTCTGCTGTCCAGCGCCGCCGACGGCTACGCCGGCAGCGGTCCGGCGCCGGCCCTGGCCGCCGTCAGCCCCGTCGACGCCTACGCCATTACCTCGCGCAAAGGCCGCACGCAGGTCTTCTCGGGCCGCGCCCGTCAGCGGGCCTTCGTTCAAGGTCGGTCGTTGAAAAATAAAAGAATTTCCTGTAAAATAAATCAAATAAATAACCAGTTGGCAGAAAAATTTAAACTGAAAAATTATTTAATTACATATTAAATTAGGTTTAATATGTAACGCGAAAATTTAATTTTTCTCTCAGTTTTCTTAGGCTGATCGTTTGTTTATTGCGTTCCTGTGAATTTAATTTATTTATTCAACCGACCGAATAAACACACAAGTATCTGCAGTTGCTCCGGGATTACTTGCTCAATTTAATTGGACTTTTATTCATTTCAGGCTTTAAAATTTGGGTTTTCTGCAATTTTTTTAATTAAGATTTTTGTACTAGTGTTTTCTTGCCACCTGTTCGTTAAATATATTAAACTGATCGATTTTTTTTAGAGTTTTGCGTTGATTTAAAACGATGAATTTTTATTAATTGAAAACTTTTCTTGCTTTGTTTTTTGTGCTGTTGTTTTTGTTGACGAAAGGAAATAAAAAAGGAGGTTTTGGTTGCAGTACCGAAACTGGTGGACCTCTGCATCCGCGTCCTGATGGATCACATTGACGGTGAGCGGCGGTAGTGGCTGTTTTGACATCCGCTGAACGTTGGTGAACATGCGTGTGTGCTTAGAAATCGAGGAGATGGGCCCGGTGCCGTACCACGTGATCAAGCCGGTGCTGGAGGCCTGCACGGCCCCGCAGCTGCGCACGCTGGAGCACCACAACCCGCATCTCGTCGAGGACGCCGACGAGCTGTGGATCAAGCACTGCGAGAAGGACTTCCGTGCCGCCGAACTGGACGACGAGGACGAGTGCTGGCGCGATCTGTACGCGGTAAGCTGGCCGCTTTCAGCAACCGTTCTCTCTTGCAACATACGGGAATTTCTTCCAATACTTATCGCCAGAATTCCTTGAAATGATCTGCAGAATTTTAAGTATTCTCATCGCTATTTTAATTATTGCATTTCCCCCTGTTTTCTGAATCATTACGGATTTCTTATTGTTATTATTTATGGTTAATATAACGTAGTGCACGGGCTTCAGTACGAAGGTCAGTTTTACACATAGATGCCCTGCAACAGAATTAATTCATTGCACGTAGTGCTGTTTTATAAGGATTTTTTCCAGTACTTTTTAATTTATTAAGGAGTTTTGTTTCTGTTGATTTTATATAGTATACTATAACTTTACTTACCTGTATTTTTTTCTCATCTTTTATGATTGATTTTTTCGGTATTTTCTAAGTTTTCATGGGATGTTTCGTTTTTGAATATTAAATGTTGTATTTTTGTTATAGCGCGTTTCTAGTATTATTTTCTGACTGTTGGTGTTGTTGCAGAGGAAGCTGAACGAGCGCGAGAGTAAACTGCAGGAACTGCGGACGAAGATCAAGGCCAACACGGAGGCCCGCGCGGCGCCAGGTGCGTGTGCAATTGCAATTGCATGAAAATGTTCATTTGGATTGATTGGTGTGTGTTGTGCAGTGCGGCAGACGAAGGTGGCGGTGCTGGACGGGTCGCTGCTGCGCAAGGGCGGTCCGCGCTTCACCCGCCTGGCGCAGACCTCGCAGGCGCGCGCCGCCATCCGCTCCATGCCCGTGCCGCCCGCGCCCGCCCGCAACCGCGGCTGGGGCTCGGCCGGCACCTCGAGCGGCGGAGGGGGCGGGGCCCGGACCTCCTCGTCCGCCTCCACCGGCAAAAAATCAGGTAAACAAATAAACTCACTCAGTTTATTTTAAAAATTTAATTTGCTTTATTTTTATTATTTACCGCTATTAAGAATTTTAGAAAATAAAAAAATGAACCGAATAATTCATAAAGTAGTTGAAATACAATCTGTTCAAATAAATAGCCAAAAAAAATATAAAAGCTGAATCTGTACAACTAAAAAGACGTTCTCGTAAAGAAACAACTATAAATAAAATAAACAGTAGAGTAACGAAAATAAAGCCGGTAAATGGAAGCTGAATAAAATTAAAAGATTATTATACCGGAAATCAACAGGCATTTCTATAGCCAAATATATACCAGATTTTAATTTAATTATTTTTTGTTTTAATCATTATTAATTTAGCATTTACTAATAATTTATCAGTTTATCTGAAGTCCTTCGAATTAGTGTAAAATATTTTAAATTAACTTTAATAATAAAATAGTTAACTTTTTTGGAAAAAAATGGGAACTTTAGTACAGAAATAACGGTGACAATAAAAATGGAATTACCTAAATAAATGTATAAAAAATTCAGAATAAATTAGTATATTGATTTGTTATTGTGTGTGCAGCGCCGATGATGGCGAAGACGCTGAAGGATTTGAAGAATCGTTTCCGCTGAGGATCCGGGATTATCTTGTTGTGGTTTCTACATAGTTTTTCTAGTGCAGAACGTCGCCAGCCCCCCATCATCCGTTTTCATCGCCGACCTGACTTCACACGCTGTTAGAAATTTATGATTAATTTTCATCGCCGCTTTGTTCTTGCTGAAATTGTAATAGGCTTTGTTGTATATGCGGGCGGTTGCGGTTGACGAGCGCAGCGAGCGGGAAGCCACGGACGCGTGATGTGATGCTTTTTCCTTGTGATTTACTTAGCTTGGCAGATTTAGGAATTAATTGCTGTTTTTTGTCATTTTCACCCAGCGGAATTTCTTCTGTTGTACTTCTCCGGTTTTTTTTCCTCTCTCTCTCTCAGCTTTTGAATATTTTACAGATTGACCCATTTGTTTTCCATAGATGACTTTATTTACATGATGACTGCTGCATACCAGCGGAAATTAAATTTGCGAACCATCAAAACGATTTCGTCGTTAAGAATGTATTTTTCAGGATTTTTTTCGAATTTTTTTCCAGAATTTTTAGGTTTTTTATTATTGCTGATATTATTGAATTTGTTCAGGTTTTGGCCGCCAGAAATTTTTTGGATGTAGTCAAAAGAATTTTTAGTGCCTTTTTATAAAATTATTATGGATTTTTCATAATTGTTTTATTATTTTTATACTTATTTTACAATTGATTTCTTCCGTAATTTTAAATCAAATTTAATATGGGAAAAATAAATTCTGCAATTAATTTCCCAATAAATGCCCATTATTACTGCCAATAAATGATATTATTTTATAAGAAACAAAAATTAATTATTTTATTATTGTATTTAACAGACTGACTATTTTCCATAGACGGTTTTAATTACAAGCTGCTAATAAAAATCCGTAACCATCCACCAGTTTCGTCGTTATTATATCCAATATCCCAGAAAACAACATGAATAACGCAGCAATAAATTTCCGAATAAAATTTCCATAATTTACTACCAATAATAATTAATTTATATTAAATGGCAATTAATTATTACTACTGCGGATTAAGCCGCGCCCACTTCCCCGATAAAATCACCAACAACTGTCCAGTTTCTACGGATCAGAATCAAAACAAACGACGCGAGAAAATACCAGTAAAATAAAAAAAATGCAGGAGAAATCAACGATCCAGTGGTTTGAGCAAAAAGGTTAGTAATACTGTCGAAAACAGTGCCATGCAGAAATCAGCGTTCAGGAGTTGCGTTTGCGGTATTGGCGCTTCTCGTACTCGTAGACGGGCGGTTTGACGGGATTCTTGGGCGGCGTCAACTGCGCCTGCTTCCAAAAGTTCTCCGGCGTGTTGGGCGGTCGGCGCTTGTTGCCGTGGATCTTGCAGGAGGCCACGTGCTTCGTCGCCAACTGGCCCGGCAAACGCTCGTCTTCGTTGCGCCAATACTGCAAAAACCGCAAAATTTCGATTTTGTCTAATTTAATTTTTGTTCCTTGTCTGCCAAAAATCCGTAAACCAGATTTGTTTTAAATTTTTTAACAAACGAATTTTTATTTAATATTTATTTAAGAGGCCAAGATTAGGCTTCAGTGAAGCAACTTTTAATTCCAGAAAAACCAATCTTTCGATAATAAATTAAATTTCTAAAAAATAAGCGCTATTATCCGTTTATTCAGAAAAATTTAATAGCGAATATAGCAAATTCATAATATTAAAAAACTGAGCTATAGCAGATTCATAATATTAATGGTTAAAATTGAAAACAAATATTCAAAAATTCCAACAGTTCAATGATTAAATTCTAATCTGAAAATACTAAATATAATGCTTTTTGTATTCACAAATATTAATTGAAAAACTCGATTCTCAAATTAAATTAATTCATTTTAAATTCAATTATTCAAAATTAAATGCAAAATAATTATTAAAAAGAATTGAATAATTTACCCGCTGGCAGACTTTGCAGGTATTGGTCTGCAGGGGCCGCTTGCGCTGCGACGCCGGGGGACTGACAAACCCCTTTGGCTCCTTCCCATCCCCACTCCCGGACCCGCTGCCCTCCGCCGCATTCTCCGGCTCAGATTCCGAATCAGACGCGTGCAGGACGATGGTCTGCGAGCTGCCCATCCGGTAGTCGGACGGCCGGTTGCCGTACAGATCAATCTCCGCCGTGTCGGAGGGGCCCATCCGCTTCTGGCGCCAGGGCACGCGGCATTTCTTGCGCGGCGGGACCGCGGCCGCCGCGGGCGGGGAGAGGGAGGAGGCCGGGGAGGAGGCGGGCAGGGGGCGTTTGGTGGAGACGATCTGCACGCTGTCGCTGCTGCTGCCGGACAGATCGCGGGTCACCGCCGCCGCGGGGATGGGGAGGGGCGGGGGGTGGACCGGGTCCGGAGGGAGGGCGGGGGAGGGGGGCGCCTGGGGGGTGTAGACGCGGGCGCCCACGGGGAGACTCCAGGCCGTCTCCGCCAGAATGTACTTGCAAAAATATACCTGCACAAAATTACATAAAAACATAAATTACTCATTTTAAAAACATAAATTAATCATTTAATTAAAATTTAATCATTTTAATTAGTGTAAACCTGCGGAAGCATACCGATATGTGCATTGGCTGTTGCCCATTAAAAGAAAATACAGCACATCACTGCAGCGTTAAGAAAATAAGAATTTGGTTAGAAATCTGAAGAAAACTAAATCTAAAAATATTAAAAACACGAGTTAAAAGTAGTCGATAAAAAAACCAGAAACAATTTTTTTTAAAAATTCTAAAAATAATTTTGCAAAAAAACATGCATCAGTGCAGGACTGCAAATCGGCAAACTGCACAAGCGACATTAATTCAGCATTAAAAACATCTCTACAAAAAATCAACACAAAATGCCGCGCTAGAAAATTAATTGTACAAATTACAGGCTATCAAAATCAAAGGGACCAAGTGAGTTATTTAGTGACTTGGTCCAAGTCACTAAATAACTCAGTTGAGATTCTCAGGAAAAAATTGGCTGAACAACTGAGCAACTTGGGACATATACAGGCAAGGCCGCAAGAATATTTTTAAGGGAAAATTTAGAAAAACTCTAACAACTAGTTACGATAAAATGCTGGTTAATAACGTGATTCGTGAAGAACCCCTTTTGATGGCAAAGTCACCAACGCCAGTACGGAGAACGCAAACAACAACCGAGAGGGACGTACCTTGCCGTTGGGAGTGCGCGCTTCGGTCCAAATGGCGGCGTCACGCGGGGGAGAGGCACTGGAACTAGACGGCTGGGACAACGGGAGTGTTAACGACTCCGCACCTGCCATGTCCCCGTCAACAACGAAATCAACACTGCAACGCCAGCCTCCACTGATCGGTGTGCTAGCTCAGTCTGAACAGTCTCCCAACCTCCTCCGTACCACCGACACCATCCCAAGGAGACAATAATCAGCACTCGACAATAATCAATACCGCTCTGATGGGAGGAAATATCAGGAAAGCGATGGAAAGTCGGAAAAGAAGAATGCGACGAAATGAAAATTTCAAGTTTCCTGTTGACGGAAGCGCGCAGTGCGCACAAAAGTCAAGCTGGGCACCTACTGTATCACAGGGCGGTCGGTGTATGCGACACTTGCGGTTCGCGCGACCGCCTTGCGTCGTGCAGCGTGGTAGCGGTATTTTCAACGTGAATGAACATGTTTTTCAGGCTGTCTCATTTCAATAAGCTGTCAGTTTCATAGACCGATAAACGCTCTTATTTTACCTTTTTCATATTTACAACTTCTTTTTTCATAATACGCTGAAAGTAACATGAAATCTAGTGAGATGGGTAAAAAGCGGAAGCAGCCGGAGGATGTTGCAGGCACGCCGAATCCGCGGCACCCGAAGAAATCCAAGAACCAGATCGATGAGCTGCAGCTGGGTTCGCTGGCGGTGGAGCTGGATTTCGCCAAGAAGCTGGCCGCCAACGAGAAACTGCAGCGCGATCGGGCCATGCGCAATCTCTTCCGCTGGCTGCAGTCGCAGTGCCAGCAGGGAAAACGTCAGTCAAAAGTTCAGAGCGTTTTAGTGGCGGAGCAGCTGGTTTATTGGTGATTTTCGTAGGATTCTCCAAGAACGAGTTGATGGTGCTGTGGAAGGGATTGTATTATTGCCTGTGGATGGCCGATAAACCGCTCGTTCATGTAAGGCGTTTCAGTATTTTTCTCGTCTTCGCAATAACAACAATCGGTGACCGGTCCAGCCCAAATTTTTTTACTTAATTTTTCATGGGGAAATACCAAAAATCAGTACAGTAATTTATCATTTATTTATGTTATTATTTTACAGTTTTAGCCTGTTCTTAGTGTTCTGTACTAGATAAATCCGAAATTTCTGTAAATAAAAATAGTAAAAAAATTCATAATTTTTATCTAGTAATTCTAGTTTAAAAGTTTTTAATGACAGCTCGTTGCAGCTGGCAGCTGACGAGTGACGGCGTGTTTGAAAATTGGCCAAAATGTTACTGTAATTGAAAATACTTAACGATTCAATCGATATAGGTTTGGCTTGTTTTGCAAGGTATACTTCTAGTAATTCAGGCGATGATGTGTTGTGTTGCAGGAAGAGCTGGCGGATAAAATGGTGAGTCTGCTGAAATGCTTCGCGGCGCACAAGCTCAGCGCGGTGAAATTCCTGGACGCCTTCTTCCTGACCATCAGCCGGGAATATTCCCGCATCGACCGCTTCCGACTGGATAAATTCCTCATGGTAAAATTCCCGACCAGTTTCTTGGTTTTTTTTTCATCCATAATAATCACCAGTTAGGTACCAAAATTATGAATAATTTCTGAATTATATCTTTCATATTATTATTTTCATTTGGGTTTTTGTTAGTGTTTATTTATTATTAATTTCCTCATTAGTGTATTTCTTTTTCGTATGTTTTAGTACTTATTATTAGAACTAAAAACAAATGCTTAAATGAATACATGTAAATAAAACACTGTGGAAAAATAAACAGAATTATATGAATAAGAGAATTATCAATAAATAAATTGTGAGGATTTTCCTGGCACAGTTGACGCGGCGGATGTTCCGTGGGATGGTGGTGTGGCTGCGGGAGACGGGCTGGAGCAGTCGGTGGACGGAGCACGTGTGGCTGGTGCTGCGGCAGAACGTGCTGTCGGGCGAGAGCGGCGTGTGTGCGGAAGGTCTGCAGAATTTCCTCACGGAGATCTTCCTCACCGAGCTGGAAGCGACGCTGACGGAGGATGGCGAGGAGGACGCCACCGCCGGCGACGCCAGGCGGGAGTGTGTCGACGGGCTGTTCCGGGTGTTCTGTGATGTCCTTCTGGATGCCGACACGTCAGTGCAGTTTTTATGTTTATGCCGCGCGCGTTTCTGTAATTTCTATCCTTCTATCGATAGTGCTATTGATTTTTATAATTTTGATTTTCTTACTTCTATCGATAGTGCTGGTGGTTTTTATAATTTTTATTAATTTTGTACGGATATTATCATTCTGTTTATTTTGCTTCGAATCTAGTGATCAATTAAAAAAATTTTGAATGTGTTTTTTTTATTTTGCTTCTTATTGATTTAACAATTTAATTCCAGTTGTTCAATTTTAACGATTTACTGTAAAATTTTAGAATTTTTTAACACGCAAAAATTAGCTTATATTTTGTAAATTGTTTATTCTTGTTGATTTTTAATTATTTTTGACCTATGAACCTATATTTCCTTTTGTGTTTTGCAGTTTTCATCATACAGTTATATTTAGCACACTTGACTTTCATTCTTTTGCAGCCGTAAATTGTTTGTTAAAATGAGTGAATTCAGTGTTCCATCAATTCAGCGGGTAATTTAGGCCTTTTTTTGTTGATGAACAGGATGTTTCTGCGCAACGCCGTGCAGCGGAATCTCCTGAAATCCAGCGCGGCCACCTTCCCACGTGTTCACGCCCTCCTCTCCCGGGAGGCGGTGGCCACGTACGCCCTGCAGTTGGGCCAGAATCCGCACTGTCCGGTAAAGAACCGCCGAGCATTATACACCGTCCACACCCACTTCCGGCGCCCGGCGGCGGCCGTCGCCAGCGACCAGGATGAAGTGGAAGACGAAGATCCTGTTGCGCCGTGATCGGCGCTTCATTCGCCTTTATCTTGAGCATTTTTGCGGCGGAGTATTGAGTTGTCGGTGTGAATGGCGCGTAGCGGCCTGGTTTAAATAAATACATCATTATACATGTGAAAATTGCCGAATAATTCGCCCGATTTATTGAATTTACGGTGAATTTCGGAGGAAAAGCGGGCCACGGACGAGCGTGCGTTGTAAGAGTAACAGCCGGCCGACCAATGGCAACGGAAGCGGCGTTCGGTTGTATTCTCCAACGGTCGTGATTGTCGTGCCGCTGACCCACATCACACACACACACACAGATCATCCGATACAATAATTTATAATATACAGCGCTTCTTCGCAGTAAAGACGCTTATTTACTTGTACAATTATTATTCGATAGTCGTCCGTTATTAGACGATTTAATCTTCGGTTTGAGCTATAATTTTTATACACTTTTCGGGCTCTTCTTCCGGTCACCTTCGCTTTCCTGGTTTGCTGTTCGTTTTTGGATTATTGCTCCCTGAACTGACAAAAGTAAGTTAAGTGAAAATTAATTTTTATTTATGTATTTTTTATTTATTCTAATTTTAATGGCTGCTGTACGCGTATATATTAATTTTATTGGTTTTATTTGTGGAAACTATTTTTTAAAACTTTTACGTGTACTGTGGAAATTATTTGATTCCATTTAACGTTTGTGATATTTGGTGTAGATGCTGTGCCGACTCGGCGTTGTGTCGTTACTTTTATCCGGCGCCTTAGCCATCTCCTCCTCTTCCCTCGGCTCGTAAGTGTCTGCATTCTAACAGAGAAAAATCTTCCATAAATTAATTATTATGATACATATATGTTGCGGATTTACCGAACGCATATACTGTACGTAGTTCTTCCTTATTTAATTTCTGAATTAATTACTGTGTAGATACCGGTAGTAGAAGCAATCTATTGCATATTATTTATTTGGAAAATACCGAAAAAATTTATTTATATGTGTTGAATTATTTCTGTATGTTTGTTAATCATAATCATTTGTGTGAAGTAATAAAACGGTTATGTAGATTATATAAATGAAAACTTTTCGATGATTTCTTGTCATAATAAATCATTTAAGGTTATGTTTTCGTTATGGTGTAATTACTGTTTTTATATACTTCGAAGTACTGTATTTTATTTTTATAACATTATTTCTCTGGGTTTTTTTATTATTATTTTGAAATTAATTTGTATTTATTCTGCGTTGGTAGGACGGGTTTCGACTATTATCCGAGCATGTACGGCGGCAGCGGCTTCAGCGGCGGCGGTCTGGGTCCGTACTCCTCCCTCTACGGCGGCAGCGGCGTGGGCAATTACGGCAACGGTCTGTTGGGCGGCTTCGGGTCTAACCTGGGCGGGATGTACGGGAGCGGCGGCAGCGCCCTGGGCGGTTACGGGGGACTGTACGGGTCCAGCGCCAACATGTACGGCAACATGTACGGCGGCATGGGCGACGGCTTCGGCTCCACCTACGGCGGACTGGGCAGCGGCTACGGCGGGGCCTTCGGGGGGCTCGGCGGCATGGGCGGCGGATACGGGGGCCTAGGGGGATTGGGCGGGATGGGAGGAATGGGCGGATACGGCGGAATGGGTGGATTAGGCGGAATGGGAGGGATGGGCGGGTTGGGGGGCATGGGCGGCATGGGCTCATACGGCGGGATGGGCGGATTCGGCAGCTTCGGTCGACGATAAAAGACCCCATTTTTTGGGGAATTTTCCGCATTTTTTCCTGATTTTTCCGAATTTTTGGCAATTTTTTCTGTATTTTTTGGGGAAGTTTTTTGGATTTTTCGGGGAATTTTTCTGGATTTTTCGTGGAAGTTTCGGGACTTTTTTCCAGTTTTTTGGCAGTTTTTCTGATTTTTCGGGCTTGTGTTCTTGCCTGGTGCAAACGCGGCCAACATGAAACCAAAAAAAGGCGATTTGCTGCACGAGTCGCTATGCTAACCGCCCAAGACGTGGAAATAAAATGTAATTCAAGAATTCCTTATATTAAATAGTGGTCAAGTTGTGTCGCTATGGCATCCGCCCAATACGTGTACAGTATATTTCCGATATTTTCCGCATTGAATATTCCGTGATTTTCTTTAATTGATTACCAAAATTGGGCGGTGAATAAAATTAAATCGATTTTTTTAAAAAATGGCGTAACGTCTGTCGCAATGGCTTCCGCCCAATTCGCTGTCATTTCGTTTTTACTTGCAAACTTGAAAAACGTCAGCAACCGACAAACGTGCACTGGCTGCAAACCTACGAAAACGGAAAAAAATCGAAAAATGAAAAGAAAACTCAAATCCGAAATCGCACACGTCACACACACCAAAACTGCCACAAAAATAAAAACCGGCAGACACCAGGCAACAAAATACTGCAACGAAAAAGAATTCGACGAAAAACAGACGACGAAAAAAAAAGAAAAAAACCCAGACAGAAATGGAGAAATTGCGTTTAATTAGAAAATAGCGTTATTTTATTGCACTGCGAGATTAAACATGGGGATCACACCACGCCGGAGTGAACGGAGATTAAACAGGATGCGAAACAGATTCGAAATTCGTCAGAAAGTGAGAAGATTCGGCGGAGATTGCGTGCTGATTAAACAATGCGGCGGAGAGTCGACGAAACCAACGCGGACCGGAAGTGAGGTCATCCAGGCGACTAGGCACCGAGTCTTTTTAAGGTAGGCCCCCGGGGGCGGTCAGACGGCGGTTAAAGGGGCGTGGCTGGGCGGGGCCTCGGTCAGGGGCGCGTCCTCCTCCGAGGAGGCGGTCGGCGAGGCGGATTTGTCGCGGCGCAGGTCGACGATCATGGAGGCCAGCCGCACGTGGGCGGCGTCGTCCAGGGGCGACGGGGGGTCCGCTCCCAGGGGGGCGGGGGGCGACGCGTCGGCGGTGGCGGTCCAGGATGGTGGTTTCGTGTCGCTCGTGTCTACAAAAAAAAACGCATGAATTATAAGGAAAATTATAAGAAAATTCAGGAAAATATAAGAAAAATCACTAACTAAATCCGCATTAACTATAATAAATTAACAGAAAATTAATAACAATACATAGAAAAAATTGGTAGTTATTATGCATTAACTGGACAAAAAATAATAAATGGTGGATAAGAAAATAAAACGGAACTGTTGGTTAATTTATGCATTAACTGTAAAAAATTAACAGAAAATTACTGAAAAATAGTAGTTTTTACGAATTAATTGTACAAAAAATTAAGAAATGATTGGTAAGAAAATAGAAAGAAATTGTTGGTTAATTATGCATTAATTGTACAAAAACTTATAACAAACTAATAGAAATAGAGAAAGAATTGTTGGTTATACGCATCAATTATGCAAAAATTACGAGAAAACTGGTAAAAATATAGAAAAATAATTCCTGGATAATTATTGAAAATTCTGGTGCGTGGCGGGTTACCGGGGGGTTTGGCGGCCAGTTTGCGTTTGATGGCGCCGTTGCTGTTCTTCTTGATGCCGCGATGCGGCGTCTTCTGCTTCTGCTTCCGCTTGAGGATCTCCTCGCGCCACAAATCCGGCGGACGCGGCGTCTGCGCAATATGTTACCATAGATTCATTCGATATTATAAAGCAGCATTAGTTTTTGAAAATGTAATAATATTCCTAGGAAAAAAAGGCAGGAATTTTTCACGGTATTCTCGTTAAAGCCACGAGCCGACCAATCACCCGTTATCTCCCAGAGTTAAGCCGCTTCTCTACGATTATGACCGCAATACAGAGCTGCACTACACCACAACCAGCGTAAAAAATTAGGGGATAGATAAAAAATTCAACAGACGGCAATACAATTAAATAAAAATATTATATAACAAGAAAACTATGAACAGCAACACATGCAACGCACCCCGTGGAGTTTGGCGTAGAGAGCGCAGGCGTTACACACCCGCATCCCGTCGGCGTTGCGGCGCCATAAAATGGTGTTGCGCGTGGAGCAGTTGCTGCACACCTGGTCGTCCCGCACCACGTTCGCCTGCAAGAATAATAATAATAACAAAAAAACAATTTATTTTAATAATTAAATATGTTATGTTTAATTTATCCCCAAAAAAAACAAATCGTACAAATTAGAATTTACACGATTATTAATTACTGATTTATAATTGCATCCTTAATAATAATAAAAAATAACTGATTTTGGTAATTCATAATTACTCTGATATTATTCAGTTAGCCTAAAAAATCAATTATAAAAATTAAAAATAATTTATATTACTATTAAAAATAAAAAAATTTATAATTTATATAACAATTATAATTTATAATACTGTTAATAATTCCAATAATATTAGTTAAATAGAAAAATTATTAATTTATTTATTAGGCCATAATGTACCCGTCGCGAGCCCCTTTCGGGGGCGGGGGCCTCCTCCTCGGGCTCGGTGTCCAGCTGCCATTCGCGGCGCAGCATCGACGGCTGCAGCGGCGCTTGGGGCGATTCAACCGCCAGCTGCGGGTGGTAGCCACCACCGCCGCCGCCGCCGTGCTCGGGATGCTCCGGCTTGACGACGTACACGCCCAGCCGGCTCTTGGAGGTCCGCGTGCGGATATTGTCGCGCCGCATCGTCGCCGGCCGCGCCACCTATGTTCAGACAGCGTTAATTCCTCCACCACAAGACGCCGGCATTTTCCCAGAATTAAATATGAATTAATCAACTCACACCCACCCCGTACATGCGGAAGTACAGTCCGCAGGCGTTACACACCGGATTCCCGTTCTGGTCGCGCCGCCACAGCGTCGTCGTGTCCACGTGACAGTTGGCGCACGTGTACGGATACGGCAGCGTCGACTTCAACTACCAAAATAAATATAACATTTTTCAAATATTTTTTTCTTATTTTTAATATTTTTTACGCAAATTTTATGAAATGGATTACACTATACCGTATGTTTATACAAGCCCATCCAACAATTCTTTGACCGCTGTAAGCGGGAATTTAAAGAAACGTGGGCTTGAGCCATTTAATGTGCTTCGACACGTCACGCCACATGGGTCTGCGTATTCAGCGCAAATAAGCAACAAATCTGCATGTGTTGCAGTTACTGTATCTGTGATATACAATATAATATGTTTAGCATGATTTATTGCCATCACAATTTTTATATTAATTTTATGCTTTTGTAACAGTATTATCTTTAATTGCTTTGCAATACAACATCGCGGTGGTACTTAATATCCATATTACTTTCAAATTACTGACTGCAACATGCCCGGGCAAAAGATGATTGATTCCACGTTGGTCTAATAATGGTCTATTAATTGTGATCTAATATATTATTATTGGTTGAATATTTATAAATATATCTGCCACTACACTACGATGCGTATTTACATTACTGTGCGCGATTTATATGCGCTGCGCTTACAGCGGTCAAAGAATTGTTGGATGGGCTTGTACATCAACTTTTGGCAGGTTTCTATTGTAATTAACCTAAAAAATTTTCAAAACTAATTTATACTCAAACTTCTATTTTAAATTAATTTATTTATTGTTAAAATAAAAAGTTATTTACAAATTATAAAAAATTAAATTTGAAGTTATAATTAAAAATTATAAACTTTAAAATTGTTTTTAATCTTAAAATTATTTTATTTTTGTTCTATATTATTTTAAATCATTTATCTCATAATAATTCGATCAATTTGAAGTTTAATTGCTGATGCATTTTTTTATTTAACACGATGTTGTGGATTTCGTAATTACCTGCAAATTAACCGGTTTCTCCTCATCCCCGCTGTCGCCCGACTCCTCGGCGGCCTCGTGCTTGTACACGGACCCCCCGGGCGGACTGACCGGCGACCCCGAGGACCCCCCGGGACTGTGCGCCACCCGCGCGTACCGCCCGCGCGGCCCGGTGGTCAGCTGCAGCGGCTCGTCCGCCCGCGCCGCCTCCACCGGCGAATACCGTCCCCCGCCCGCCTCCGACTCCCCGCCGGCGGGGTGGCCAGACTCTGCGGGCAAAAGTCCACATGGTGCAGCAGCTTCATCAGGTCCTCCTCCGTGCGGATCTCCTCGTGGCCCAGGATGATGGTGGCGCAGGAGGGATGCAGTTTCATCTCCCCGATGTACAGGGAGGGGATCAGGAGGGCGCTGCTGCGCTGCCCCAGGGGCCGCGGCCACGCCGCCTCCCGGCAGCGGATGCGGATGGATTTGGTGATGCGCAGGGCGTCGCCCTCCAGGTCTACCTTGTAGAAGTAGACGGTGCGGGTCTGGAGGTCCAGGGCGGATTTCCACTGGCTCGGGAGGAGCTCCGGGGGCGGGGTGATGGCCGCCAGCAGCTTCTCAAAGGTCAGGGTGGCCGGCGGCGGCCCGCTGGTCGACGGCACGCCGGACGAACTGGCAAACTGCAATTTATTCCATTTTCATTTCATTTTTCATATATTTTTCCCTTTCAAGTTTTATTTACCCTATTTTTCATTTATTTTTCACTAAATATAAAATAAAATAGATAATATAAAATAGGATAGGATAGGTAATATAAAACAGGATTTTTGCGAAATTATTTACGTAAGTATTGTTTGTTTTTCATTTCTCTGTTTTAGTTTCTATTCCTGTGAAATATATTTTTTTTTATTACGTTTCACCAGAACAATTTTCTAACCGGTTTTAATAATTTTTGTTGCTATTAAGTTTGAGATTTTTCAAAAAAACTGTTTCGTATTTTAAATTTTCTTTGTTTTTTATTATTTACTTATTTTTTTTATTATTTGTAATTTTACTGTCTTACTACTTCTATTTCTTTTAAATAAATGTTTCTGTTTCCGCTTTTTTTATTAATGCGTTGATATTTAGTTTGTCCAGTGGTTAATAATCGTAAATACACAAAGAAAAATAAATAAATCACTCAAATGCCGCTTTTTCAAGGGAAAAGACCGCGGGCGTTAATATTCCTCGTAATCAACTCAACAACTTTTCAACAGCGAAAGCTAACATACCTGGGAGAGCATATTGATTTTTCCTAACCAGCTGGAAAGTCTCAAAAACACTTGTTTTACCAACGTCATCCCAGCACGCTACACTCGTCCGCAGCATGCACGCGATGACCCAAAAATACACTTTTTACTTCGAACTCATATTTTTCATCTATTATTCACGAAAAACAAAAACCGAATTATCAACACCCTGTACATAAAACCATATTAGTGTAACCGCCTACAGGAAACTACCGTCAAGCGCCACATTTACTAAGGAAAAGTTTCCGCAAAAAACAAGAATCTAATCACTTACTCCCTGTACAAAGCGCTGTTATTGGAGCGCCTGCGTACAGAGAAGTACAGTCAAACGCCGAATTTACGGAGGAACAGTGGCAAACACCTGTCGCCACGGCGTGCGCCACCGGGCCGCAGTCCGCCACACAACCCTAACCTACTTTCCCCGCGACCAAAATAATTCAGCTGACACACCAGACAAAGTGACAAAAACACAGAAAAATCAAAACAACAAAGCCACATCTGTTGGCTGTCAAAACACGATAAAAGTGAACGGAAAATTGGAATCCTTATCGAGAAAACGCCAGCGAAAACATGAGCACTATCAGCGCAGCAGCTGTCTGCACTGTCATTTCACGTCATGATAAATCGATAAGAAAAATTCCCCCAACACACCATACAGACACTTATCAGTCGACGAACAATGCCCATCGTTGCCTCACCTTGTTCCGGCCGAAACCCAGGGTCCGGTTGGAGAGATTAGCCAGGTAGGCCGTCTGCATGTCGTCCGCATCGTGGCCAGGCAGGAGTTCCGTCTGGCTCAAGGGAATCGCACGACGACTGCGCTTCATCGTCGCTTAACCGTATGACACGGTAATGTTGAGTGAGTGTGATAAGAGTAATGATAAAAGTGAGAATTTGCCAGATATCACAAGGTAGAAAGGAGTATTCGCTCGATCAGGGGCGCTGCGTTGAACACAGCCGTCCTGGTTCTCCGCCAATGGAGGTAAGACCAGCACAACACATGCACAGCACTATCATTTCCTCGCCTATCTGCGCGTTGAGTTTATCGAGATAAACCACTGATCAACCGGGTAAACGCGCGCCGTAGACCGACGGGTTATACCCAAGCCACGCCTCCAGCTAATCGTCGGCCAATGGTAGAATTTTGCGGCTGTCTAGTGGTAAATATCTGCGAGTACGGTATCGCCGTCTACGGGCGGTATGCGATAGTGACAGCCGTGCAAAAGAATAACAACACGCGGTGGCAGTCACCTCTACTGAATTTATACCAATGACAATGTTTTTGCAATCCACGACAGAATTACTTTAACAAAATACAAAAATAAAACAGCGGTGCATTTCTTAATAAAGATCATGATTTTTGAAATATTGTAATTGTACTCTGCGCTTAAATTACTCCTTGTAGCTACAGTCATTTCCACAAATGAATGTGCCCACTCCCTACATTACGTAAAATTCTATTCTAGTGGAGAATAATTTGCTTAAAATAGTTATAAGCTCTGGTTAATTAAAAATTAATATCGTGTTCTGGAACGGAATTTTAGAACGAACGTTTTATTGGATTTAGTATCAAAACAGCGGTGTTAACTGAAGTCGGCTTCTGATTGGTCAATGATTAGAGCCGGGTCGGTGTCTAGTTCTCCTCGGAGCCGTTAATCGTGTGCATGCGGTGCTAAGCAGATAAAGACGGTGCTGTATGGTGTCGCACATGGGTGGTTACGTGCACGGCAAAGATCGATAAACGGCTGCTGTCGAGTCATTTTTCCGATTGAATAATAAATAAATCAATTGATTGGAGATTCGGCACACCAGTGGAGAGAAAGAAAAAGCTGCTACTGCACTATAGTTGTCTGCGTGAGTGTGCTCGGAGGAGACCTCATTTACGATCGGACGGTCTGATTAATAGCGGCTGTAGAACGTGTACACAGAGCAGCGTAGTCTGCCGTTGCCATGCTGTTCGTTGCATCGGCAGCTCGATTGGCGATAGCAGCCATTCTGCCTTATCATTGCGGCTGTCGCTGTGGCTTGATATGGATTCGAACTGCCTGTCGCTATGCGTCATCCGCAACAGCCAGCTTAACGAGTGTACCAGCGCCGATATCGGCTGTGTATGATTTGCAGTTGATGGAAGCGCGGTGCGTTCATGCGTGCTATAACGAGCTGCTGGCTGCTGCATCGATTTCGCTCGCTCTCGGCAACTGCGTTAATACTCTTCGTATGTAGAAGCACTGCATGATTGATCAGTAGCCGACCAACCTTTTTTCCTAGCGCCGCTCTTATCTGCTCGCTGATTTTCCACAGCTTAAATCGAAATGTAAGGAAGATTGCTGGCTCCGCCCGCTGACGTCACGCGTGTCTTATATCCGTATACTGCAGCTGTCGGCAATGAGCTGCAACCGGAAATTAAATTCACCTGGCTGCATTATGCGCACCGCTCGAGTGTTTTCTGACCGGCGTTTAATCCTTCAGCGATACGAAACAGATGCAAAAATAAAAATCGCTTCGTTTCTCTGATTTACTTTAATTCTTTTCAGATTTATTTTTTTTTGCATCACTTATCTTTCTAATTTGCTTATATATCTTTTTTTTATTTTTATGCAATTTTGATTTATTTATTTTCTTTGCGAAAAAATTGTCTTTTATATAATCTTCGTTGCTTTATTTTTTGACTTATTTAACAGGTAATTTGCAGTTAACCGGCATTTATATTGAATAGTTTAATAATTATGGTATTTATTTCACCGAATAAACACAAACCAATGAATGGTCAATACCATATGACCGGCATTTTTTCATCCGTATACTTCGAATAAAATTTTATTTATAGTGTAATTGCCGTACGTACTCGTACTTGGCAGGTATTTTTCTAATTCTATTTTTCAAACAGTTTGATTATTGACGAAACACCGGCGATCACGAATATCAGTGGGCAGTGATCGTTGTTTTTGATTCTATTATTTATGAGAAGTTACGTAGTTGTGTAGGTGTTATAGAAAACCTTCGAACGGACTGTTACATGACTGGTGTACCGTTCTTAATTCCGTTTTCTAAGAATACATAATGCGGCAAATATATACAATGCGTTGACTCAGTATGTATTATTAGCCAGTCGGCATGAATCACGACAAACCGAGTATTGAGCACAAAAAAATGTACAGTCACAAACAACACTGTAGAAAAACGTTGGCAATTTGGTGAATAATTTGTACAATTAAACCGACCGGCAACCGCACAACATAACGCGTACACCAACAAAAACAACGCAACCGGCAAAATAAAAATAATTAACAAACAATGTTTTATACGTGTACGATAAAGTGCCGGGATCGAACAATAACACATTTCACTTAATATTCGATTAAATTGGTAATAATAATATTAAACCAAAAGGCAACGTGGCAACCGGTCGCGGGCGGTTTGCCGTGGGACACAATTTACTGCGACGCCGTTAGACGGGCGGTCAGCTCCGGAGCGGTGGCGCTGGGGTGCGGCGGCGGCGCCGGGGCGAAGACCGGCATCAGGGGGCGGGGACTGTCGCGGGGGGCGGGGCGGAGGTGCGGCGGGAGGTGGCCGGCGTCCTCCGGGTGCGGCAGGAGCTCGGGTTTGTCCTCGGCGGGCGCCTGCTGGTCGCCGCCAGCGTAGGGCGGGGGCGCCTGCGACAGAGAGGGCGCCGAACCGGTGGGCGTGATCACAGAGTGGTGCGATGATGTCGGGACGACGTTGGGCAGACCGCCGTACGGGAGGGCGCTGATCGGCTTGCTGCTGGGGTCGCCTGCAAGAAAGGCCGGTTTAAAATAGCAGTCCGAAGATTTCACTAAATCATTCAATCGGTAGTAGCGACGGGCGGATGTTTGTAATAGGTAGGGACGCAGTCAACAAAGCTTGGAAAAACTGATAAAATACTGACCGATATCGAGAGTGATTTTGTCGACGCGGTTGCTCTCGGTGGCGGCCTTCTTACTGCTGCCGCCGCTGGCGCAACGCGGCTTGCGTTTGCGCGTCTGGATGGCGTCCTTGCGCATCTGCGTTGGACGGGCCACCTGTAAAATTATGCCAAGTTATTTCACATAAAATGCAGTCAAAATATGCAAAGAAAATTTTTTAAACAGGTAAAAAATGATACATTTATTATATACGTACGCCGTGGAGTTTGAAGTAGAGGCCGCAGGCGTTACACACGGGATGGCCGTCGTTGTTCCTTCGCCACAGGGTCGTGGTGTGCGTGGCGCAGTTGGAGCAAATCAAGTCCGCCCTGCGGGAGGTATTTTGCTACAAATTAAATAGCCACAAATGCAACTAGCCGGTGGTCAGCGCGCGACGTACACTTTCTTTACCGTCCGTTTGGAGGGTTTGCTCAGCGGGCGGTTGACAGTGTTGACCTTGCGGTAGAGGCCGCAGGCGTTGCACAGGTAGTGCCCGGTCTGATCGCGCCGCCACAGCGGAGTGTGCTGCAATGTTAGAAACAGGATCACTGCCGATGCGAGGGACGCACGCGGGCGGCCGCTACATACATACCGGGTATTCACGTACCAGCGAGCCGCAGTTGACGCACTCCCGCCCCTCCATGTACTGCTCCTCCGCCACGCCGTACTCTGTGCGTCATACAAACAGACTTAAGATAAAGGTCACCATATATACGAGGATACACCGCTATACAAACTCTAGATATGTTTCATATATAAAGAACACCATATATACTTACCGCTATATAAATGTACATGCTACATTTCCGATATTGCATGTATCTATATGTATCATATATACGGGTATCTATATATGTATTATACATGTATCATATATATACGTACATATACGTATATATGTATCATATTTAAAGGTCACCGTATAATAAATGTACATACCACATCGATACTATAGATATGTACGCGTATATATGTTTCACATATACAAAGGTCACCATATACATACATTGTATGTATTCATACACGAGTATAAATTTGTACATATGTTCAGGCGAAGGTCTCCGTATATAAGTTGAACATTATTTAACTGAAGTATAAGTTTTTTTACCGGGATATCCGACGGGCTGTCCGCGGTGTCCGGTCTGTTGCGCGTGCTGCTGTTGTTGCTGCTGCGCGGCCTTCTGCACGTTGACCGTGTAGGCGCTGAGTCCGCCATCCGGCGAAAACGCCGTCGTCCCGGTACTGGCCCAGGTGATCTCGCCGGCGGAGGGCGTAGTCATGTACCCGTGCAACCCGGAGCTCCGCATGCCCTGGTACGTCGCGGCGGTCCCGGCGTTGCTGGCCGTCTGGTAGTACCGCGAACCGTACTGCTCGGCGGGATAGGCCGACCAGTAGTGCTGCTGATTCAACGGCGTCACGGCGCCCGTCAACTGCGGCAGGGTCTGGCTGGCGTAGCTGCTCTGCATGGGCGTCTGCAGGACACTGTAGGACGGCGTCTGCCCGGCGTATCCCCCCGGGTAGGTGGCGCTGCTACTGCTGTAAAAGCCCGGCGTGGCGTAGGCGGCGTACATGTCCTGCATATCGGCCTCCGCCACCGGGATGTACAGGGATCCCGGCGGGACGCTGACCTCCAGGCCGGCGGCCGCCGTCACCCGCGACAGCAGGTTCTGCGTGTCGGCGGCGGCGTAGCTGGCGATGCTGGGCGGGGCCGGGGTCCCGGTGCCGGCGGAGGGGGTGTCCAGGGTGTTGCCGGGTGGGGCCAGGACGTGGCCGGGGGCGACGAGGACGGAGGGGCGGCGGGTTTCGTTGGCGGCCCCCCGCGGGGAGTCGACGTGGTGGTGCGGGGACGCGGCGTGGTGGGGGGCGGTGGCCGCCCCCGGGGAGTCGCCGGAGGAGGAGCAGGCCGGGCTGACGGCCGCCGAGGTGGGCGCGGGCGTGGCGGAGGGGTGCGGGGCGGAGGTGGGGGCGGTGTCGAGGTGGTCGGCTGGTCCGTTCCAGGGAGCAGCCATTTGTCGCATTCCTATTAAAAAATACAAAAAATTCACATAAAATCAGAATGCAACAAATTCGCATAAAATCAAAATGCCGCAAATTCACTTTCTATCGATTAAACCGGAATATCAGGCGAACTGCGCCGTTAAGGAAAACCATAACAGCGCGGTTGAAATAAGAAAACATCAGTATAATCAGAAAAAAATTGTAGAGAACATATTGAGCTAAAAAATAACCATTAAAATAAAAAACGGGTTATAATAGTGGTGATAAATAATATTCAGATAATCACAAAAAAATTGTAAGGGAAACTAAAAGCAAAATTATTAAGAAAAATATCTGTTATTAAGAAAATTTAAAAAGGGGAAATAAAAAGATAATTGAAAAACTGGAGAGGAAAAGAAGGGAAATTCTAAAAATGCAGTAACATTACCAAAAAATTTCTATAAAAAAGTGGAAAGAAAAAAAGATAGTAAGACGATAAACTGATAAATACAGTACAAAACGCCGTTAAATACTTGTTTACAAAACCGTACCAGCGATATCAGAAAAAAATAACCAACAAGCTCCCGGAAAAAAAGCCGGTATGTGGCGATGAATTTAAGGTGTGTGAGTGCGAGCGCCGTGCAATCACATTCAGAAGCTGTTATGAAAACGATAAATTATCTCCTGTACAGTCTGCTCCACAGCTCAACGTTAGGTCAGGCGCGATTAAAGTGTGGACATTCCGATAAGTGTATTGTGGCGCGAATAATGCTGGTGTGTTAAAAACGCTGTTCAACTGGCGCGCCAAGACGCAGTTCTTCTCACCGGATGGTCAGCACATATTCGCCGCATTTTGTTTAAACAAACCAAAGGTGGACCAGCTGCTGCAGACTGTACAGCACCGGCTGACAAAATGTACCGTGTACACACAGCGTCGCCAAGGTATTCTCTTTGCGTATTATAACCAAACATGGCCGCAGCAAAAAATCGGCGTACAGCACACTTTTTCTGTCAGCCGGCCGTGTTGTGCGAATTCTGCGGGGAAAACAGGTACGGCCGGCCCGTCATTGTGTGTACAATGATTCCATTTCCGGTGTGCGTTTTCACCGTTAGCGTATTCGACAGATTTTCTCTACTGTGTTGACATTTTCATCATACTTTTATTCTGAGCAATGTGTTAACGTAATGCTGTCGCTTAAATTAATCAAATCTTTACGAGAATTGGTGACCTTTCTATCCATGTTCAACGGCTGCTGGATCGTACTGTATCGGCAAATTATTTTTCAAATTAAATTTTATATACTTATATAAATTTTTGACGCTAATCAGCAGTTCTCTTTTTCGTGTGTTTTAATGCTTAAGCCAATACTTGGAGGATGCCTGTTTGATTGGCAGTTAAACGCGCTTCTTATCGCCGTGGCCAACATTTGTTTAAACGGCGGAGAGCGTTGCAACCGGTTGCACCGCGCGGCCGGCCAAGCGGAGCGAACGCGTGACCTTACAAGCAAAGGTCACTGCCAGAAATCGTGCTGACAACGGCCATTTATAACAGCGATCCCAATTCCCAATTACTAATTTCTTATATTATCATAATTATTAATTTATGTAGTAAAATTAATAATATTGATTACATAAGCAAATAAATGAGGTAACTCAGACAGCAATTAAAACACATTAATAAATTATACAGGCTAAATAATGCGTAATACGTGGCAAGGTAGCAACACTCAAAATGATTAATTTATATGATACACTAGGTAGTAAAAGGTAAATTAATAAAGATATTTATAATAATAGTAACAGATAGAAGCAAGCAGATCTTCGTAAATAATTTAATGCCGCTTTGTATGCCACCGGCATAACTGCAATATTGACCGTCCATACATACACGCGAGTGACGCAGATATCCGTTGACAGTGCGGCTATATTACGCCACTGACCAATGGCCATTGTCGTCAGCGAGCGCTAAGCTGTACCGACAATTGTCACTACGGCTTTTCGCTTAACATAATCTTAGCGCATTCACTCACCAATTGAAAACACTAGTCTTGGGTTTGCCGATAATCAGGAAGTGTTAAAATATATAGTAGCTCCTTGTCGAATTAGTTAAGCGTTAAGCTAAGCGTTTAATCTCTATCCACGAAAATAATCTGTTAAGGATTAATCGGGCTAAAACACTTGAATATCACAGCGACAGCGGATAATATTAACACCACGCAGGATAGCGTTAACAGTCGCGAAATTTACACAAAAATTAGAAATCAGTGGCGATGCGGTGATCAGCAGCTAATCAGCGCTCGACTGATTTCTGATTTCCCCCGTTCGTCAACGGATCATCTTAATAACGCACTGGATAATTACGCAGCGTATATTTAATAATTGGCTGCTGGAAGTAAATTCTTATCAGTGTTTATTAAAATGGACTTTTGCACCGCATTGTTGGCTGGTTAGCAGCGTTGACACAGTGCGCGGAAAACGGCGAACCCGGTCGCCGTTGAGGATGAGTTGTGTGTTTGCTGATAAGCGCCACCACGGTGCTCAGTGTTACGTGCCAGCCAGGAAAACGGAAGCGCGGCGCTCGTGGTCAAATATATAATGAATGCGTAATGCCGCATCTTCCACAGAATTTATTCAGAATTACTTAATCATTATTATATGATCCGCTTTCCTAATGGCAATCAGCCGGTGTGTTTGTAGGTAATGTTATTTTTGAAAAATTCATTGTATATGTTAGTAATTAGTAATTGGGACAAATTCTTCATTTGATCTGATTTGTTGAGTGAAGCTCGCTTTGTACATATTTAGAAATAAAGTCCAATGTTAGTAATTTTATTTTATTTTTACAGCTATGGCCTAATAAATTGAATCTGTTTTCATAAAAAAGATACCGGTGTTGCGAAAACTTACTTTTATTTTATTTGAACGGTTTTAATTAACATTTATGCAATTATATTTATTTTTAGTTGGCTATTAAATTGAATATTTTAAATTTTTTTTCAAGATGCCGGTAACGCGAAAGGAGTTAGTTAATCATTTTACCTGTTTTTATTCGAATAAAATTATTCTACTTTGATTTTCGAAAAATTTATTTTGTTACAGAATTCGATGCCGGTGATGCCAAAGGTCATGCTTAATTACGTAGCGTTTTTTTATGTTTTCTTGGAATAAATTATCGAAGGAATTGTGGTCAGCTGTGTGTGTATAATTAAGATTTAACGATCAGTTGATGATTAGGGATGGTGTTGGGGATTGTTGTGTTTAGCGGGTGTCGGGTTACACTCAGCTGGTTGATTGCTTGTCGGAGCGCAGCGCGGGCCAATTAGCGGCTTGTCAACGGGCATTTGTCCGTTCAGCGCGCACGGTGACCCCGCATGCCTATCGCCTATCGCATCTTCATCACATCGGGCCAATTAATTAGCCCCTCGTCGACACATTCTTCCGCTCACAAGTCAGAGTCAGGATACAGAAGAGCATTAAGACAATCCCATTAATCAGCTGCATTCTTCCCCTCGCACAACATTTATACATCAACCGTATACGCACTGACATTTCCTTCGTAAATTCAAATTTCTTAACAGCACAAAATGCCATCCAGAAATGTTTAATATAATTTTTATCAACTGATTTTTAAATATTAGTAAATTTTACAACAATCTGGTGTCGCAATAAATAAAATCATAGCATCGGAATTTCCAGAAAACCCTTCTAAAAATTTTATTCAAATAAAGGCGCTAAAAAGGCAGACATTATTATCAAATTTACAATTACTACAAATTTTTAACGCACATAATAACTGTATATATAATTATCAAAAATCGTAAAATATTCTTTTAAAAACGATATTAATCCAAATAGCATGACAGGGATTGTTTACTATCTCGAGGATTATTATTAAAAAATAATACATGTACCAATAATTTCCCTGATAGAAAATCCCAATAAAAAATCAACTTAGTGAGAACTGAAAAGTATGTTGTTGCTAAATTGCAAAATAAAATATCGGCACAACTTACGGTCGTAGTAGCGCATATCAATCTCGTAATTGTGGCCGTTGCTGTTGGCCATGGCGGCCACATTCACCGGCAGAATGTCCACTCGCAGCATAATGCAGCGCCGCAGTCCCCCGTTCAACAACAGCCGTGTCCTTATCTCTTATCGGGGAATATTAATAATTATTATTATTATGCGCGATTATCGGGACCTCCGCGTCGTCGCGCAAGATAGCAGCGAATTCAGCGCCGCTTATCAAATTGCACCGCAATGATAATGATAACGCCGTGCTTATAGACGCCGAGGTCACCTCCACGGGATGATAACAGTCACTAAGAATAGACAGTGCAGCAACTGGAACATATCGTAAAAATCTCAACAATCAGCTCGGGGTTTTTATCTGTTCGCGGATGAATTCCGATATATATGCGGGGAATGTTGTGGCTAACGGCAGCTCCGCTTAAACAGAGCGCTGCTGCAGCGCGGTGACCAAGGCAGTGGCGCGCGCGCGCTGATTGGTCGGCGACGCGGCGCGCAGACAGAGAAGAGGGCGGAGCCTAACGCTCAACGCTTCTCCTGGCTTTTCTCTACGCTTTTTTTTTATAATTGAGTATCATTTTATTTCTCCATGGAATTTTAAATAAAAATTGCAAAAATTGTAAGTACATTCTTTTAAAAAATAAATGAAATATTTTTGTGTTTATAAGAAAAAAAATTGCTGGATCAAGCGTTGAGGATTATATTGGCATTTTATTTCAGTTTGTTGGCCTTTTTATGCGCTATTTTCTCCCATTTAAATTACCGTTTTATTCTCGATAGAATTTAAATAAACAATTTCAAGAATTACGAATACATTCTTTAAGAAAAATATTGATGGAAATTTTGTAGTGTTTATAAAGAGAAAGGTCAACCATTATAGACCACCGTTGCGGATTGTGTTGGTGTTTTATTTTGGTTTACGTTGGTGGTCTGATAAGGTTGCGAGGGAAAAAAGTCGCGACCGGGTGGCCAAGGTCAGGCACTCGTGTTTTAACTGAATCCGGAAAGAAATTCACTGCTGCCACGATCAGCGCTGCCAAGCACGTTTTTCGCCGGTGAAGTGCGATTCATAAACTCCCAACTGAAGAAAAACCCAGGGATCGCCGGGTGAGTAATACACGCAAATGACCGGCGTTTTTCACAACAACACAGTGGCGTTGGCCGCGTCGTGTCAACCGGAAGCTCATCCACGAAAAAAGGCAATTTTTTCTTCTTGAAAAATTTAAAAATCATTTCACTGCCGTCCGAAAAAAAAACCGAAGAAAATAATAAATCAAAAATAATCATATTTATTTTTAAATTTAAAACTCGAAAATAATTATTACCGGAAATAATTTACTACAAACTAAACCGCCCCAAAATTTTAATTAATTTTTTTAATGTATTTTTATATAAAAGACATAGTGAAATTTGTTTTGAATCGTTGCTGAAAAACTGTTATATATGAATATATAAAAAAACCGAAAGGTCACTCTCGGCCAGAACCATATATAAACGTTTAAATAACGAGATTAAAATACTGTTCTGAAAATTCCAGCAAATTCCTGAATAAAATACGAGGATTTTATAGGTTAACGTTATTCCAATTTAAAACTGCGCCTGGCCGTGGCGTGTTGGGTCAACCGGGCGAATCGGGCCGTTAAGCAGGGATTATTCATGGCCTGCCACAAGACGCCATGCAGCCGTTGTTGTGTGGAGCTGCATATTTGCGTGGTGATTTATTGGCGTGCCACAAGTGCTTCAACTATGCGCATTATTCTCACCAGGCTGCGTTTTTTTCCCTCTTCTTCACTAATGTCTAAACTGCACTTTGCCCATTACCATTCCCCACCAGCCATTTTTTTCTCCTGAACACCCATTGAAAACACTGCATACTTAAGCTGAAAAAAGACACGGATCTGTTATTTAAAATTGCGAAATTCAGTGTTATTTAAATATAACCGGCAAATAAAATCGGAATTTTCTGTGTTGACACAACGGCTGCTTGTCATATAAACATTTTTAAAATTTTTATTTATAATTATTTACTTTATTAGTTTATTCTGATTTTGTTCTGTTATTTAATTTATTTTATTGTATAGTTAGAAAATAATTAATTGTTAATAATTTCGTGGTATTTAGTAATTCAATTTGAAAATTAAATACTGAGCAAATAAAATCGGAATTTTCTCTATATTGGCACAAGCCTGATAAGCGTTTATCAGTGTGCTTGATTTTCTCATTACATGTTCAATTAATTGTCTATATGCTGAAGTGGTTTTATCGCTGATCCAGTGCGGCAAAATAAACACCATAAAATTAGCAGCGAAATTAGGCGATAAAACTGGGAAAGGTCATTGCTGTTGCAGCACTGCAGAATACGCAGGGAAAGGCCGTTCACCGCATGATCGAATTAATTTTATCATGTTCTATGTACATATAAACTGGGCGCGTCCGCGCGCATCGCATCAAGACAGCATCGTGGAGAATGATGGCAAATTAAAATTGATGAACCCGGAAAATCGGATCAGATATCAAGCGGCGTTGACGTGCAGTTCACACTTGCACCTGATTAATTGCCGTTTTAAATTTGACCGCTCATATCCGTTAATTAACACTTTTGTCTTTTAATGCAAATTGATATGTTCTAAATAAAATTTCCTGCAAAAGAAAAAATAAACGAAATTATAATCAACAAAATTTGTGAAGTAATTTACTAACAGCATTTTCTGCGAACGATAAAAAGCAGCTAGACTAAATACTGCGACATAATTTAAAATTACATTTGCGCAGACAAATTATTTCATTATAAAAGCCTTTAAAAATTATTTTGATTACTCCGATGAATTTTAATTCAGTTTTTACTAGCTGATTTCCTTTGAATTATTGGGAAAACGAAAAACATTACCAATTTTTTTTCGTTATTCAGTAAATAACCGATCAGTTTTATTTTAAACTATTTCGATAATAGAAACATTAATCTACTTAATTTATTATATATTGAAACATTAGTAAATTATCCAGTAAATTACAGATTTATTTTTTTACCCAGTAAATTACAGATTTATTTTTTTACCCAGTAAATTACAGATTTATTTTTTTACCCAGTAAATTACAGATTTATTTTTTAAATTTAAATAAATTCTTTCGATAACGGAATGCCGCTCTGTACATAAAGAAAGATGTTGTCGCACATAAAATAAATAATCCCGCTTTTCCGGGAGAAATTAGAAATAAATAGCAAATAAAATGTCATGTGCATTATTTTGCTGGTGTAAATGATCGTTAGCAATTAATTAAGGGAAAAAGTTCATATTATTATTATTGGGTCGGCTGCTTTGAGGGGAATATGTACACAAGCACGCACTAAGCGGCGGCGTGTGCAGGGAAATGTTTATATGTTGTAATCCATTTAGCCGCAGCGGGTCACGACACGCAGGACGTCTGTTATTGTTGCCCATTTAATACTGGGCAGACCGGCTCGCGTTCAATGTTTATGGAAGAAATAATATATCCGTCTAATTTCCCCACATATGCCACGCATACCGATACAGCAGAATTAATCTGATCAACGCCATTTGCCACATTCTCCAGTACAATTCGCAGACGCATATTATATGGCACATTTTTTCCTTCTGCATGACACATTCCCAATATTTTGATGTCTTAAAATTCCTGTAATAAAATTCCCGAAATTCTCGTAAATTGTGGAAAAAGTACGCAGTAGAAAGACACGTTCATAATCAACATGATTCTGCTGAAAGTAATAAAATAATAACAATGTGCCAAATACTGTACACACACATTACCAGTATAAATCTTCATTTATGTTTTATTCATTAATTTTAATAATATTAAAAGAAACGCTGTTTATAAGCAAAAAAATGGAAAACCGCGAAAATCCGAAGGAAAAAAATAGATACAGTGGGATGAGGTGTAACTGCAAATTAAATATAAAATATCTTTACGTTAAGTTGATACGATAAATTCATAAATGCATATAAATAGAGAATTAAAGGCGATTTAATGCCCGTCTTGAATTTCTGGCATCTGTTCATATTTACTATTTAGTCAGCGTCTATTTCTGCGGTGCCATAATGCTCACATAACGCTGACCCGGGGAGAAAACGCGCAGTTTGCCAATATGGTTAATAATCTTTATATGGGCCATTTTAACACCCGATAAGACGTGGCGTTTAATTGGAGCGGCCAGCTGAGACAGACGCTCGCAAATCAAGCGCTCAAATACACTCTCTCCAGCAGCTTGCCTTATTACGCCCGAATCACACATCTCCGCATTAATCCCGTCAAGGCTTCAAGCGGACGGGCAAAGGTCACGCGGGGACACCTGATAGCCGGTAATGAATTTTATATACATTGTATATATACAGCCAGCCGATTTTACGAGCGCTCGTTATCGCGGAGGTCAATAAAAGACTCCGAATACGGAGACGTTATCGCCGTTACCTTGTTTGCCGGTAATACAATTGTGGCCAACGCTATCGCCATTTCACGCGCATTCAGCTGGGAAGCCAAATAAATCCACTACACAGCGAAATCAAGAGATGGAAGATCCGTCAATATTTGCCGCATACAACTGTAGCGTTCTGCATTTTCAGACGCACTCAACAGATACAAAAACAATTTTTCCCCCAATATTTGCCCATTCCGAACACTGGGCGTTTATAAGTGTGTATAATCCGTTTTGAGAATTCGGAGTGCATTCACACAGTGATAAGGAGACCGGCTAATTTTGCTATATATATGCAAAAACGCGAAATAAATCCACGGTGACCTTTCCGAATATGCACGGCATAATTAGTCCGTTGTTAACAAAAATAAAATAAAAATTTCGCTGACGTCATCGCGGTGACCGGAAACTGACGCAACTACGACCGGCGTCGACGAAAACATGTGGGCGAAATTTCGTCCACAAGAAACGAACGCTGCCCCGCATTTTAGGGGCGCTGATGAAAATGTGAAGGAAAGCGATGGGCGATCGCTCCTTTAACTTATCCGCACTGCTTTTGATATGTATATTTTGCGTTTTCGCCCGATGAAGCTGGGCCGCGATTTATCTCGGCATTTTCGCGTTGTCCCCGCGGTTTAGAGCGGGCCCTATCTGAAATGGTTGTGTATGCAAGATATATTTTTATCAATTCAGGATAGCGGCGAACGGGGCATGCCTGTCCACAGAGCGTTAGACGCGCGTGTGTCCTGATAATTTCCGCGGATACGATAAGCATCCAAATCTCCCACAGCCTCTGCTGTACTGATCATTTTTGCCAACGGTAGAAAAAATTATCGGCGGTGTTGTGTGTGTTTTTTTTGTCAGGCGCGATAAGGAAATCTATCTTGAAATTAAATAAAAATTTAATACGATAGAACTTTTACTTATAAATTAAATAAAAATTCAGTGCGATAGAATTCTATTTCCAAATTTAAAAAAATTCAGCGCGATAGAACAGTATTTTTAAATTAATAAAAATTCAGCGCACCCAACTTTAATTTTTAACAGAGAAGAATTCCACCGCAATAAGAAACCCTGAAAGAAAATCACTGCGACATGGAATTTTAATTTGAATAAATACAAACTCAGCGCGGTAACGGACCTTTAATTTCTAAATTAATTAAAAATTCAGCGCGGTAATGAACCTATTTTTAAATGAATAAAATTCACAGCGATACGAAACTTTAATTTTTAAATCTGCTAAAAATGCAGCGTCAGAAGGGACTTTATTTCTAAATTAAGTAAAACTTCATCGCGATAAGGAATTTTGTTTAAATTAATAAATATTCACTCTGTTGGGAACTTTGTTTTTAAATGAATAAAAATTTACCGCCACGAGGAACCATAATTTTAAATCAATAAAAAATCCACCGCGATACGAAACTTTACTTTTAAATGGACAAAAATTCACCGGGACATGGAACGGTATTTTTAAAAGCAACAGATATTCACCACATTAACGAACATTATTTTAAACGAATAAAAATCAAATTTCCATAGAATACTTCTCTTTCTGAGGAACACAGATGAGAAAATCATACAACCACGTGACGACACACACGGGGAGATGACGGGGTCACAGGCGGCCGCGCAGGTAACCGCGGCCCAGTGTCCAGTGCTTCCACAGCGCCACCACCACCAACGCAATGACCACGCCGTCCACCAGGCCGCTGCTCCACCGGTTGACCGGCTGCCAGGCGCCGGCGGCGCGCAGGGACCGTTTGAACGTTTCCGCCTGCGGCAGACGCCCGGCGCGCTCCATCTTCCACATAATCTACCCGAAAACACCCACGATCCTATGGCTAACCGTATAAAAGGCGATATTTCAATTTCTATTAAATTTTTTTTGTACAAGAAATTTTTATTCACTTCAAACTGGGTTTCAATTTTTTTCTCGCAATTTTATTCTATTAAATTAAATTCCCGAGGACATTGCTATCTGCCGACCGTACGACAATTAAATTTCCATCATAATTTAGATTTTCAATTACGTTTTCATTTTTAGATTTAAACTTAAATTTTTAATTGCAATTTTTTTTAAAGTTTTACGAATTAGCTGATTTATTTTCACATCCTTTTTATTCACTTGATTTGTTCTAGTTGATTTTATTAATTTTATTTATAATCAGTTTGCCGATGATGATCAAATGTCATGGTGGCTGAAGCCGGGAATTACGCTGTTAACGTAGTGAACTGGCGCATTCCACTGGTTCACGGTCTTCTGTGAACTTTGGCAGCGGCGAAGTTTCATCCGTGTTGAAAAATTGCTAACCGAATACTAATTTAATTTTCATTAAAACTTTCTTTTAATTTTTCCCTAAATTAACTGTTGTAAATTTTGAATTAATTCAATTCTGAATTCTCAAATTACATTGTACATTGGACGCAATGAATTTCTAGGAAAATTGTCTGATCAAAAAGGTAAATGCGGGAACGTTTTCCCGACACAGCCGACGTACACACGCATATTGCTAGCTTACTTTGTTGGTGTAGAAACGAAAGAGCTCGTGGACGGCGGCCATATCCGTGCAGTTGTTGATGATAAACGCCGATTCGCCGCGGCGAATCTTCACTTTCCCGGTGAAAATCGTGGGGTTGTTGAAGCAGCGTTCCAGTGTGGCCATGGCCATCACCTGTCCACACCACAACAGTGTTTTTGAAAAAACAACTACGAAATTAATCAAATTATCCGTTTAATAATTCCAGACAAATTCCGAATCAAATCACACGAAAAAGCGCTTTTCAAAAACAAATGCGAAATAAAATACACCATCAAACCAATAAAAATTAGGAGACTATTCACTTAGTAATTTAAGAATAATTTCACAATAAGTCCACGGGAAAAAGCGTTTTTCGGAAAAAGCGTCCAGGGGAAAAAGCGTTCGAAAACAATTACGAAATAAAATGCACAATAAAAACTAGTAAAAATTACGAAATTATTCAGTAAACAATTCGAGGGAAAATTTACATGTGTTTTTTGGGGGCCACTGCAAACTGAAATGCATCACGAAACGCATAAAAAATTACGACAATGCTCCATTAAATAATCCAAAAAAAATTTTTTAATCAACCCAGATGAAAATATATTTTGGGAAAACTTTACAAAATAAAATGCACGAGAAAAACAAATAAAAATTACGACATTAACCATTTGATAATTCGAGAAAAATTGAAATAAATCCAGGTGAACATCCGTCTGCAAAGAAATAATTGCAAAATAAATCTGACCTGTGGAATGGCGCAGAAAGCGAAGACACTGGGCGTCCGGATGGCGTGTAAATATTCCATGACATCCGGGACATGCGTCAGGCCGTTGCCGACCAGTTCGTCGAGGCAGGACAGCGCCGCGGGGCGGTTGTCCTGGAGCAAGAGGTCGTCCAGCGTCAGATGTGGGTTGCCGGTGTGCCGCAGCACTTCCGCCGGCCACAGCCGGCGCTGGTCGCGGATATCTTCGTGGAAGTCGCGGATAATGTTGGTTTTTTGTAGGAATAAGCCCATGGAGTTGGAGAGGTGCTCGCGCTCGGCCACGGCGGGATGCTCCAGCTGCGAGGCGCTGAACAGACGCGACAGACCGATGCCCACCAATCCCGCGACGTAGTGGCAGTACTGCGCAGCAACCGGTGATTTTTTAATTCAAATTAACATGGAATTAATTCTAAGGAGTAAATAAATTGATTCAAATTAATTCGAACGTTTTTAATTTCGTCTCGAACGGCGAAAGATATCTGAGTGAAAATATTTCTAAGAAGTTTCTAATCACGTTAGGTATGATGAAAAAATTTAAATTTAAAGCCGCAATGAAACGTCAAATTTCCGGGGAAAATATTTGGAAAAATAGTTTGGCCATTATTTTGTAATATTTTTGTTGTAAATTAGAACGAACCTGGTCCCATTCCTGGTAGGTGTCGACGACGGAGTTCTTCTCCAGAAACACCACCATGCCCTCGGCCATGCGGTGGCACGTGTCGCTGATCACGTCCTGGTAACCTTTCGCCAGGCGCCGGAACTGCGCTGAGATCTGCACAATAACATAAATATGCAGATTTGTCTGGGACAAAATAACAAAAACCATATTCTGGAGTTTTATAGACGCTTCATATTTATTTTGTCTATTTTACTACAATATTAAATAGGCAATACATTATTCATTTTCATAATAATCTTTGTTACCTTATTTCTAAATACACATTAATTTAATCAATTTATTTTTACGTCATGTCTACGCGCGAGAACATTCCCGCGCTATGAGTTTTGGCTACGCGCGAGAGTTTTTCGGCGCCACTATTTATGAATATAATCAACATATTTTGACATAATTTCAGCTCTGGAGTTGTTTATAGTGCATTATAATTGTCGCATCAGTCAATTTGCATCAAATCAGTCACACCGCAGTCGTTCGGAAACCGGTAGGCATTCCCAGCCGGCGAATTATAAGCAGTACATCAGCTGCCGTTACTACAGCGTTATTTTTGGTCACAGAAGTTTTTCTTCGAGTGTTTCTTCCCTGTACTCGAGGAGGAGGTGTCAGTGCTCCTGTTTGTATTATATCTAAGAACCACTGTCGGAAATCCTCATCCCGGGCGTAATTTGCGCTCTGGATATGTTTCCCCAGCAGAAGGTCATACGCATACGCAAAAGCGTATACCAAGCAGTTGTTACTGCCGGGAGACTGGGCGTACACCGGGACGTATTCGATGGCAAACCTGGCCTTTGGTGTCGGGATAAGGGAACAGGAAATTGAGTTGCAATTTCAAAGCATCGGTGGGCATTTGACCGGTGGAGCAGTATATTCGCACCACGCCAGGGTTTTGAGAATGAAAGAAGGCCATTGTACAGCGGCTGTATGATGATACCTCCATGCATGCGGATATGAAAACGAATCCTAGCGTAACACTGGTCGTTATGCTGGCACAGAGCCAACTCTGCAGGAAGTTCTAGCCGGCCCGTCTCTTTAAGGAAATGCATTGCGTAGCAGGTAAACTCCTGCGTTGAGTAATCTCAGCTCCAAATCCGAGCCGATCGTTTTGTTGATGTCCTCGCGAAGCACCACCAGTTCTTCTCCGAATCGGTGTACGACGTCGTTCTGACCATCCGCATGTGTCTCAAGTATCCGAGCCGCGGGTGTTTCTCCGGATACTTGAGACACATGCGGGTGTTTCTCCTGGACGCGGTGGACTGCGGGGTATCCCGGCCGACTTCCGCCGCGGCATGCCCATTTCGTTCCTTGTTGCCGAGGGACTGTTCGAAACAGCGGCAACCGGTGTGTCGGCTGGATGGGGACGATACACGCCGGCTTTCTTGCATACCAGTTTCACTGAACTGTACGGGAAGGTGTCGTGCAGTGGGTGCGTTTTCGAAGTCTTTGCATTGCCACCGGGATTTATGAAGACCTGATGAGTGGATTCGCTCCATTCCTCGACAGCACGTAACGCCGCCGCGTAGTATTCGAATCTGTCGCCTATCTTAATTACCAGTGCCATTGTGTGGGCTAATTATTACAGAAACACCGGTCAGCGCAATGCGCGAGATGCCGGTTCGATATTACGATACTTACTTTCATGTACGAAGGTGACTTGTACAGCATTTACAGGTTGTCATGACATGACAAATATGATAATCTATAAAGTATTAAGGTAAATTATATTTTTTTATTTTTATTTCGTTCCGCCCGAAAACTCTCGCGCGTAGCCAAAACTCATAGCGCGAGAAACGCGAGAAACTCTCGCGCGTAGCCATTTCGTTATTTTTATTCAAAATATTCGATTTATTCAAAATATTCAATTTATTATTTAATTCAAATTAATCTATTATTTTTATCTGAACTAGGTAATTAACCGGGTTCAATTTTAGAAAATTAAATTGCAAATTAATTCGAAAAAAAGAGGGCGCAAAAAATGCATGATAATGCCGGGATTTACTGACCACGTGGAAGTTGTTGAGGACGACGGCGTCTTTTTCGCGGCTGTCGAGGTAGTTCCAGCCGGGAATGTGGAGATTCTTGTGGAAGGAGCGCAGCAGCGGCAGCTTGACGTCCAGCGGGATGCTCATGTCGTCCTCGATGGTGTCCAGAGCGCGCAGCACCAGGTAGAAGATGCACACCGCGTACCTGCAGTTCAGAAATATTTTTAAAAAATAAGGAAAAAATGATATTAATCAAATTAAATTAACTCTGACATGATTGATTTTTAATTTTTATCATTTTTTTATGAACGGAAATAATTATTACAATTGCTAGAAAACAACAGCAATCTGAGACAACCGGCAGAGATAGCGGTAGGAATGAAGAAAAATTCAACGACAATATTCTTGCAGTTTATGTAGGTAAAATATTCGAAAAATTCATGGTAAATATAATTCACACTAAAATTCAGATCATGACTCCCCTGTGCAATTTAGCACGCGTACACACCCCAGATCGCTTTCCAGCGCCATGATTACCGCGGAGAAACTGCGACTGGTCTGCTTGAGCATACTGTAGCACAGCTGCCGATCCTCCTCCATTTTTTTCTGTAGAAAACGCGCCATCAAACCTTGCAGTCCACAGCAACGCTCAGCAATACGCACCATGTCGCACTTAGCGTGAACGGCTTCGCAGCCCCACCATCGCAACTTCAGCAGCGCCAGCGTCTCCAGCGGATGGCAGAAATATTGTAGAACATCCATTGCAGGCAACAAAGATCCAAATACACTCTACGGAGATTCCCGGGATACGAGAATCACGGCTGAGATTTTCCTGCTAAGAGATTGCAGCTTGCAGGTAGGCTGAGGTAGCTTAACAGGAATCTATCGCACAGCCCCGCATTCGCACGTCCATCGCTTTGGACAACCGCCGCAAGACGGGTAGAAAAGTGGCATGACGGCCGTGCTCCAATTACAAACGGATGCGATCAGAAAAGAGATTCTTATCGACTGGGAAAAGTGAATTTAAACATTTTAAACTTTGCTCCTTTGAAAATTGCAACTAAGCGGAGTCAGCGGACAGAATGTTGCTGCTACCTGCGCGGGCGGCGGTTGTGCAGTCTGTCGTGCGTCCTACCGCCTGCCAGGCGCAGTTAAATGCAGTCGCTGATTAAATTTTCAATATTTTGTTTGATTTTTGGTTTTCCACAAAGAAAACGTTTCCACTTTTGATTTTGTTGCGTTTTCCTATTGATCTTCCAGATTCTGGAATGCAGATTTGAATTTGCATAGATAGAAGTGTAAACTATAATCCTATACAGCTGATGAGTGTAACACGATGGAAAAGCGAAAAACTTGCAACTTGCTGTGTGCTTGAGTGAATTCGGTGGATCTTGAATTTCTTCATTTTGATTTTTGTTGGCTGACTCTTGCGTGTGACGGTGATTTTCCTCTCCGTAATCTTACTCTGCGGGTGATGGCCAAGGTGCTAGAGCTGCTGGGCAGCCGGCCCGTGCAGGAGTTCCCGGTGAAGACGGTGGAGCAGATCGCGCACGCCTACCACGCACTGCGCCGCACCAAGCTCCACGGCTTCTCCTCCGATCGCGCCTACTTCTTCTCCGGCTTCCTGGCGCAGTTGGAGCAGGCGCTCCTCGAGTACTCCGTGGGGTTTCTGCGGCAGCGGGGCTTCCAGCTGTTGTCCGTGCCGGATGTGCTGCGGCCGCAGGTGCTGGAGGGATGCGGCATGCTGAAAGACGGCGACCGCAACATGGTCTACCTCCTCAACCCCCGACGCCACGGCCAGTGGGCGCTCTCCGGCACCGCCGAGGTCAGCTCTTCTACTGGATAGAATTTCTGATTTATCTATGGAGCGCACTAATTTCCTATCCTTTATTTTTTTTATTGCAAATTATTTTCCTTTTATTTTTAATTTTTCTAATCATTTTCTGAATTTATTTAATCATTTTTCGCTTTAATTCCCTCAGTTTTTAATCATAAACTGCGTATTTTATTTGCTCATTTTAAATAGCAATCAGTCTTTTTGGGTTTTTAAATACGTCGTTTTTGACTTTTATTTATTCAGTTTATTCATAAAAATTTCGTCTTATTTATTTCGATTAAAAATCCGTTTCGGTTTTTGATTTTTAAATCCATTGATCCAGTAAACAAGCAGGTAATAAGCCGGTGATAATTTTTTATCATTTGAATGAAATTTGATGAATTTGAATTTGGGATCAAATTCTTGTTGCGCAGCTGTGCGTATCAGATTTTACAGCATATTCGTATACATTTCATCGTTAATTTACGATTGTGAACTGTTTAATATGTCAGCATTCAAATTTGTAGCTGTTTTGTTGTATACATTTTCTTGCAAAGCCGGCTTTTACGATAATTTTATAATGGTGTCATCGGGAATGTTATCACTTACGCGCACCTCACTTGTCAGCGCTCGCGGGTTTTATCGCACCGCACCTGTGTTGTTATCGTTCGTGTTGCGTATTTTCTGGATGAATGGTCTTGCATGTCCGGCTTTTGCCGGCGATAAAAGGGCGCCAGCTTCGGTGGTGACGACAGAAGTCAAATAACGCGTGCATCATAAGCATACAATACGTACTTGTGTATTGTGTCGGGATATTTGTGTATTTTCCACTTTTCTGACCGAGCGTTACCTACATACGCTATGTATTCGCTGCAACTCGTAATTTAGGCATTTTCCCCCGTTTTTCTAATTTAATCCCACAGCCGAATACGAAGCTCCAACTTAAAATTTCACTATCCAGTAACAACCAGCCGTGAAAGATTAATCTAATTTCCAGCCGGTGTTTTTCTAATTGTTTATAATCGCGTTTAATGTGGAACTGGTCCTGTTCACACGATGAGAACTTTTCACTTGAGTTTCTTAGCCTTTTTTTGCGCGCTTTGCGGGGCCGTAACGGCATTATGGCATTATGCCCCAGTGTGTGCGTCTGTGATTTCGATGAATGCGGCCGGAAACGGGTGCGCTGCGAGCAGGGCGGTGTCCGCATTCCCGGCACCCTGGACATCCAGAATCTGGACAACGATGTGGAAGTACTGGTCGTCTCGGGATCTCCAGAGAATCCCAACATTATTAATCTGGAGCCGAGCATGTTTTTGAACAAGCGCTTCAAGGAAATCCATCTGACGCATTCGGATCTGGAGCGCATGTCATCCTCGCCGTTTCACTACGTGTCCAACACGCTGCAGGTGCTGAATTTAACGCACAATCGGCTGAGTTTTGCCGTGGAGCAGAATTTTCGCAATCTGACCCGGCTGACGCATCTCCATCTGGATTATAACCGCATCGAGCCGGTGTTTTCCGCCATGTTCAACTTCCTCAGTTCCTTAAAGGTAAGGGTTCAATTCAAACACTTTTGGATAGGTTTTCCTAGAAGATTTGAAATGCAATTGATTTGAAAAGAAAAAAACTTTCACAAATGAATTTTTAAAAATTTATTTTTCGAATATTTTCCAAAGAAATTCATAATATATTACTAGAATTTTTTGTTGATATGTTATCGTGATTTTCAGCCGTTATTCCTTTGCATTTTATTAAATCTTTCCAAAATCGTTTGACCAGTTCTTGTTTTAAAATTAATGTGTTGTTTTTAGACAAGTCCAGGATAAAATATTTTGTTTGATGTTTCGAATTTTACTGGGAAGCAAATATTTCATTTCCGACCGTTCCAGACACTGGTAAAATTAACTTAATTTTAATTTGAAGGTGCTGACCATGTCGCACAACTTAATCCGCGAAATCCCGCCCCGTATGGCCTTAAAGTTGGCCTCTCTCGAGGTGCTGGATTTAAGCTCGAACCCCCTAGGCGAACGCCAACCGGACGCCCTCAACGACAACCGGCAACCGATTCCCGACACTATATTCCAAGACTTCCAGTTTGCGGGTGCTGCGTCTGGCCAACACCAGTTTAAACGGACTGCCGTGGTCGGCCATTGCTCGATCCGTTCCATATTTCCAGGAAGTCGACCTATCTGGCAATCTATTACGCGAAATCCTTGTCAACCAACTATCGCTGAATCGACACCTCCAGGTCGTCAATCTCGCCGACAACCCCCTGACACGCATCGCGCCCCTCGGGTTTAGTGGTTTGACGTTGCGGAACCTTGATTTGAGCGGGATCAACGCCAGTGTCCTCGTTCCGGGGGTGTTTCAAGGCGCCAGGATCGAATTCCTCGATATTAGCGGGATGAATTTGACCGGTGTGAATCACGAGGTGTTTCGGCCGATTTCGCTCGATGTGAAGGGTCTAACGATCGGCGGGGACTCGGCGGCGGCTTGGGCCAGCCGGCTGCTGGAGATTTTCCCGAATTTGCAGCAGTTGATGATGAAACGGATCGGGATGTAGTTTGTGATCACCGGAATTTTAGCGAAAACATCATAAAATTTTCTTCGGCAGGCTTTTTCCTTCAGTCCGCGATTTACGTCGCAATTTTTTATGCGTCGTGAAGGCCGACCGGTTGGGTTTGCTTCGGTCTGGTTCCAAATGACACATTAACACCTTACAATTATTCCTGTGATTCATTCCTAATTATTTCTAAAATTATTGTAGGAAAATAATCTGTTGTGGAGAAAAGGAAAATAAAAAGGCGGGGAGCTTAAAAAATTCCAAATTAAATTCGCATTACGCTGCCGCATCGAGCGGCTGTAGTTGTTGCAAGCGCCGGAAGTCCTTGAATTCCCTTAATTAATTTAAGGGTTCAGCTTAGCGGTTTGCGTGAAACATAAATTATGTTTGACAGGAAAGTCATTTGCACAAAATGATTCAGGCTATTGTGCAGAAAATCGTTCAGTTGCGTTTTATGTATCTAAATGTATTACAACGGATCCTCCAGTATTTTTCGCTGGACCCCCGTAATATTTTTCTCGTGACCGGCCACGCTAAGTTTCTGTTACAGATAATTAAATGGACTTGTCAAAATTAAAAGCACCGCGGCTGCGTATAATTGGTATACTTGATTAGTAATAATATTTTTGCCTGGCTGAATAAATGAATTGTTTAGTAGATGGCGTTCGGAGCGTTCTGGCAGAACAAGCGACTGGCGGCCAGCCAGTTGCCGGTGCGCATGGCGGCGGTCAGTCGCTGCTACCGCGCCGAGATCTCCGACATCCAGGAGGGCATCTACCGTGTGCACGAGTTCAACAAGGTGGAGATGTTCAGTGTCTGCCATCCGCAGCGCAGCGACGACGAGCACCGCTACTTCCTCGGCCTCCAGACGGAAATCGTCAACGCCCTGCAGCTCCATGCGCAGGTACGTCGCTGTGCCATTTGAAATTTCTGCATTTATATTTCGTTTCTTATATCACATAAATAGTGGTTAATTTTCGTTATCATAGTAAAAATATTTAATTGATACGGTATATCGTTTTATTTTTATTACAGATTATTTGAATTTGTGTGTTTTTCGCTCAGTATCATTTGATTTATTTATTATTTTGAGCTTATTATTATTGTAATTTGGGCAGTTATTTGTGCAGGTGCAAAACTATCTTTCCGTTAAATATTTATGTAAATCGTGAGATACCGCAATTAATTATCGGCAGTCATTTGTGGACTTGCTGGGCTGTTTTCCCGTTAAATAATTATTTTAAATGGAATTAAAAATGATTAATTGTCGGTAATTTATGGCGCAGGTGTTGGACATGCCGGAGAACGATCTGGGCATGTCGGCGGCGCGTAAATTCGACATTGAGGCGTGGATGCCGGGACAGGGCCGGTACGGGGAGATCAGCAGCACGTCCAACTGCCGGGACTTCCAGAGTCTGCGGCTGAACATCAGTTTCGACGCGGACGAGAAGGTATCCAACGAGCGGGACTCCAGCAGCCGGCAGTTCGTCCACACCGTCAACGGGACGGCCTGCGCCGTGCCCCGTCTCATCATCGCCCTCCTGGAGCAGCACCAGATCCACAACGGCTCCGTCAGGATTCCCGCGGTCCTTCGCCCGTATTTTCACGGGGCGGAGCTGATCGACAAGCCCGACGAGGTGCCGGCGCTCAAATGGCGGAAGAAGGGCAAAGTGGTCAAAGAGGAATAATTGCTGGGGAAATTGTGCCTGATTTGTTACGTAGTTGTACAGAAAGAAATATCAGGGAAATGAAAAATGTACCGCAGTAAAATAAATGCGGAAGGAAAACTGAATAAACGCTATGTAAAATAAGATTGTTATACCGACATAAAAAAATCGTTGAACAAAATTTAAATATCAATGGAATTAAAAAGCTAGCATTGACTTCCATCAAATGAAATATATAAAAATCAGTGTCAGTCAGGTACGAGTAAGTACCCGTAAAATAAATGCAGAAAAAAGAGAAAATGCCAGGGAAATTCAGTTTACCATAACTGACAATCAACTAACGATAAAGACGATTTATACAAAGCAAATGGCAGAGCAGTGCAGAATAAATATCGGGAAAATTAATGTGGATAAAAAAGAATTATCAGTGAAATTAGAAATATCAAAAATTAATAGTAACAATACAAAAATTAAATGTCAGCGAAGAACAAATATCAGTGGCATTAAACGACCCTAAAAAAATGTAGAAAACACCAGTGGGAATCATCTTCGATAGTCGACCGATAAATTTATTAATATCAGCTGCTAAACATATCCGTTACTGTATATGTAATGGAGAAAGCCTATCCATCGTCAGATCCAACGACACAACAAATAAAACGCAGCATTAGGGCAAAAATTCAACAAGCTACCCGGTTAAAATCCAAAGCACACACGCACACTTGGCGTGCACATATTGCAGCATATTATGCCAGCCATAGCATACAACAAATACTGGAGAAGGAGCAACAAGAGGGTAAATAATATTAGGGTGCATATGATTATTATCACGGGTGCGTATATTACACAACGGCGCGGACCGGCGGGGCGCCGGCCCCGCCCAGCAGCCACGGCTTGCCGCCGTCCATGGGCAACGAGTTGGAGCGGGAGCGCGAGCGGGAGCTGGCGTCGAAACTGCCGCCGCTGTCCGTGTCCGAGCGCCAGAATTTGCCGGCTCGCGGCGGACCCGTTTCGTCCTCTGAATCACTGTCCAGATCGCTCTGGCTGTCCGTCAGGGCGGTCAGCGCCGGGCTGGAGGAGGCGCGCCGCACGCCCAACTGTGCGGACGCTACAAACAAATTAATGGCGTAATTAATTTCATTACATGTAATTAAAAAAAAATCATTAAAAATTACCAATAAAATCAAAAAATAAATCACCCTCGATATAACGGCGATAAGGCTTCTACTGTACGGTTAGTCTGTCTGTACCGATTCTACCGAATAACTTGGAGTGAAATTAAATGACATTTAATCAGTCGCAATTAATTAAAATTATTCAGAACAAATACTGAATTACAGTAACTAACTGAGTAACGAGTTCCGCAAAATCGACAATAAACGAACTAAAAAATTAAAAAAAATGGTACTTAAATGACACCGATAAATGGGATGTGATAGCGAAATTTGTGAGCTTACCGGTGGCGAATTTGTGCAGAAACATCACATTTTCAACGGCCACAGGGTGATTAAGAGCGGCGGCTTCCATATAATGGTCAACGGCCTATAAATACAATAATGCGACTAAAATTATTATTTTCAGAAATCCCACAATCAGGAATTTTTATTTCTACTGGCATTTTCAACAGCAGCAGGCTACCCAGCGGAATTTAAATTTTATTCTATAACTGTCCAGCGAAGACTGACCTTTTCGGGGTTGCGGGGGACGCCGATGCCCAGTTCGTAGAACAAGCCCAGATTGTACTCCTCCTGCGCGCTGTCCTCGCTGGCCGCCGCGCCCTGCGCGCGCCCCAACAAGGCCTGCAGCTCGCTGACGTAGTCGCGCGCCACATTCGTCAGCTGTTCGCGCATCACGCGCATCAACGCTACACTCTCCGGGGTGTAGCGGATCTGCTTGTTATCCGCATCTTCCTACACAAAATTAAATTTTAAAATACTAACCAACCGAATTTACAACTGAAATTAAATAAGAAAAAATTAAATTTCAAATACAAATCGATTCAAATTAAATTCCAGCTTAATTAATTTTCAGCGTTTAAACGCCCGCGGCACAAACGCGCAGAACCAGTGTGTTAAAAAAGGATGGAGAAATTAAAAATATAACAAACCTTGTGGATATTAAAATTTTAAAAAATTAATTAACCGAATTTTCAAAGAAAAGTAAACAAGAAAAATTAAATTTCAAGTAAAAATCAGTTTAAATGCTAAATTTTAAGCTTTTAAATGCCAACGGCACAAACACACAGAACAAGTTTGTTAAAACGGATGGAAAAACCAAAAATATAAAAAATCTTGTGGATATTAACATTTTAAAAAATTAATTAACCGAATTTACAAAGAAAACTAAATAAGAAAAATTAAATTTCAAGTAAAAATCAGTTTAAATGCTAAATTTTAAGCGTTCAAATGCCAACGGCACAAGCACGGGAAAACCAGTTTGTTAGCAAAAAGAGTGGCAAAAATAATAAAAATCTTGTTAGACTTACGGAAGATTCGGTCAATGAATAGACGGAGGTATCCGCGTCGCTGAAGGACTCGTCACTGCTCCCGTCCAGTGTATCGAAACTGCGGGGGGCCGGCAGGGGCAGGACGGATTTGATCAGGGGACTGCGCGCGTGCAGCGGCATGGAGAAGGCGTAGAGGTCGCGCGTCCAGGCCGGCAGCCGGCCCTCCAGGGCGGTCAGCCGCTCCAGGGGACAGCGCCGTCGCCAGGCCTCCTCCTGCCGCACGTGCAGCAGATTCAGCCCGAATCCCAACGCCGCGCCCTGCGGGAATCAACGTAGGCAATTAAATACAAATTAAAAATAAAATTAAATCAATTTAGGTAAATTCCAGTTAAATTAAATTTCAATTAAAACACAATTAAATCCAAAAAAATAAAAAACGTACCCATCCCAGCGCTTCGATCCAGCGTCCCGTCAGGGGAATTTTAGCGAATCCCAGTCGGATTCGCGCTGCGAACGGCGTTCCTGACTGCGACCGGCGCCGTTCTGCTGGCCGCCGCACGACGACAGCGGACCGGCGAGGTGCGGATAATGCGCACTCGGACTGCAAACGGAAAAATAACGCAAACTGATTATGCATCCAAAGAGATTAGATCACCGGATTCCTCCAAATTAATCAAGGTTAAAATCGCTAAACGATTGCCAAATGTCAAATGCGCTCATAATCACATGCCTCCACGGTCATCAACTTGTCAACAACATAATTAATTCAGCTTAATTAAAATGACAAATTACCATTAACAAAAAAATGCCAGAATTTCTAAATGTTTAATTCCGAATTATTTAACAAATTAATTTAATAAGATCCGCATCAACCGAAAAAACATCAATTTTGTACATGATTCAATCCAAATTAAATTGCACTAATTTAGCAAAATTACCATTAACAAAAAACCGCAGTTTTTTTAATGATTTAATTTTACAAAAACAATTCCAATGATATTTAATTATTATTTATCGTTAATAATAATAACATAGGTAATTCATTTCTTATCAGACTTGTTGGTGATTATAATCTATAATGTTGAGAAATCTCATGTTTTATATCACAAGTTTATTTTAGAAAATACTTGTCGTAATGAACATCGGTTTCCGAACGCACGGAAATTTTTTAGGATTTTTTGAGGGAACTTGAGCCGCGTGGCACTCGTTAAAATCCTTACCGTGCATGCCAGTCTCCCGCTCGAAATCCCGACGCCCACAGATGTTTGTACTCGTCCTCCAGCTCCCGTCCCTCCTTCGTGCCGTGCGTACAGCCATTGGCCGAGGTCTTGAGACGGTAGGACAGATTTCGCAACACATCTACACCACAACACACAGCGTCAAAAAACCCGCACTTCGATTCAGACTGCAGGCAATCAGAGTAAAGCCGCGGCATGCATCGCGTACGGCGCGCTTACTTCGCACGTTCCACATGGCTCGCACTTATTCCCGTCCCTTCTGCTTCCTTACTGCGCGGTGCGACGCCGGAGAAATCAGGGATAAACGTTCTTCCAGGGATGTCACAGTCCGATTGAGATTTCCGCCAGACGCACCATCTACAACGCGGCTCATCAACCAGAAATCCTCGTACAGTCGTAGCGCAGACTGTGTTATACAGGGAACTGGTTGCACGCGCTGCAAATTATTCAATGCTGCAGGCTCCGAAAATCGATTACGGACAAGTTGAACTAGTCTTCACACAAATCAAGTACAAACCGCCAAGTGGACGGCCTAGAAGCCGTTCACATTGTCGGAAAATATGTAAAAACTATTTTTCTACGATATTATCAAAAAGAAACCAGTAAATGGGTGTTCCAGAGAGCATTTCAGTCGGAACTCGGAAGTGCTGGATGGCACTGCTGATGGCTCGTGATCACCGATGCAGCACCTTGATGAGATCATTTCACGTAGCCGCCGGCTGAGAGGCGGAAGCGCCTGACGAAGACAGCGCATGAGACCACCTCCACCGCTAGTCTGGCTACTGCAGGTTTACTGGCTACAACGATTTGTACGCTATTAAAGTACGTAGTACGTACGTACTCTACTGATGGTGAGTCGACTGACTCGTATTCATGCTCAAACACGTTTTTGCAAAGTGAAGTTTTAAATCACAATCACAATCACAATATTTCGTATTAAATTTTCTGCTGATTGTATTTCATCAACGGCTGACTACCAGAATACCAGTGATTCTTTTCGCTTGTTTCGGTTTTCTGTCTCCACAGTCCGCTCTCCGCTGAGCAGCCGTTCATCGCTATCACAGCAGCACCATGCCCGCGACATCGCTGTACTTTCGCAAACTGTTCTCGGGTGCTCGCGAGCTGAACTACGGGAACACGGTGCTGGTGCAGCGCGACCACGGCCAGTGGTGGTTGGGATACGTTCAGGACATTGACGGCGACAAGTTCTTGGTGGACTTCGACGCGGCTGACATGAAGCCCCAATGGATTCATTCCAGCTGCTTATGGCCGCATCCATCTCTTCGCAGACCGGACGTGTCACGCCAAGGCGAAACGATCCACGCTGCGCTGCGGCAAACCAACGGGGGACCGCTGGTGCTTCGTAAGGCCATTATCGTTCACAATTCAGTCGGTGGATTCTTCACGGTGCGTATGGCTGAGAACGATTCTGCTGCGTCCCCCGCCAACCGCCTCGTGCTGTGGTCGCACATCGCGACCGCTCTGCCGATGCCTGGCGATGGTGGCAGTTTCTTCCAGCGCAGCTCCGGATTCCTGTACAGGAAATACGCCATCCCCTATCCGCAGGCGCATCGGCTGCCCGATCTGGATTTCCTCCCGGCGTTCGTGGCCCGTACCTGCCAGTTATCATTGCCGCCCGGTCTTCGAGGTGATTGTCAGTTTTCTGCGCATGCTAGCGACGACTGCATGCTGTTCCAGTGCACCGGGCTGCACCCTGACAGTGGAAGCTGTCCCTGCTATTATATCAATGTCGGTGGTCGTCTGTTCGCCCGACTGGGATCCGATACGGTGACGTTCGTCTGCGCCGAGATGCACCGGGACCGCTACAGACAGAGTATGTTCTGGGACGAGGAGGACTTGAAGAGCGCCTGCGATAGCTACCTCACTGCGAGACTAGCGACACTGCCTGTGAAGATGGACACCACTCCATCTGATGGGACTCTGCTTGGTTAGTGTGGTATCGATTGAAAGGAAAGGCGGTAGTCATTTTGTGCTGTTCCTCCGGGAGTTTATAACTAATAGCACGTACCACAGCAACAATCGGAGCGAACTTTAATGATTAGAATTCGAATTATTTAATGATTTTAATTACTGCAAATCTGCGCAGGCGAGCTGCCGCATCCGATTTTGGGAGGAATATTCCGATATCTTGACGTGGATTCTCAGTTGCGGACACGCAGGTACAGACCGTACAGTATCCGTATTTATCCGAATAAATTCGCTGTTTGTACGATAACAGATAATGTACGTTTGTGGATAACAGTAGACTTTTCTCAAAGTTGCAAACTATACTTGTTTTAGATATTTTTAATTAAATGTTCTAGATGTTAAATCAGTTATTGCTTCAAAATGCAATTATAAACAGGCATCTACGAGCGCGACCATAACGCTTACCTTATCCATGCAACAGCCCGTAATAATAGAAATAACACTGGCGAAACTTAACGACCATAGCATCTTTTCTTCGCCAGAGTGTGTGTTTTGTGGAGACTGCTCAGCACGAGCTACGTGGACAACCGGGACATCCTCTTGGATGTCTGCGCCCAATGCGACCGGCAACCCTATGGTGACAAAGACTTAGAGGAAGAGTACGATAAATATCTCAAGTACAATCTGGGCGCCCTGCTGCAACGCATACAGCCGCACTACACCCGCACGCTGGCCTTGACGGAAGGCCGGAATCATCTGCATAACGGGTTCGCGCTGTGCTCGAAAATGTCGTCAGTCAGAAGACTCTTACACGCTGAAAGTCGACACCTGCCGCTGATCATTGTCAAGAACGGTCGTGACGTAATCGATGTGGCTCGTACAAAAGCCTTCCTGGTCTTCCAGCGCAATGACCTTAACGGCCAGTTGGAATGCGATGAATTGGCGGGGATGATGACGGTCTGCGATGAGCTGATGCTGATCAACTTCACCGCGTCCGAAGCCATCCAGGGATCAGCCTGCGCGATATTGTGGGCCGATGATGGAGTGCCCCAGCCGGATGTTGAACTGGATCACATCCGTGATTCCCCGGATCGCTTGGAAATAATCATTCCGATGGTGCGTTTCCATTCCACACAAACGGCCGCGGAACAAGCACGAATACTGCTGGCCACGGCTGACGCCCACTGCCCGGCGGCGAGTCAGCGGGTGCTGCAAAAGGTCACCGCCATCCATGCGCGCTGGATGCTGACGTTGGTCTATCCGGAGCAGTGGAGCGTTATCCGAGATTTTCTCAAGCTGTAAGTGGCCCGGTTGCGGAGATCGTGTTTTATGGACCAAGAAAAAGTGTATGGAATGTTTTGTTGGTTAGGTTCAACTGTCTCGGCCCGGATGACGATCCCCAGCGGTGGGACACGATGGATCTCCGCCAACTGGACATTCCCTCCTTGACCAATGTGACCTTTGTGGCTCTTGATGCCTGCTTCAAAGACTGAAGCCGATGGGGATGATGTTGCTTCCCACGTGGTTATAGTTTTACGCTCCCAAGTTTAGTGCTGATTCTTCGCCGACGTTTCGGCCGCTCGTTGGTTTTATTTGTGGGTGGGGCTTGTAACTGGCTTTCGACGTGAATAATCAAACGGTTAATAGCAAGATAAGGAACCCTGCTAAAAGAAATTAAAATTTGACCAAATTCACCATGATAGAAGCGCGTTTTCAAAATGACAAAAGCGTGCTATGCATATTCTGGCGCGCTTATATAATTATATTTGAAACTATTAACCAGGCGCAAGTCTCTTACATACGAGTTACAGCTACACGACTCGTGCTGGATCCGGTCGTTAATGGGAATTTAATTTCGGACGCTGATTAATTAGGTAATACTGTAAGTACAGTACTAGAAAAGTGCGTTCGCTTTCTGCGGGAACTGCATGTGACCGAAGCATAGCACGGTTAAATTAATAAGAAACGATTATATTCACCTCTTGGCTCTTGCCATCCCGGTTATACTGCGGTGACAGACGTCTGGGCACAACGTTTTTACATTTCCTTTAACTATGGGCATCTTTTGTCAGTTATTAAATGCTCGCAGTGGCCGCACCCCATATTGTCGTAGCTCCTCTTTCTTATAAGACGGCGTAACGACGCGCTATTTTAGAAATATGTTTTGGCTAAAAATATTTTTCAGTCGAGCCGGGCTTTGCTGTCAGCTGATCATGACCAGAGTGATATAAGTTTGAAGTACGCACCACTCGCTGTTTCAACCGGTTTTGCTGATCGAAAAACGTTACTAATATTCGGTATAGCGTTTGTACATGCATAGACACGCCACATGAATCTTCTACCTGGACAGCGTGGTCCGTGGAGGACAACACAAGCATCCCGCTGGACATCAAACGGCCGCTGCTGCGCTCCTTCCACAAGAAACTCCACATTCCCAGAGGAAAGCACCTCGACAGTCAATAAAAGAACGCCATGACGAATCGCGACCTTTCTAATAACATTATCATCTATCTGATATCAAGGTCCATATAAAAAGCGCAGTGGTCTGCAGAAGCTTGTCCCCCTCTGTGGTTTCCATACTTTTGTAGATAGGGCTTTAAAAATGGGCTTTTTGCTTGATATACAGCAAGAGAACATAATAAACACTGAACAGATTTTGTCACACAATTCCAGAAAATCTTACTGAAACTCAGTGCAGCTGCTGTGTGAGAGTGGACCTATGTATGGCTAACAACCGTTCGTTTAGCGGTAACTTGATAGATTTACGAGTACAACACTGATAATCAACAGAGCATTATATCAGAACCGGAGAGGGATTATCAGCCAGTGGTAGCGCAGCGTCTTCATAATCCGGGACTTGTCTAATGCTGCCCGCGTTCGGCGTTTCTTGACGCGGAAGCTGATGGAGCCGGCTCCCGAGGGAAAGAAGAGCTCGCTGCCGGGCCTGTCACCTATCGTCTCGAGAAAGGCGCCGCGGCCGAACGGAACGGGGTGGTCATAATCATTTCTTCATCGGTGCTAGCGTCCGGTTTTGCAGTGGTGGACGTTATCGTCCTTTTCCTGGCCTGCTGAGCGCTTGTCGAAGCGGCGTGGTGCGGGATTTGTGCAGCGTCTGCGCCAGTAATAACCGGCGTCTTGCTTGTCATCCGCTTATCTCCGTCCACTTCGTTATCGGCATGCACCGGATTGGGTGCTGTTGGCGCTACACCGCAGCACAAAAGGACGACTATTACCACGATATCGCTGATGCACTGCATGGCGAGTCGGCGAGATGAACTGCAGTTTGCAATATATTCTTATAACGTTGCTGCTGGCTCAGCCTCGATTAGCGCAGCTGAACAACTGTTGATCGTGCTTTAAATTATTATTAATTATGTGAGCTGTGCTAGCATTGAACGTACAGGTAGGAGCACTGGGTCCTTAATAAGAAAATGCATGGATACTTTATCTAGTAACAATTATTTTCCCTTGGGGCTGGACTGCAGTTACGACATTGCCGCTGGCCCGGATTCGGAATACTGCTCAGAATTACTAAAACGGCGATCATGCATTGGGATGTTACGAGCTGCAAACGTAATGCAAGAAAAGCAGAAGCCCGGATATGATTTTCTATTATCCCACAGGCTATCATTCTATAATGCTAGAACGATTATGCGTGCACGATCTGGAGAAAAGCAGACACTCAGCTTTGGCTTGAGTGCCTGCCTCATGTACCCGTCAATCGGTACCGTCGCTGACAAAGGCGTTGAACCGCTGTCTCCACTGCCGCGTACACAACTATCCCGCAGGCATTCTCCACTTTCCCTTCGTCGGTTAAAAAACACCGACAATCATCGCCAAAATCATTCGGAGTACGTACGAACGATACGGTATTCTGCTCATCTGCTGAACTGTAGTAAGTGTACAGATAGTAACTTTGTTTCCTGTTTAAATTTTGAATCATTTGAAGTAGTTTGTTTCTACCTGCGCAAGCTCAATGTTATCTGAATTGGCCATTGCCGAATAAATACCGTCGACTTTGTAGTTTGTAGTACGGACTCACACTTAGTGCGTGCCGTGCTGTACGGATTCTAGTGCGTGCTGTGCTGTACGGATTCAAACTCACTGCAATTTTGCAGTGACGGTGGTGGAAAATCGGCGTAACGTCGATATCTGAACCGTTCCCACACCCGCTGGAATTACTCTCGCTGGTCAAACTCACCGTTATCGGATGAGCTTCCTGGGAACGGAATTATTATCCGGAACAAGAACGACGGCCGAGCGGAAAATGTGCTACAGAGTGCTCAAGCAGACCAGCCGCAGTTTGCTGCGCCCATCATGGCTGTTCAGAGCATAGCTAATCATTTGCTGTGTTAGATGCTCAAAATAATTAACCATCACACATTCGTTAATTTGCTGTTGCACACGTTTATGACAATATTTTGCGTCCGGGTGCATGGCAACATGTTCCAGCACAACTGCATGATTTATCACTGACATACAGTATTATAGCTTGGTTGCAAATTATTTAAGGACCACGACGCTCATGTCGCGTCGTGGCATTTTGCTAGCTGCTGCGCTCCTTTCACCTACGTCTCCACATTCCCGATTGGAACTATTCCCGACACTCACGACAAGAACGCCGTTGTCCTGTACATTATTTATGACTGTGGTTAGCGATAGTACCACATACTGTACCTGTGCGGCTGTGCCTAATAAATTACACTTACAAGCTTGTCTGGTAATTTCCTACGTAAAGGTACAAGCAACAGATATTTAGCGCGGAGTTTGCGCTATGACAGCTGCCACTACACTACGTCGTGAATTTGTGTACTTCGCTGTATTGATTCGTCAGAAATTACCGGACAAGCTTGCACATTGCACCAGTATGTGAATTCGGAATCAGCACATTAACCGGTTTGGCAGTGTGATTGCAGATCCCAGTGCAGTTCCCTGTGCGGCGGGAAAGTACCAGCACATCATCAGTTGTTGTCAGTGCGTGGCATTGGGTACGGCTGAGGTTCTGGATGTCAGTATCGCTGTGGACACTCACCAATATTTCGACCAGGTTCGATAACGAAAGAAAGCCGGCACTTTTGTCAGTACTGTCACTACGCAGCCGGTCTGGTAGGCATGGGCCTGTCGCGTGTCTTCAGCCGCAATGGGTCTGTTTCTACAAAAGGTCAACTTCCTCCGCCACGTTCACGAAGATGTCAACACACAGGGAAGATGGTAGCCACGGCCGACATACGGCGCCCCGTCGACTGCGGAACAATTGTGCGGATGTTGCTGGCAGCGGCCAGGTCCAATTGTCCGGCGGTTGGTCAGCATTTATACGAAAAGGTCATCGCTATGCACGCGCGCTGGTTGCGGGCGCTGGTCTATCCGGATCAGCGGAGCTGTATTCGCAGTTTTCTATAGCTGTATGTGACATTGTCGCAAGACCGGTACCCGACAAATACACAAACCATTTCTGTTACCTAATTAGGTGGAAGTTGTAACTGCCATCGTGTGGATCATAATCCGCACCGGTGGGACACGATGGATCTCCGACAACTGGACATTGCCTCCATTCCCAGTGTGACAATTGCGGCCCTTGATAGTTGGTTCAAAGACTGAAGCCCGTGTGAACGACACTATCATCTATCCCAGGATCTATATCGTAATATGGCTGGTGTAGTCCTGGTGTCGGTAGTTCTTTTGCATACTGATGCTAATGTGCTTTTGCTGAAGGTTGGGCCCGTCTGTGATTTTTATATAATTGTGTAGGTGGGTGTTTTTATATAATTATATAATTGTGTAATTGTGGGGCATTAAAACGGTCTCCTTTTGCTCAGCTTTTTGCTTTCTTATTTATAGCAAGAGAACGAAATATAACAAAAACTGCACAGATTTTGTCACACTATTCAGCAAAATCGTACTGAAACCCGGTGCAGAAGCTGTGGATACAAGGTTAAAGTTAACAACCATGCGCTTACTAGTAACTTGTTACATTTAGGAGAATAGCGCTGAAACCGGCAGGGCCTTATTAGAACAGAAGAGGGATCATCAGCCAGTGACAGCGGATTGTCCGTATATTCCTGGACTGGCAGAGCGCTGTCCCGCGTTCTGCGTCTTTTTGACGCGGACGCTGATGGAGCCGGTGCCCGAGGGAAAGAAGAGCGCACTGCCGGGCCGGTTATCCATTTCCTCGGAGTCGAGATAGGCGCCGCGGCCGAACGGCTCCCCGCCCGCGCCCGCCGTGGTTTCCTCTGGTTCCACTGCCTCAATGGCTTCCTCAGCTTTCGGTGCTTCGATGGTTTCCTCTGCTTCCGGTGCTGCGGTGGTAGACGTTGTCGTCAACTTCCTCGCTGTTTTACCGCTGGTCGACGCCGCGTGGTGCGGGGTTTTTGCAGCGGCTGTGCCAGTTGCAACCGACGTCTTCCTTGTCGTCCGCCTATCCCTGTTCACATGGGCATGGACCGGAACCATTCGCGCAACACCGCTGTACAAAAAAATGGCTGTAACCACAACACAGCGAATGCACTGCATGGCGAGCTGGGGATATATATTCTGCAAAAAAATTCTATCTCTAACAACGTTGCTGCCGGCTCAGTCTGGACTAACACAGCGGTTTAACACGCTTTGAATTAATAAATTTTGTACATACAAAAAGCAGAAGCAGGGGTATTTTGTGTTATACGAGTACTACAGGCTGTCATTCTCTAACGCTGGAATGGTTATACGTGTTCCTATGTGGTAAAAACTCCACTTTGGCTTGACTCGTCAATGTACTCGTAAACTGGTGCCGTTGCGCCCCAGGACAGTAGAAGCATCCGTCGACAAAGACCTTGAACCGCTGTCTACACTGCCGCGCACACAGCCATCCCGCAAGTATTCACCTAACAACGCGCTGCCAGTCGCGTGTGGTTGCGCGGATGCGCACGACCGGCGCGTGTGCCTGTGGATCATGCTATTGTCTAACTGACTTTCATCTGCCATGGGAAATGTACCGATAGTCTTGGGTGGTATGTTGGAAAGTGTGATAACGGAGAGGAATGTCGTTGGAAATGTTGTGAACTGTATGCATTGGCACGTGAATAGACCGTCTCGTTTTGTGGCAGTGCGCTTCTGACGGAAGATCTGCAATCATTCTCATTTTACGATTTGTGCAGAACACAGCTTTACATTAAACGACTAAACATCGCTGTTGCGGGACATTGTAAAGGTCATAGACGTAGATACGGGCCTGGCAAACTGCCTAATATCGCAACTTGTTGTAATGTCGATCGTCTGGATTTCCTTTGAATGGCAGAGCAAGTATGGAAGACGACAAAGAATAGAATTCGAATAGAATAGAATTCGAATTTGCATTCATTGTGGTCCAGAAAACAGACGTATACTAACTGTTCCCTAGATGTATGCGGCGGCCACAATAATTTATACAACCAACTTCATCTTTAGTGATTGCTGCCTGCAAGCCGCAATATGTGCTGTACTGCTGATCGGCAATAATCGCTTACTAATCATAAACGGACATTGTTTTCATAAGAACGGTAAATTTAAAGCCTGACGTAAACATCAACGTAAAACAAGAGCAGCTAAATGCTAAACCACCTGTGACATTTGAATGATTTGATGTTCAACCAGAATACGTTTCGTCACCACAGACGCCACCTGCATTGATGTGCTGTTAAAAAAATATGTGCTCCTCTGACATGCGAAAACTTTGACGTAATCTTTCAGGCTGAGTCTACTTTATGCAGACGTTTCCGGGAAAGGCATTAACAAGGCGAGTGTTAGCATAAGCAAACTCCTCGCCGGTAACCTAGTAGCCACGTCCTTCATAACCTCTTCGAAGTTCTTGGGCTTTTCTTTTTTTTTCTTCCACCTACAGAATAATATTACTTCATCGTTCTGTTCGTTATCACATCACCTTAATTGTCGTGATAAGCTTCTGCAGAACAGATACATTTGTCGGCACTCACAGCTCATAACACAGCACGAAAAACGGCCAGACACCGTAGTATTTGTGATATACATCATCATCCGTCAGCGAATTCATCCAGGTTAGCATGGCTCGGATTTTATGATCGGGAAGTGCGGGACACCGCTGTTCCAACGCGGACAGAAAGTCCGCTGCCAGCGTGGACGCGGAATCCGTCAAACTGTACTTCCAATACGGAAGTACCACACGGAACGGCGCATGACAGCAGGCCAGGGACCGACCGCGCCGCACGGGACGGATGCGGTTGTCTTCGTGCCATTTATACGAGAAGACCATGAAGCAGATGGAGTGCCGGCTATCAAAGCAGCAATTCTTCAGCACGATGTGGCGCGTTACGCTGGCGTAATCCGGCACCGGCTGAAGCGTGGCTTGGAATGTAAGGAAATTGTCCTCCGTATGCAGCATGGGCGACTGTTTAGGGAATTCGAGGAACTCGTGGAACGTCAGGACGGTGTTGTCGGCGATGATCAGCCAGTCGAGTTTGACGTTGAGAAACTGCAGAATAACGTTGGCCAGGTAGTGCACGCATAGCTCCCAGTTACCAATGAGGTAAAGGATTCTGGTGTGGGTGGTTACCGTGCTGCATAGCACGTACAGTATCGTAGCGCGGTCGCCGATAAAGTGGGCGCACTGCTGCCGTGAGAACAGTTTTAGAGCATCGAGGACATCCAGGGATTGACGTGGTAGGATCAGACACTGTTGGATTAGCTCAGAACTTAATACACGACGGAACCATTTACACGTTCTGAAAGCAAAGAAATCTGGATACCGTACTAGCCGTAACAAAAATAACTGTAATGTAATGGCAGTAAGGCCGAGTCGGACTCGGCCTTACTGCCAATACAAGTTGTTGTCGGCCAGTCTGACCGACAACAACTTGAGTTTTAGCTGCCGCAACACGCCATACCATTGTCTTACTGACGCCGTTTTTGCTGGCCAGTTTACTCGACAATTTATTGTTGAAACCGACAACTTGATGGTCGACAGGTTGCTGAACTATAGTTTTGCTAAATACGACATTTTTGTTGAAGACATTTTCTGATGACAAAAAAAACTAAGAAAACCCACTTAAAACCAAAAAGAACTAAGAAAACCCACTTAAAACGTCTAAGAAGCGTAGAAGCAAAGAAACCCATGAAATCTCAGGAAACCTAAGAAATTTAAATAAACTACTACGAAAGCGAAGAACCTAAGAAAACCTAAGCAATCCAGGAACCCATAAAAATACAAGAAAAGATTACTCAGCAAGAAAAAATACGAATGAACAATAAACCCAATAACAAAGACCGATAAACATGCGGTTCAACATTGGTCATTGGTCAACGAAGTAGCTGGGAAAAATCAGGCAATGAAATTATAGAAGAGCGAATTGTCGGCCAACAATCCAGCCAGTGAGCCAGATGTGATAGAGCTCACTGCGTACGCCTACGTACGAATGTCTACGAGTACAAGAAAATCATCCAAATATCGTACCTGCGAATCTGATACTGATCAAAGGCATCCAGATAGGAAAATACAACCATGTGCAACTCCGCAGGCATGTCACTATAGTGTAATTCACATGGGTCGTCCAGGTCTACAATGGGCGTACATAAGTACAAATTGTACTGAAACGGAGAATGTTTCAGAAATCTTGCATGTAACGCAGATTTCCCCATCATTTACACACTCGAGTTTTAGCTAGTACACACTTTTTAAGTACCTGCATCGCACAGTGTTTAAACACCGAAATCGAATTATATAACGTCGTAATTAAGCCAACCTTGTGTGCAGTTGACACTGCTTACTTACGCTCCATGCCCCCAACCACGCTGACCAGTTTATCCAGCATTCTGGCCACGGTCTTCGGGGCGCTCCTGGTCAGTGCTGTCACGCAACGCTTAACGGCGTACACCGCGTACTTGACGATGTCCTCATCCCGGGGGCCTGTACCACGACCCTTCGCCGCTAACACGGCCACACACTCATCCTCCACCCCGAGAAACATCACCGCTTTACCCACACCGCACCGCCACAGGAAGAGACTGCGAAAGTGGGGCATGTCCTGGATGCGCTGCAGCACCTCCGCAATATCGGGAATTTCCTTTCTGAACCGACTAAATGGGATGAGCACGCGGCGAAAAGACTCCCGGGTCACGGGCAGTCCCAGCGGTCCGCTCCGACGAACCCGCTTCAGGGCGGCGTCGCCACCGTCCAGCACGCGGTACCGTTTGATTGTGTCATTCAGGAGAACCTCGAGATTCAGCAGCGTAAAGAAGGGATAGCCGTAAGCATAGGCGGAACTAGCCGGCTGCCAGGATTCCGGATGATCCTCATCGACACTGACCAGGACATCGATTGGGTTGGCGATTTCCGTCTCCTGGATGCTGTAATCGGCATGCTGTCCGGATAAGCCCACCCGACTCAACTTTTTCATGGGTATCAGTTGCAGTTTCTGCTGCAAGCAGCCGATTCGCACCCAGCAATGATCATTCTCCACGCCGCAGACGTATCCACGATATACAAAGCCGTTGTCGTCCACTATGTCGACAACAAACCGACTGTAGAGACCCGTTAGCAGAGGAGTTGTGCATATTCGGGCAAACAAAAAATCCTCCATCATGGATGTGATTGGGTTGTACCGTTGTACAAGTTGTGCAAAATAATCCTTACATGGCTTTATTAGAAATGGCAAACGAAATTCTGTTGCGATAAACTACGTTGTGCTGCCATAGATTATACAGTTTGACCTAGATTCTGCTTGTGTGGGTGTGCACTGTTGGGTTGACTTTGATATGGACTGTATTCTGCGATACGTAAACGGGATTGACCAAGAGCAATGTACGATGTCAGGCAGTAACAGGGACGAAGGGAAAGGAAGCTAGAGAAGCTAGTCAGGCTACCAATCGACAATGCGTGGGTGCTGCGGCTATCGATTCACAAGTAACAACTGATTCTGAAAATATCGAACTGGCTACCGCTGCGCCATATATGGCCGTCCCCGTATGTTCGTACGTCGATTTATGGCTGTGGATATCCAAGATATCAAGACCATTGGGTTGGATCTCGGATCTGTCCTGATATATCATGGATAAATCCCTGTACTATCCGGATATATCCTGCCTTATCCAGTTGACAGTTGCGCTGTTACTTGGTTAACTGCAGTTTCTTTCCACAAAGCGTTCCACAGATGCAATACACCGCGTACTGATTAGTTTGGCTATCTGGGCGTCTGATGGCGGTTACCGGCCAACGGAAATCACATTCTTTTAATCGTAGATTTGCCCCGTATGTGAATCATTAAAGTGATTCATGTTAATTTTATCATGCGAGTTATGCCTGCATGTGATGTAATACGTAGGAGAACTTACAATTAAAAGCTTGCCGCTATCCGTGAATATCTTTGGTATGTACAAATTAAGAGAGAATTGAGAATGAGTGCTAGCTTTTTTAATGGTGATTAATACGTATTGTCGGTACTTCTATGGAACAAAGTAATGCAAGAGCATCGGTTAACAAAAATTCTTAAAATCATTTGCGTTCAGCTAACTGAAAGGCAAAGTACACAACTTCCTTATCTACCAAGTCGCAATGGTTAGTTATTAATTATTTTTGGCAATACTGTAATTGCAGGATCGCGATGAATTTCACTGGGCCACTAATCACAAAAACCCACTTGGAAAATTTACTATGTATAGTATAAATAAATCACAAGAGTAACAAAAAAATTTTCCTACTACCACCCGAAGAGCGCTCTTAGAGAGGCCGCCGTCTGCGGATTCGACGAAGTTAAATCCATGAAGAAGCCGGTCTTTGACGTTCGGGCAGGGGCCTGCCCGAGCGGTGATTGCTGCGAGGTGGCCGGTGGCGCCTTCAACGGGTCCGACGCCATTGCAGTGGGCCGGCGCTGACGCACGACGTAAAATGTGGGATTGCCGGAGTAGACCAGTGATTGGCCGCGCTGAACGTAGCGCTGGTTGGCATCGGCCGTGAAATCGGGACCGCGCGCCGGTTGTCCGGGAGCGGGAAACGAGTCTGTGCCATCTGCCCAACAAAACAAGCAGTTGAACAACAGTAATACGCTTATGCTGCTTAAGGGAAGTGGCGCGGTACATGGTACCAAATTCGTGCACATGCACAGAAACTTCCACTTTTGCGCAGTCCCAAACCCACACTTATGGAGTTATGGCTGTAAGAAAATTCCAAAAAGTTAGGATGCATTCTGGTGTAACAAAAGTCTTATTATGGAAAGATCTCTTTTAGATTTTGCACGTAAATGCACATGGCCATGAAGATCGTTTTTACACCGATCCACTGTACGAACATGTTTTTCAAATTATAAAATTCATTTAAAAATTTGAAAAAAAATCACGGAAGTCTGGATCGGTGTAAAAACGATCTTCATGGCGGTGTGCATTTACGTGCGAAATTCGAAGGAGATCGGTCCATAATGAGACTTTTGGTACACCTGAATGCGATTAGACTTTTTGAAATTTTTTTTACAGCCATAACTCCCGAACTGGATGTTGCGCGCACAAACGGTTTTCACGCCAGTGTATACAAATCATTTGGCGACAGAATGTCATAAAACACGCGAAAAAAAAGCTTGGGCGTGCGCGAAAGTGAAAGATTTCGTGCATGTAAACGAATTTGGTACCAACTCACCGTAAGGGTTGACGGGCTCCTGCTTGGCGGCCACCGGGGCGGGTGCAGAATGGCTGTCGTATCGCGCACGCTTCGGCGGTTGATACATCTGTCCCCGCGTGGGACTGCCCAGCTGGCGTGGATTGATCGCGAATTTCGTTTGGCGCTTCTCTGCAGGGACAAGGAAAGGACAAGTCAGGACGACGCGCCTAAACTTAGTCGTGCGCCGTGTTGTTACTGCTCAATCGCCCGTGATTTGTGTAACGGACGACCGAAAGGAATAATTTAACGCTTGATCCTCCGATATCAGTGCTCAAGAGCATGATGACGTATTATGACCAGAGAGCGCGTTATGTCGTTGACTATTCACAGTAATGCAGCGCTAGTACGAGTATATCCTGGTAGTTGTATAAAAAAGCAGCGAATCACGCAGCACTGTACCTCGCCGGCTTTCTCTGCATGTCAATTGGGAGCTGTTCTCGAATTTGTTATTATGGTCACCTTCCGTCATCAACACTGCGGATGCGACAAGCACATTGAGGATGAAACAAACCAGCGATACATGAACATGCGTTCCGCTGTTAACCATGTTGATGCTGACAAAAAACCGTTAAAAAACAAATACCGCAACTATTTTGCCACGAGCGTTGTGCACAAACAAACAACTGCCGTTTATGTTGTCGCTCGCCAGTAGGCGCAAGACTTTTTTAAAGGTGGGTTACAATGCGATACAACAACATCGCAACTCGATTAAGCTGTTGTAGTCGATGTCTTGCAAACTGTATATGGTGCCGCCGTGCCGGCACTGTGCATTGCTAGTGCGTGCGCCAAACGGCTACATTGAGCACCTGATTTGAACAGAAGTTGGTCTTCTGACTTAGACTGAGCGTACAGTCTAAAAATAATACCTACCTCGCGGCTACAACAATTTCCGTCCCCGGTTAAAAAATGTTCACACGCTATCGTGTCCTTTAACAGCGGCAGTTAATCGGGCAAATTAATCGGTTAATGTGTTTTAACCGTGCAGGAGGAATAGGTCAAGTTTACCGTTATGTATTCGATTCATTCATTGTAATCGTGAAACTGTAATCACCGTTAATCATTAATTTTAAGCTAAAAAGGTGAAATTGCGTTCATCATTTTGATAGGCTAATATACAGTACGTACAAACCTGTTTTGTTCAAACAGTTGTAATCAACATCAAAATATAGGAGTAGCTCAAAAATACGAACGAATAGGGAAATAAACACTACGAACTATTTCTTATGCCTAATCTACGGATAACTAATAAAAACATTTTACCAGCTATCCAACTACGTGCACGAATACAATCTGGATGATGTAGTTATCCAGATAATTGTGACTTCCGGTAGGTACACACACTAAAGTTTTCGCTACAGAAGACACGAGAGCGCTTATAACACAAGTTCTTATTAGCAATTGCAAGTTCACACATCACTTTTGTCTAGACTGACTTTCTCTATCCAAAACAGATGATCACTTCTCTGCTTTAACATGGGAAAGTTAGCAAAATATAAAGCACGGTGGCCGCGTTTTGAGCTCATATGTAAGCCAATGGCCAATTAGTAAGCTCAAAACGGAAGAAGTAAACATGTTCAAGCCCGTCCGGAGTTAGAGCACGATAGAGAACAGCTAACGCATAATAAGCGCGATGTTAGCGCTTCGACGATAACCACTGCACTACAACTGGCGCAATTTATGAATTTACATTGTTCGCTGTTCTCTATCGTGCTCTAACTCCGGACCGGCTTGTACTATACTAGCTAAGTACATGAAAACGGCGTACATTACTCATGGAATGTTACCCCCGCATTTGAGCGGTTTCCGTTCGCGGGAACCATAATACAAGAAAAACAACAACAACACAAGCTACCTCCCCTTGGAAGCCTCATCCGCCAATTCGTGTCTTGGGGGATATCCCTGTCGCATCTCCAATTGTACCGTTATCCCATCCGCCGCTCGCCCGACATCTGGACTTCACAGGCGTTCCAGATCGCTCAATGCGAACGCCGCGTCCGTCCATCCCTCTCGCGCGTTCTTCATCCGCTTGGCAGCATCCAGGTTCCCTTGTTCTGTTCGATCCAGGATCTCAATGGCGCGGGCGGTCTCCGAGAGGATATGGAAGGTTGTCGTCGGGGTGGATAGGTGGAAAGGGGCCAACATCGCTTTCATCTCCGCTCGGTTCTTTTGTAGGGTACGCAGCATGTCCAGCTCCAGGATAAGCTTACCATGGACAACCCGAGCTGTTCCTCTGATCTTCAGGTCCATGTCATGCCACTTTTCGTAAGTGCATAACATCGGGGTGGTTTTATCCTTGGTGTGCGGGATATACTGCGGCAGACTGAATCGCAGGGACATTCCGTTCACAGTCTGCACAACCGCATGGCAAACACGCCAAAACCACGGCGTCTCCAGATGCACATTCGGCAGTTCCGTCGCAACCTCCTGAACTCGTTTCTTCAAGATGTCGCGTTCACGAAGGATATCTTGGGACTCCTTGCTGGTGCCGTTTTCTGCAGTTTAACGCGTAGCGTATCCACCTGGCTCCGCATCGCTCTTCACAATTTTCCGCGGGATCAGACGGGCCGTCGATCGTGGGTTGAACGCAACCTGGTCAAAGTGGTAGGGAATCAGGTATGGAACCTTATCCATAAGGACCAAGGTCCATATAAGGACGTCGAAGTCCTTGTCAGTCGACACTTGACGGAGTCCACGCAGAACAGCCATTATGGCAGGGACAGCTGTCACATACTCGTCATTTTCACCATTGGACGGGTAAGACAGCTGTTCCAGGATTGCCAACATCCCTCCCTCTTTCAGGTGCTGTTCTTCAAGGCCTGTCAGAACTGAGTGATCCTTGAAGAAGTGTGCCGTCATCACGGCGTTGGTGCTCATGGAAACTGATTTTTCCATGAGTAACGCTGGTTGCTGTGAGGCAAAAGACTCCTGACCGATACTGTCCGTGTTAGTCGTAACACAAAACTTCAGCCTCCTCCATCATCCCCGCTCACTTCGATGAGCTGCACTTCATCCTTCTTCTTCCCACCCGACTGTTTCACAATCCCCCACTTCGATCTGCAAAATCTGGCTCACAACTTTGCTACGCGCTTCATCTACCATCACCAACGGTCGGAGCACTCCGCGTTCTCGTCCAGCGATCTGTACACACAGTACACTGTAACACAAATTCTGTGCACAGTGTTAAAACTGCACATGCCCAGCACAAATCAGAATTCAGAAAACGGGTTTTCTGAATAATTTACGTACCGATACTTGTTTCATAGGCACCACATCAGGAACTTTGTCTTCCTGATCCTCTAGCTGCCACAGGCTCCGATAGTAGCCGTCCTCATCTTCCAGAGTTTCCGCAATCGCAACTGACACACGCTGAGGAACCAAGCGGGTTCGACCAAATCTGGATCGTAACATTTTACATTAATCCAGATTGTCACCACAAATCACTACACAATAACTGAAACTTCAAGATTCAGTGATCTTAGAAACACTATTTTTAAGATCAACTTCTGACAAGAATCAGTCAAAGAAACACAGTTAGGCATAAATTCCAGGAACGTTTCACAGTTAAACGGTAACTGAGAAATCAAGATTCTTCGGACTGGCACAGCATACACTGACGCTTGAGTTCTGCGTGCAAAAACTTGGTTTTTTGACTTCATGTGAGTAGTTGTAACGCTAGAATAGCATTATTGCTCTGATTGGTCAGACACGCCCCCTTCTCTGATTGGTCGGACACGCCCCCTTCTCTGATTGGTCAGACACGCCCTCTTCTCTGATTGGCCAGACACGCCCCCTTCTCTGATTGGTCAGAACCGAACCGGACCGAGATCGAACTGGCCCGAGACCGACCGGCCCGAGACCGAGCGAGACTGAACCGAACCGGACCGAGTCGTACTTTACCCCCTTTCTTTTGTTTATTTTCCACCCTGCTTTCACTGAACACATGAATAATAATTTGACCGGTGACCGCTGGCGATGATGACGTAGCTGGCAATAAGCCTAATACTAACAATCGCATCAACATGAATACAACGTTTCATGCTAATGAATTGCAAGTAATGGGCATACAGCCTCTTCTTTTATCAAAACAACAAAACGTTTCCGCTTAAATTAGAAAAAAAGTACACGTTAGCCGCCCGAATTTAAATTACTGCTTCGTACCAAAAGGCAAGGTAGAAAAGTCAGGAAAAAGCATGCGCTTATCGTAGACCATCTGCAGCTTTTTAAATAACTGCACAGTATCGATCTCCTGGGTCTTGCCGTTCCGCTTGATGAACTGCGGGTAGATGACCTGCACATGGCTGTCGGTGCCATCCAAAAGGCGTTGCAAGGCATCAAAGTCCAGTGCTTTCCCCGTGCGCGTAAAGGATTTTGTAATTTCATCAAAATCCAGGATATCCTCAGTGTATCCATTCTGCGCGATCCCCTTGGCCTAACACAACTATCAGATTATTTAAAAGTACGAGTATAAAAAGTACAAGTACAGTATTCATACCTTCAATTCAATCCGTCCGGTGTCGGTTTCGTAGCTGTAGACCTTTGGACCGCATGACACAAACTTGACGATGTGACTTTCGCCGGCCTGCAACTGGTCGTCCCAATCACCCAGGATGCTCCCGGTCTCTGGCAGCCAGTCCCCGGGGCGGTGGAGGAATACGACAGAGTCAGTGTCGTAGTACATGAGGCGGTCGTCCAACTTCTCCATTAGCGCCAGCAACACAAGACGGGCGTGGGCTGTCGTAAACGCGGCCACTGCAACGTTGGTTGCATTGCTACCTTCGTTGTAATCGTCACCTTGGCGGTAGGTTACCATAAGACAGGCGTCGTTGATTGCAAACACGTCCAGGATTTCGACCGCTTTGGAGCGAATCAAGTCCACATAATCTTTCACTTTGTAGATGAACTTTGTCCGTGACATGTCGTCCCGCTGACCTTGCTTGCCCCACAGGCAATTGAGACAGTTTTTGGCCACATTGCGTCGGCCGGCATCGTAAGTCATGGCCTCAGGATCAAGATCAATGCCTTCCCGCTCTTTGACCCGACGGATGAAATCGTCCTTCTGCCGTTGTGTCTTGCACCAGCTCGGCCAGCCGCTGGCTTCCATCTTGACTTTGAGAAATTTGTTCATGTACGCAGCATACACGCCGGCCTCCATTTTATCCCAGTGCCATACTTCGTACACCATCTGTACAGTATAACCACGGTCGAGAGCGTGGTGCAGCTCGGGGGTGGTCCACACACCTTCAAGACAGCGTTCGGCGTCCGAGTGGCGGCAGAATTCCTTGCTTTGTGTCTCGGCGCAGGTGCGGCACAGTGCAAAGACCAGCTTCTTATTAATGGTCAGGGGCAGCACAGGATACCGACACTTTGGGGGCGGCAGCACTTTACAGTACACCAGACCGTTGTATTCCTTGACGTCCTTAAAATTCGAAAGGATGATTTCTGGGTGTCCTATGGGGTACGGCTTCGTCTTGTTGACGAAAGGATACAGACTGACGACGTCATAGTGAAGAATCTTCTCCCCGGGCTGTACTTCGTAGAACAGGCGGCTGGCGTTTGTGCGGCCCCCTTTAAATGCTTCGCGCGGGTTAAGCGGCTCACGGAGATTTTGTGTGGATAGAAAGGCGGCGATTTCTGTCTCCTGGCGCTTTTTCAACCACTGGCATTCCCACATTGTGACCACAGTGTAATTTTCATCCTCCAGGTACCGTACACGATCCACATACTCTTCGTACACTTCACGCATGAGCTTCCGAGAGAATGGTGATCTGTCTTCGGGTTCGGTGCACTCTGGGTGGCCGTGGAACACACAACCGTTATACTCGTATACTGTACGAGTAGTGGCATCCAGACCGTCAACAAAGTACGGACCAATCTTGACTTCTTTACCGTTCCGTCCATGTTGAATACGTCCATCTGCGTCACGATTTAATACCTCCAACCACTGCGTGGATTGTATGCTAGTGCGACGGTTGCGATGCGGGCCGTGGGCGGACAGTACAGCTATCTTTTCGGGTTCCAAGTGGTAAGTACGGTAGTACCGATTACAGGCTGACGACATGGTGGTACTATCCAGCGGGTTCAGACACGTGAGTGCAGTAAAATCCTGTACGAACTTGAGTGCACACAGTCGGAGTACGGTGACGTCATTGGAGCCGTAGGACATGATCTCAGTGCGAAAATCAAAACGTCCGTTAGCGGTTTCTTTGGATTCTGCGTGCCATTTGAGGAAATCTTGCTTATCTTTCTGTTTCATACCGCCGAACATGTACATTTCCGGTTCAGGCCAAGGTAGTATCTTGTCCCAGTTGTCGGGATGGTTTAGATTGTGCGGAAAATCACCTTTCTTTACGGTAACGTCAAGACCGACGGCTTTAGGCAGGCTGCTGAGCCGCATAGGCAGAAAGTTCAAAGTATCACGAGCGGTTATGTTCAGAGAACGGTACCGGAGTTGCAGCAGCTGATTCCCCCGCTTGATAACCTCTACACCCCGCAACTTGTTATCAAGTAGATGCTTGAGAACAAAGTGGCCGTCGTAACCTCGAAAATTGTGTGCGATAATAGTGTAGTTGCGATGTTGTTCCGAAAACAGCCATTCACCAAACTGGCGGCCAACGTCTAAAGTCATCGGCTGTCCGTCGGCCGGGAATCGAAACTCTGTCCCATCCGCATATTGGGCAACTACGCATGCTGGAGTGTGACCGTTGACCGGATCGTTGAACGTTTCGTAGTCGAAGAAGATGTAACGCGTTTCCGGCTCGGGGCGCTCAGATGCTGGAGGTAACGGCTTTGGTAGCGGCTTTAAGAAACACCTGTGCGTGGCCTGTTGCACCCATTCATGGCATAATGTACAGTACATTTCACCGCACTGATGCTTGGCATCCTTTCGACGGAGCAGACACACAAACTGTTTGCAGTCAGCACAGAAAAACAATTGGTCACAGAAAGTCTTTCCATTGCGCCTGGTATCTTCGTGAATATCGAAACAGTCTTGATTATTGAAGCTTCGGCGGCATTTCTCGCAACTAATACGTGTACTGGGAATACATTCACTCGCAGGACGGTAGCAGTATCGACACATGGCACCACATCGATGTCGTTCTTTGTGACTGTAAGGTAAGTCGCAGTCGCTGCAATAGTATGAAGAACTAAAGATCCCGGTAACCGTGGTAACCAGGTCAAAATGGTTGTTTTCTAGAAGCACATAAATCTCCTGCATGTGTGGCTCTTTCTTCTCCGGTGCGCGAGCAATGATTACGTTGCCATGATCGGCGGAGATCACTTTAATTTGGTAATCCGGAAAACATTCTTCTTGTATGGTCGCTAAGTCATCCAGATTGCAGGCACGTCCGTTGGGTAAGTCACACAACTGAACAATTTCTTTGGCGTGAGAAGTCAACTTTGGCACACCGTATTTGCTGTACAAGTGCTTCCACTGATTCTTGTACTGATCTTGTACGTCATGTGTCAGACGATATTTTCCAAGGTACAGCGCCGCCGGTAAGCAAAGGTTATCCTCAGCACGTACGGTAACGATCGACTTACAGAACCGCTTTGCGTCTCTGGCGATATGACGGTGTTTTCGTTTCCACGATCCACCGCTGGGCATAATAGTACGAAAGATACGAATGGTAAACTTGTCATCCAGAACAGTGCGTCCCGAGTTGGCCTTGGTGAAGGCAGCGATGAGGTCTGCCACGTTAAAGTCCGACAGTTTACGCATCGACAGATAAATTGGGTGGTCTAGCGTTTGGCAATCGATGGACACATTGATGCGGTCGGAGGGATCAAAGGTTTCCAGACACAGCTTTAGCACCGCCTCCAGGATCAGTGGCATGAGCAGCACAGTTTCTTCTTTGGAAAAGATACGGGGCAGAGAAGCAATCCGTATACGGTACTCGTACTCGCCGCTGTTGAATTTCTTAAAACTCCGCTCCTTAACTTTTTGAAGACTGAACAAGCTCGCGAAGTCCGGTAAGTCAGTAATATCATCGATAGTCTACAAAATTTCCCTGTTTTAATCTTTGTAATCATTAGTTTTATTAAGATCATTATTAAGAAATAAATATTGAAACTAAGCAATGAATAAGATCAGATTATTATTGAATTGATTATTAAGTAAAGAATACTCAAATTAACGTTTAAAAAAATTGAATATTACTGAAGAATAGCTTGTAGTCAATAACCAGTAACAAATATTGTTTTTTGCGGAAATAACAGCAATCTTGACGTCAGCTTAGTGATAAGTTTTAGTCAGTGCTTACGACTCACCAATGCCTTGGGCGCGATTGGATTTTCTTCTACTGGCTCATCAACATCCATGTCTTCGAGTGCCTGAAGAGAGTTATTTTATATTTTATTTGTTTACTTTGCCTGGATAATAAAGACATACCGCAATCCTGCCGTCCAGCGCATTCCGGTTTTCTGCACCGCCATGCTGACTGGGTAAGTCCTGCAAAGCGTTTAACTTTTTAAAATTGTTTGTTTTATTTTAGGGTAGCCGTTGTTTAACGTTGCGTTATGTGCTATCTTTCTTTCTATGCAGAAAAACAAGGCACGGTTATTGTGTATTTAGCTCAGACAGGCAGGGTAAGACGGTTTTGATAGACCAGAGAGCGCGTTATGTCGTTGACTATTCACAGTAATGCAGCGCTAGTACGAGTATATCCTGGTAGTTGTATAAAAAAGCAGCGAATCACGCAGCACTGTACCTCGCCGGCTTTCTCTGCATGTCAATTGGGAGCTGTTCTCGAATTTGTTATTATGGTCACCTTCCGTCATCAACACTGCGGATGCGACAAGCACATTGAGGATGAAACAAACCAGCGATACATGAACATGCGTTCCGCTGTTAACCATGTTGATGCTGACAAAAAACCGTTAAAAAACAAATACCGCAACTATTTTGCCACGAGCGTTGTGCACAAACAAACAACTGCCGTTTATGTTGTCGCTCGCCAGTAGGCGCAAGACTTTTTTAAAGGTGGGTTACAATGCGATACAACAACATCGCAACTCGATTAAGCTGTTGTAGTCGATGTCTTGCAAACTGTATATGGTGCCGCCGTGCCGGCACTGTGCATTGCTAGTGCGTGCGCCAAACGGCTACATTGAGCACCTGATTTGAACAGAAGTTGGTCTTCTGACTTAGACTGAGCGTACAGTCTAAAAATAATACCTACCTCGCGGCTACAACAATTTCCGTCCCCGGTTAAAAAAATGTTCACACGCTATCGTGTCCTTTAACAGCGGCAGTTAATCGGGCAAATTAATCGGTTAATGTGTTTTAACCGTGCAGGAGGAATAGGTCAAGTTTACCGTTATGTATTCGATTCATTCATTGTAATCGTGAAACTGTAATCACCGTTAATCATTAATTTTAAGCTAAAAAGGTGAAATTGCGTTCATCATTTTGATAGGCTAATATACAGTACGTACAAACCTGTTTTGTTCAAACAGTTGTAATCAACATCAAAATATAGGAGTAGCTCAAAAATACGAACGAATAGGGAAATAAACACTACGAACTATTTCTTATGCCTAATCTACGGATAACTAATAAAAACATTTTACCAGCTATCCAACTACGTGCACGAATACAATCTGGATGATGTAGTTATCCAGATAATTGTGACTTCCGGTAGGTACACACACTAAAGTTTTCGCTACAGAAGACACGAGAGCGCTTATAACACAAGTTCTTATTAGCAATTGCAAGTTCACACATCACTTTTGTCTAGACTGACTTTCTCTATCCAAAACAGATGATCACTTCTCTGCTTTAACATGGGAAAGTTAGCAAAATATAAAGCACGGTGGCCGCGTTTTGAGCTCATATGTAAGCCAATGGCCAATTAGTAAGCTCAAAACGGAAGAAGTAAACATGTTCAAGCCCGTCCGGAGTTAGAGCACGATAGAGAACAGCTAACGCATAATAAGCGCGATGTTAGCGCTTCGACGATAGCCACTGCACTACAACTGGCGCAATTTATGAATTTACATTGTTCGCTGTTCTCTATCGTGCTCTAACTCCGGACCGGCTTGTACTATACTAGCTAAGTACATGAAAACGGCGTACATTACTCATGGAATGTTACCCCCGCATTTGAGCGGTTTCCGTTCGCGGGAACCATAATACAAGAAAAACAACAACAACACAAGCTACCTCCCCTTGGAAGCCTCATCCGCCAATTCGTGTCTTGGGGATATCCCTGTCGCATCTCCAATTGTACCGTTATCCCATCCGCCGCTCGCCCGACATCTGGACTTCACAGGCGTTCCAGATCGCTCAATGCGAACGCCGCGTCCGTCCATCCTCTCGCGCGTTCTTCATCCGCTTGGCAGCATCCAGGTTCCTTGTTCTGTTCGATCCAGGATCTCAATGGCGCGGGCGGTCTCCGAGAGGATATGGAAGGTTGTCGTCGGGGTGGATAGGTGGAAAGGGGCCAACATCGCTTTCATCTCCGCTCGGTTCTTTTGTAGGGTACGCAGCATGTCCAGCTCCAGGATAAGCTTACCATGGACAACCCGAGCTGTTCCTCTGATCTTCAGGTCCATGTCATGCCACTTTTCGTAAGTGCATAACATCGGGGTGGTTTTATCCTTGGTGTGCGGGATATACTGCGGCAGACTGAATCGCAGGGACATTCCGTTCACAGTCTGCACAACCGCATGGCAAACACGCCAAAACCACGGCGTCTCCAGATGCACATTCGGCAGTTCCGTCGCAACCTCCTGAACTCGTTTCTTCAAGATGTCGCGTTCACGAAGGATATCTTGGGACTCCTTGCTGGTGCCGTTTTCTGCAGTTTAACGCGTAGCGTATCCACCTGGCTCCGCATCGCTCTTCACAATTTTCCGCGGGATCAGACGGGCCGTCGATCGTGGGTTGAACGCAACCTGGTCAAAGTGGTAGGGAATCAGGTATGGAACCTTATCCATAAGGACCAAGGTCCATATAAGGACGTCGAAGTCCTTGTCAGTCGACACTTGACGGAGTCCACGCAGAACAGCCATTATGGCAGGGACAGCTGTCACATACTCGTCATTTTCACCATTGGACGGGTAAGACAGCTGTTCCAGGATTGCCAACATCCCTCCCTCTTTCAGGTGCTGTTCTTCAAGGCCTGTCAGAACTGAGTGATCCTTGAAGAAGTGTGCCGTCATCACGGCGTTGGTGCTCATGGAAACTGATTTTTCCATGAGTAACGCTGGTTGCTGTGAGGCAAAAGACTCCTGACCGATACTGTCCGTGTTAGTCGTAACACAAAACTTCAGCCTCTCCATCATCCCCGCTCACTTCGATGAGCTGCACTTCATCCTTCTTCTTCCCACCCGACTGTTTCACAATCCCCCACTTCGATCTGCAAAATCTGGCTCACAACTTTGCTACGCGCTTCATCTACCATCACCAACGGTCGGAGCACTCCGCGTTCTCGTCCAGCGATCTGTACACACAGTACACTGTAACACAAATTCTGTGCACAGTGTTAAAACTGCACATGCCCAGCACAAATCAGAATTCAGAAAACGGGTTTTCTGAATAATTTACGTACCGATACTTGTTTCATAGGCACCACATCAGGAACTTTGTCTTCCTGATCCTCTAGCTGCCACAGGCTCCGATAGTAGCCGTCCTCATCTTCCAGAGTTTCCGCAATCGCAACTGACACACGCTGAGGAACCAAGCGGGTTCGACCAAATCTGGATCGTAACATTTTACATTAATCCAGATTGTCACCACAAATCACTACACAATAACTGAAACTTCAAGATTCAGTGATCTTAGAAACACTATTTTTGCCGTCCAGCGCATTCCGGTTTTCTGCACCGCCATGCTGACTGGGTAAGTCCTGCAAAGCGTTTAACTTTTTAAAATTGTTTGTTTTATTTTAGGGTAGCCGTTGTTTAACGTTGCGTTATGTGCTATCTTTCTTTCTATGCAGAAAAACAAGGCACGGTTATTGTGTATTTAGCTCAGACAGGCAGGGTAAGACGGTTTTGATAGAGTGTCAGTTAGGTGATATCTATTTTACTGATCAAAAAAACAAGGCCTTGGTATTGTATTTTAGCTTAGACAGACAGGGCAAGTTTGATAAAATGACAGTTATGTGATATATATCTTACTGATCAGAAAAATAAGTACTTGCTATTGTATTTTTAGCTTAGACAGACAGGGTAAGACAAGTTTGATAAAATGTCAGTTATGTGATATCTAGCTTACTGATCAGAAAAACAAGTGCTTGCTATTGTATTTTTTAGCTTAGACAGACCGATTAATCCACGCTCGTTAAAATCTCAGTTAGGAGTTATCAAACATTTTGATCGAGAGAGCAGACACACGGTTGTTTTCGTCTCAACTAAATATATAGGTTATATAATTTATAAATGTATAAATGTTGTTAACAATAAGGACTATACGCATAAAATCTATTTTATCTAAATGTTTACATTTTTAGCAATAAATTATTTTAATTTTTCACTTACCCCGGCATCCTGAAACCCTTCAGCAAAAATCGCCGCGCTGTCTTCTCTGTCGGCATCGGTCAGTACGTAAGGGGGAGACTGCCACGGACCCTCGGCAAATATAGCATCAGTATCCAGGCGGTCGTCATCCGTGATAATATAATCATCCATGGTAAAAGTGTTTCGCACTTGCGAAAAGTTGAACTGAATGTGCAATACAGTGACGCAGGGTCTTTTAAAAACTTTCAGCGCCAGATTGCACTGGCGTTGTCGACTGATTGGCTACTGATAATGATCGCTCTGCCTTTCACTATTGCTCGCCACTGGCGATGGCTGGCAGCATGTTCAAACACGCCTGCGTGCACTTTGACCCCCGCCCACATTTCCCCTTTCTTTGATTAATTGATTTTTGATGCTTTATTCGATAACAGTTCACAGCCTAGCAGAGAAACAACGAGTAGCGTTCAGTAACATTAGCGCGGCAGACAGGACAGTGATACAAACGATTCGAACAGAGTTTGCAGCACACAGCATGACCACATGGTCGAAACAGTACTCTAACATCAGCATCATAACATACTTTACACTGCAGTTTATTAACATCTGTTTGCTCTTCGTACTTCTTTGACGCTTCGCTCGAGAGACGTTCGGATTCGCAATGGAATTTTTGAACAGTTTCGATAATAAAATTCTCGCCCTTGTGCTTTTCTACGTAAGTACAGTCTGGGGCATGGCGGGCGTGCTCTTCCCAAGGCGTATCGTCAGGCACCCAGTCTTCAATTTGTAGTCCACACTGAAAACATTCCGTACGGTCCTTTGTTCCTGTGAAGAAAAATCCGGCCAAAGCCATCTCCCGTGGGTGTTGAGTCTTTGTCCAGCCGGCAAATGTAGCGAAACGTTTTTCCATATTCGCCATGCGCGGTGTGCGTAGGCTAGCACTAGGGGAAAGGCCAACCACGTCCTGGCCCTTATTAATCGGACAGTTGGGGGCCTCGCGTTTATGTTGATTGGGCAGAAATTCATCTCCAGGCCAGTCTCGTGCGCCCCATGTACAGAAAGCACAACGTACTTCATCAGGGTAAGTACAGTAGTACAGGCCAGCAACAACCAGTTCCGCAGCGGGCATCAGCGGCCACGGCCAGTTGGCAAACGTGAGTAAACGATTGTGTGCATAACGCATATCCATTGTAGCCAGACTGAATAGTTTTCTAAACTGCGAGCGCTTAAGCAAGTTTGACTTCGCCAGTTGGCGTTGGCGATGACTCATCGCTTATCATTACGTCAATGGCATCCTTAGTAATCCTAGCTGACTCACTTATTCGTGTTGTGTTGTGTTTGACCACATGGCCGCATATTTCCAAAATATTATATACTAATAGCATGATTGTCATCAAAACTCCAAAAATAACCGAGATTATTTGCTTGAGTGTAGGTTTATCCATATTTCAATAGTGATTTTATAAAATTATGGTCGCGTAATTTAGTGCTCATGCGGAAAAACTTGTTAATAAATTTGCAAACGAACCGGTCGTTTATACCTTTATCTCTGGTAAAGGCTGACATTACATCTCTGTACGAGTATCCATAACAGCGTAGTAATACATAAAACATACAATATTGACCGCACACTGTACTATCATTGTTTTGGCGGGTAGTATTTGACACACTGAAATAAATGTTCCACCCAGTGCTCTCCTGGACTTCCTGATTTTTGTGTATTTACTATGTATGCCCCGGGGTATTGTTTTCCGGTATAGTGTCACTGGCGAAGACACCGACAAAAATGTCTTGAATTTTGGGATCATTATTTAATGCCTTTTCAATCTCAAAATTATTCATGGTGCAAAGTCAAAAATTACTTGTCGATTATTATTAATTTCAATAATGTTGTCGTAAATAAGCATTGCGATACATACAGCTGCTTCTGTTAATGGTTTGGCAAAACGCATGCTAATATTCAAATTACCTTGTCGAATAAGCGACAGAGCACCACGTCCTGTATGCCCTCTTGTAAAGTCAAAACCATAAATACAAAATCCTCCTAAATTATAATCAGATCTATCAAACGGTAACTCACCAAAGCCTTCGTGAAGCCGCTCCAGGGTATCAAAAAGACCTTCGTACGGCTCTAAACTTGCACCGTTTTAAAATCCATATTATAACCGCGTGTTGGAAATATTTGTCCGTCGATTTCTGCGTGCAGGTAAGCCAAACTGAAATGGTTAAAGGCATACGGTGTGGATGTATAATCCCCATTGAATGCCCTACTCGGTACCATGGCAAAGAACATAACCTTGGGTAACTGCCCGATAACAAGATTGGGCCAAACATGTTGCTGCTGTCCGGCGAACAACGTGGTTTGTCGCATGGCAACACGTTCAATGTGGTATTTTGCATTTGTAGAAATTAACTGCTTCGTCATAGCCCCTAAAAAATCGGGTGACGGCTCGTACTTTCTAATTTTTAAACGAGGGTTTTTGATAATAACAGATTTTGGTTTTGATAAATCACTATCCGTCATAAACACTAAGGTATTTTTATTGCGTACTAATTTAATACTCAACTCGACACCCGGTATCAGCGGTTTATCCTGTTGAAACAAATCACAATGCAGTTTTCCAGATAATTGCAATGGACGGCAGGCGCGTAGCCACATTCGTCTTAGCTCTGCTCCTTTGCTAAAAAAGATCTTTTCATTGTTAACTTTGGCTTCGTAATATGGATCCTGCTTCCACATCAATGTATCCATGGCAAACCCAGACAGTTGTAATTGTGAAGCCTGCGCTTGCTTAGTGTAGCCTAAAAGATTTTCAATGTACGCCCGCATGTGGTACATGGAGCTGCTGTCAGAAATATTGCGACCGCCCAGAGTTACAATTACCTGCTCAAATAAACTATCCAAAATATTATTGACAGTTGTCAAGCAGGCATCATCCGTAGGAGCATCCCCTTTAGAATCGGTAACATACAAATCGCAAGAAAATCGAACATCCGCCAAACTAATAAGTTCAGTTTGACACGGAGCAATAGTAAAAACATAATCGTTTGATGTGTCCGACGGGGCTTGTGTTGGCCCGATATCATGATCACGCGTATTCCACCTTTCGGTAAGAGTCGCCGGAAGATAAAATAAATGGCTCTCTAAGAGCATAGAGGGTTCGGAGCCGCTTTCAATAAGTGCCATTATAGTTTGTCTTTAAGTGCGTCAATTGCAAGTTGTCGCTTTGTAAGGACTACTTTGCGTCGTTTTCGCCCCTTAATACCCGATCCCTGCTGTTGTTTCAGCTTGTCACTAACATGCTCAACGGCTTTGTCAATCGCCGACTCGACAGCTTTATGCGCCATATTTTTCATATGTGGCTGCGCTTTTGTTATCAAATTACTTAAATGGGGAGCGGCTTTGCTGAAAATTCCTTTGGCAAAACCAATAACTCTTCCCCAAAACCCTGCACCGGTCATGGGGGCGCCACGGTACACCGGCATTCCAAACCCATGTTGTCGGCCAAATACTTGTAAATAACGATTTTCATCAAACTTATGCTCTTGAAGTACCATTTTTTCAACGTTTCTTGGGGCGAAAATGTAACTTAATTATCGTGGTACCGGGGTGAAACGACACTTCTGTCCCTAAATCATCAGCGAGTTTTACTGCGATGGTCTGAAAAGTGTGTTTGTTAAGTGGCACATAATGGGGATTCTCGTAAATTAACGTAATCTCGGTATAAGAACTAGCGACGGTGGCGATGGTACGTAGCAACGGTACCATTGCATCGCCGACAAATCCGTGCTCAATAATGTCACAATAAACATGAACGATACGACTCTGCGTGCCCGGTCGTAACTGAAAAGTCTGCCCACCGGCACCAGCATACGAGTATCCTTGCAATAGACCTAACGCCCGCGTGTACTCTGATCCGACAAACGTGAGCTCGACATCGGGATTTACCACGAGCTGTGTTGAGCTTCCAGACACGTCAATGTGTCCAAAGATGGTGTCCTTTTCACGCAGTAGAAGGTTTATTTTTCGAATTAGTTGATTTTCGTCATTGTATGATTCTTTGTTTAGATACCGGCTCTGCCTCGGGGAAGTTGTGGTTTTAACAAACACTGTCAAACCTTCAGTAAACCGGAGACTCATTGGTGGTAAAATAATTTCGGACAGACCCACTTCCCAGCTTCCATCAAGATCAATACCTTTAGCTAGCAAAGTTGTAAATTTCCCACAACGATTGTCGGGGTAAATATTGTGAGACGCGGAAGACGGCAGTGTCATGTAAAAAACTCATTCTAAGTCTTCTTTGTTTTCCCAGGAGTCATATGCGGGGCCGTAACCGTACCAACGTATCAGGTATTGCTGTTTTCCCTTGTACATTCTCTCCCTTAATATGCGCGAGATTCGATGATAAGGACGCTCGGTCATAATAAATTTTGACAATTCGCTGGCATAAAAATCACCGTCCACTTTCTCGCCGCCCAAGTCCTCTAATGTATAAATATAATGATTTTGCCGTTTTCTAACTTGTACAACTTTAAAGATTTCTTCTGTGTAATTTGTTTCGTATCCCCCTTCTCAAACGTTTGCTTGCGCTTGGCAATGCGAACATGATCGCCAACCTCAAAAGTTGGTTTTTTTGGCTTGTGGTTCCTCCAACATATCCTGGCGTATGACACGGGCTTCATCCACATCTACCTGACTGGGTGCAAATCCCGTACTAGAGTGAACGGAATTATTATATGACTTTAAAATGTCAGGTAAGATGTCAATGTACTTGTATGTATTGTTCTCTGTCATGTACACGTATAGGCGTTCCTTTATAGTTCTATTTAATCGCTCAACCATAGCACATTTTACATCATCATTTTTTGTTGTAAAAAATGTGATATTGTGATCAACAAAGAATTTCTGCAACTGTTTATTAACAAATTCTTTACCGTTGTCACTTTGACATCGCAATGGCCTATCAGATTCCTTATAAATATTGCAAAGGGCGCGGATAATTTCTTCAGGTTTCTTAGACTTGACCGGTTCAGCCCAGCCGTAGCGGGAAAAACAGTCTACGCACGTTAGTAAATACTTTATATTGTTATTGTCACTTGCAAATTTTTGCATATCTGCCAAGTCAATTTGATGCTGATCACCGATATTAAATGTTAATATTTTTCGACGTTTAAATTTGGATCGATAAGGCTTATGCTGCGTGTAGGCATCTTTACTTTGTAAATATTCTTCAACCTGTTGACGGGAAAATCCATAATTTTGCGCCTCCTTGTATAGGCGGTCCACTCCCCCTAGACTGCCGGGATTAGATGCATCTAAATAAATTTCGTCCAGTGTTGCCATTATGCATAACTTAACCATCCGCCACGCTGTGTTTTCTGTTTTTTCTTTGGTGGCCCTTCCGATTTTGTAACTTTACGCCTTAATGAGTCACCATACCGTTTTTCCACACCATTCTTCGTGTTCCGAATCACTGGCGGCTCCTTGTAGGTAAGAGCTTTAAGAACTGGTGTAGCTGGTAAAGCTTGGGAAATTTGCGGGGCAGGTAAGGCTTCTACAGTTGGAGGTGCCTTTAAAGCTTTTGAACTTGGCGGTGTGGGTAAGGCTTGTAAAGTTGAAGGTGCGGGTAAAGCTTCTGAACTTGCCGGTGCAGGTAAGACTTGTAAAGTTGAAGGTGCAGGTAAAGCTTTTAAACTTGTCGGTGCGGGAATGGCCGGGGGCGTTGAAGGGGACGGTAAAGCCTCCAACTGCGATACCTTTTTAACACGTATTGTGGGAACCGCATACGGTGCCACCTTTTTGCTCCCGTGTACCGCACGAGCCTTCTTAGCAACAGGGTTTTCGACAGGCTCTACCTCTGCGGAGGAATCTGGATAATATTGTAATGCTCCATCATCAGGAAACTCCACAATAGGCGGGGTTGGGGCACGCGGTATCGCCGGCTGTTTTTTCTTAGGTATCTTAGCTATTGGCTTGGGCCGAGGACTCTTGTACACATGCTTAACTAGTGTTTTACCGGGTACTTGTACGTACTGTATGACAGGATCGCGTTCTATGTAGTGTATCACAGGATCTCTTTCAAGATACTGGATAGTGGGCTCACTCTGTATGTACACTGGTTCACCTGGTAAGTACTGTACGACTGGTGGTTCACTAACTTGCGTTGCCTCGTCAGTCAGCTGGGGCATGGCTTGTGTACCGTAACTGCGTAGTACAGCGCTTGATGTCGGTGTGTCGTAATGATCTGATTTCACAGACGGTGGTTCGGTCCTGGGCTGATATGCTGCGCGTGCCAGTAAATCTTGAGTCATAGCACTGCGGATTTCTTCAGCCTTTTTCCACGAAGTGGCTTTGGATTTACCGCTTGACCGAAACTCAGCCTCCGGAACAAGAACGTAAGTCTTCATTTTGATAAAAAGGATGCAACTAGAGTACCCAGAATCGGTAGTATTGCCGCTAAAAAACCGCCACGTTGTTGTAGAATTTTTCGCTTTTTTTCCTGGGGTAGCTTTCGGTCTGCTAAGCGTTTGATTGTCGGTGCAAGTCGGCGTGCTTTGGCTAAATCAACTCTGCTCAAAGCAGTCGGCTGCTTCAATAGGTTTAAACAAGCTTCTTCGATGGCAGAAATCTGTTTCTTAGAAGCAACTTGAAAGAAGTATCGGCGTTGTCGCGGATTCATAATTTCTAAAGCATGAATTATACTTATTACGTCCTCGGGATTCATTTCTCCGAATAGATTTTTCGGTATTCGAATATATCCGACTGCAGTCTGAGGTTATCGGGGGTATCTGGCCGTAAATTAATTAACAAATATCCAAACGGCTCCTTTATAGCCTTTTTGTATGCTTCACACAAGTGTGACATACCTAATTGCCGAGCAAGTACTTTAATCTGCTGTACGTCACGCAAAGACTTGAACAAAATTAGGTACTGGGAATTTAATGATATGTCTCGCATGCTCTTACCCTGTTTATATAAATTTTGCGAAATAAATATGACAGATACATTTTTGTGATGCACATCTCTCGTAAAAAGTGTTGAGCATTTGGCGGTTTTTGATATCTCTTCCATAAGATCATCAAGAATGAGTAGTGTTGGCACATTTCTTTCAAAAAAGTTTTCATCGTCCAAAATTTTATCCAAACCAGGCAATAACTCGATGGATTTATTAAAATTATTGAATGCCTCTTGCCATGTACCATAGGCGTACACGATGCGTATGGGTGCGGGTGTAAAATTATCAGGAATAGTCTGTAAAAGTCTCATGGTGAATGTCGATTTACCGGACATGGTTGGGCCAGAAATATATAACGAACATGGAGTTTTAAAACGAAAATCAAAAGTCACTTTTTCCATTCCTAAAGATTACAAGTTATTTCGGCTTACACTGTGGTTTATCTACGGCAAAAATGTTTTTGAATTGTGCAAAAAATGGATATCAGTTTTTTACAACCTGGCATTCAGTTTCACCACTTTTTACTTCACAAAATTAGTAATGATTTTATAAAATCAAAAACTTTTTGAATTTGCTCCGAAGAAGTACAGCCAAGTAGTACACAACTGCCGGTATAAAATATGTGTACAGTAGCACCGCACGCTCGTAACTTTAGTGCAGGGAATATTTCCGGTTCGTACAATCTATGTACAGGCAAGTATTTTGCTTGGTTGTAGAGATGTTCAAGGTCGAGTCTTCTCGGACTTGTACGTACAGACGGTATTTGCTACATACTGGTCCTTAATAGTGAACTCAAAGCCTCGCGAAAACAACATGGCCTGATAAAATTTTAACAATGATTTTGCGCCAAGAATGCTTTTAGCCCCATTTAAAATAGCTTTACCATTGGGAAAGACTTGACAGAATGTTTTAGCCTGTAAACGAAGAGTAACGGCATTGAATCCTTTTACACGAACGGCTTCGTGGGGAAACGACGCCCAGAGGGAATCCAAATCAACAGGTTTGGTGAACTGAACCGACAGAATGACGTTGCGGATATCCATGGCTAGAGCAATACTTGCAACAATATCAACTTGAAGCCTTTATATAACTTTCTAGTTAATACTGTTGCAAATAATGGCTACTAAGCCTTTTTTTCTTCACAACAAATAAGAAACGAACAATGCTAGGAAAGATAAGCTTATGAAAAGAGAAGTATCAAGTCAGATAGAAATGTCCCGCCCCCAGTGCTGCACATAGACTTCCTCCATCAGATTAACAAATCCTTGATACGGCAACTGAATAGTGCGGCGTGGCTGAGAGAAACGAATCAAGCGTCCGTACTTGGGATGAATACTGACAGTGACGTCCACACATCCTTGTCCTGGGAGGGAGAATTTCTCTGCCCCCTTGTCCGTGATTGCACGATCCATGTATTCCTGAAGCGTGCCATTGCGTAGCATTCCCAACATAGTACTGATATCGCTGTATGCAAGACGCACTCCCTTGTCCAGTGCTTTCTTCAACCCAGAACCATCCGGTTTGGCATCGAACACTAAAATCAAATACACATCCTTGGGGTTCCAAAACATGCTAACCACGGCGTTGATTTTGTACACCGTAAAATCATCGTGCACCCCCAAAATTTCTAAAGCACGTACGGTATCCATTTTTTCGAGACGTTTAGTAAAGCAGACAATCCAATACTAAATTTTATTTGACGAGTTCACTACACACGTAGACTTACAACGCTAAAATTCCACTGGCGAAAGAACTCCAGTGGCGATGGGGCGCCAGTGATGTCATAAGTGGTATACTTTGACAGTATGTCAATGTACAGGGTCTCTAATCGGTACAGCAGAGTTTCGCTTTGGGCAATTTTCCACACGTCACCAGCCGTCGTGTTGTTTGCCAGCATGACGATAGCCGAGGCACACTCGTAGTGAAATTCCGTTGGCAACGGTTCAAAGTTGAAGTTTTGAATGGAAGCCAATGAGCGGCGAAGGCCATCCCACTTTACGGTACGCAACAGGGCAACACCTTTTTTTGGAATTCTAGCACGACTGCTGGAGTTACCGTCAGCATAAACGTCAGTGAAGCGATCAATTTGAATAACAGTGACGCCGTTAACCATCACACACTTTCCCATTAAACCGTTCCCAAAGTCCTTGGTAAATGTACTTCTGTTGTGACAACGATTGCTAGTGTAAAAATTCAGTGCATAGCATGAATCGTCTTGCAAATATGCCAAAACTTGCAAAAACTCTGATATGGACAGGACCAGAGATTTTTTGTAACAGCGGAATTCTTTTATCTGTATGTTGCCAGAATCTAAAAATTTTAAAGTAAAGGATCCGCAAGAGTACTCGCGCTGTGCGGGAACGAAAAGTAAATCGGAAAGCTCAAACGACTCCATGGCTGCAAATCACCAACTGACAACACTGCTTCAAAAAGTAGAATTCCATGCAGAGGTTGAATGCTCAAGGTTGGCAGAATATGTTTGTGCTTGTCTGAACATGTTCAAACCTGAACTTTGACCATCGCCAGTCCTGGTCACTGAGACTGGAGAGAAGTATCGCCAGTTGTGTTCGAGGAAAGCGGTACACATTACGATACAAAATTTCATTTTCACTTTTTGTCAGCCATGGATCAGTTCAGCGGTTGTTTACTGGGCGCTCTAATTGGTGAATGTTACGGGACACCCCTGAGGAGACCTACCTCCTGTCACATGAACCTTGCGGGGGTGCGTAACATGGTTTGCACATACTGGGAAAAAACGCTACTGACTCAGGCTTATGGCCACTCACTTATAAATATCGGTTATTATTCTCCAAAAGATGCCGCTCGCGAATGCAGTAACGCTTTCTACCAAAACCATACAAAGCGGGTAGCTTTTGGTGAAATAAAAGATATTATCGCCGCTTGGAAATGGTCCCCTTCTGATGACTGGACAGCGGCTGCGTCCAAAGTCCGCAACCGTGGTACAGAGTGCAATGCCGCCACCTGGATAACGGCTTTTCCTTTATTCTTTTACAACAGAACCGAGCAGATGATCTTCTCTGTTGGTCGTGTCTCCCGCCTCACCCATTCCACCAATGAGGCCGCCGCTGGAGCTCAGTTGCAGGCTTACGCTCTCAGCATTGTTTTAAAATATCCGCACATGGACGAGATTCAATTTCTCTCTGCCGTTTGTGCCTTCGCTTCCAAGAATCTACCCGAAAGCTTGCAGCAAAAATTTTATACTCGTATGATGACTGTGTTGGATTTTGTACAGCGCCGTGACGAACCTGAAAAGCTGGTTAAAATTATTGGAAACGGCTCCGCTCCCTGCGAAGCTATTCCCTTGGCAATTTACTGTGCAGCTGTCGGTCGTCGGGGGCATAACCACTTTGATTCTACCCTGGACACCGTTATGGCCGTGAGCGGCTGCACCGATGCCATCGGCACCATGGCTTGTGCTATCGCCGGAGCCTGGTCCGGTCTATCAAATATTCCTGAGAATTTGTTAACCAATTTAGATGGTGTGGAGAAAGTACATGCACTGGCTGACGAGTTGTATAAGTACGTTACTGAGCTGCACAGTGACAATGGATCTTTAAGCACTTTTGGAAACTGGCCACATCTCCTGCCTTCCGCCGGATCCATGGCCCGTATTGGATTGTACTACACTGGAGTCGAAGAAACTGTAAAATGTCATTGTTGTGAATTTGAAATGTATAATTGGTCTCCGGGAGATCCCTATGCTGACCATTTTCGTGTTTCTCCGAATTGTATTTTTGTTAAACAGTGTACCGCTGTTCCTGCATATACGAATGCTGTCTGAACAATGAATAAAAGAGGGTGGGGAAAAATAAACAAAAGAAAGGGGGTAAAGTGCGACACAGGCTCGGTTCGGTCTCGGTTCGGTCCGGTTCGGTCTCGGCTCAGTCTCGGTTCGGTCTGGTTCGGTTCGGTTCTGACCAATCAGAGAAGAGGGCGTGTCTGACCAATCAGAGAAGAGGGCGTGTCTGACCAATCAGAGAAGGGGGCGTGTCCGACCAATCAGAGAAGGGGGCGTGTCTGACCAATCAGAGAAGAGGGCGTGTCTGACCAATCAGAGAAGGGGGCGTGTCCGACCAATCAGAGAAGGGGGCGTGTCTGACCAATCAGAGAAGAGGGCGTGTCTGACCAATCAGAGAAGGGGGCGTGTCCGACCAATCAGAGAAGGGGGCGTGTCTGACCAATCAGAGCAATAATGCTATTCTAGCGTTACAACTACTCACGTGCTCGAGCATGGCACAGTATATGACTCATATACTTTGTGCTTTACCTACTATTTCCGTTTTTGCACTGCCACTCATATGTACGTCTAATTGCACATAGCTAACATGTACAATTTCTTTTGTACTTGTACTTCGTACTGAATTTCTTTTAAAACTGCTTATTTTCACGAATTCTTTTCTTTTCATGAATAACATTTTGTTTTCCCTTTTCTTACCGTACTGTATGTGTAGCACCCCTGCACATATTAGTTCCGGTATTTTTGAGTTTTAGTTTGTTTTTTGAGTTTAGAGTTTTTGAGTTTGTATTTTTGAGTTGTTTTTGAGTTTTTTTTTTGAGTTTTTTTGAGTACGAATTTCTACATACATATTAACGCAACCAATTGTGTTCACGGTTACTTTTTATTGACCAACATTTTCTTGGTTAAATCAGCAAATAACCGCAACATATAATCGTAGAACCGCAACTGGTCAAAATGCACAAGATAAACTAGCACTTCCCCTTGTTGGTTAAACAATAAGTGCAACAGTGAATTATCATTTACCATGCACATGGTAAACAACAACAACCATCAAAACAAATGAAGACTTCTGAAACTCGAATGCCACTCAGCAAACGGTTTTATAGTCAACCGCGTCTGCACTCGTACTTGATTTCGTATAACTCTATTGCACGAATGGCTTCGGTGGAACTACCTTTCGGCCTGAACGAGTCTGCTGCGCCGGTGCAGACTGCTCACCAGGTATAACCGATCCAGGGCCTGATTGCTTGCCAACTTCCTTCTCATTTCTGGTATCAGATTTAACCTTGACATCGTTCTCAAAATCATCTTGATCAAGATCATCGGAGTGATCTTGACATTCACTGACCTTGAGTTCCGTTTTCCGGTGTTTATGCGAAAAATCATGAAAAGTTTCATCACTTTTTGGCTCTTCCGGCGCTACATAATTGTGCGCCAGCCTAGGATTATACTTCCGCATACGTTCAGCATATACACGATTAATCCTTGGCTTGCCTCCTCTGAGAGATTTAACTAGACAAATCACGCCATCTAGTTTCTTCAGGACTTCATAACCGGTGATCCACAAGTCACAAAATTTCATGAGCTTCTCCGGAAGTCTCTTTTTCTTTCGTAACATGACAATGTCTCCTTTTTTGAAGGTTCCATTGCTACGTTGTGAGTCGTAGCGTGCTTTATCGCGATTCTTACCGCATCAGTTCGCCAGTTCTTGCAACCTGGATAGCGTCACCTAACGCATCCTGGATTTGCTGGCTGTACTGGTAAATAGGAATCTCGAAATTCCTATCAGCTTCAGAAATGAAATTGTTAACAGGTAGCCTTAATTCGCGACCATACATCAACATGGCCGGTGTAAAGCCTGTACTGCCCCGGCGTCGCCATCCACAGGCGGATACCACAGAGTGCGCAGCGTGGTCGGATTTCCACGCTGACCAACCAGGGCGTGACTGCGCTGGAACAGATCAGCCACCGGCAAATCCACTGGAATTAAGCGTACTATTAAATGCAAGGCACAAGACTGGGATAAAGTTATCTCAACCATCTTGCTTGGAGGATACGTATTTACTTATCGCCTTATTGAATTTCCCAATGCGTTTCTCAACCATGCCATTCGCCTGCTGGCGATGACTGGTAATGGGGATATTTGCAATCCCCATTAATCCTGCTAGTTCTTTAAACATTTCGCTCATGAAGTTGGTTCCCTGATCAGACACTAACTTTTCCATACATCCGTACACCGAAATTACACGGCGGAACAAAAAGTCAGCTACCGTGAACTTGTCGTTTTTGGCAACCGCCTTAGCATCGGCGAACTTACTTCCATAATCCTGCGCCACAATCAGTTGGCGATTACCTGATTAAGAGAGCGGAAGTGAGAAATCAACATCGATAGCCCAAACTAAACGTGGGTTTGCTAAAGGAACTGTCTGCTCAAACCCTGCTGGTGCTTTATTCAGCGGGTTCCTTCTTTGGCACGCATCGCACGTACGACAGTACTTGACCACAAATTCGCGCATTTTTGGCCAATACAATGAGTCTGCCATTTTTGCATACATTGCATCCGGGCCCAGATGCGCCGCATAAGGCACATCATGGTTCTCATGTGCCATTTGCAACCGCCACTGGATAGGCACATAGAACAAGTACGCGCAACCGTCGTTGTGCACACGGCGGAAATACAGTACACCATCCCGTAACACAAGGCATCTCAATGTTTTTCGTTGACGATTAGTCATCGTTTGAGTCGGATCATTCAGAAGTCTTATCCAGTTCTCAATCTGTTCATTTTTCTCTTGTTGCTCAATCCAGAATTTCGCTTGATCTGGTTTAAAAAATTCAAATTGTTCAGTTTTCTTCATCCCAGGAGCTTCGTGATTCAGCATATTCATATGCTGATATAGCTCAATCTGATCCATGACCAAATTCTGACGCTCCTTGACTTGCTTATTGTTCCAGTTTGGCAGATAATCTGGAATATCGCAAGAAGCTGCTGAATCAGGCTCGTTTGGCACGATGCCTGCATTCCTTGACAACGCATCTGCCACAACGTTTTCCTTTCCCTTAATGTACTTTTGGATCATGTCATGTTCCTGACACATGATCGCCCTTCTTCCCAGTCTGCTTCCTGCATCCTTCATACTCTTCATGTGCTGAAGGGCTGAGTGATCAGTATAAACTTCGAACTTGTGCCCTGACAGGTAATGTCTCCACTTTTTGAGAGCTGAGACAAGAGCAAAGCACTCCAGTTCTGTTGGGTAATAATTCTGCTTTTGGATTAGTTTTAACTGAGTACTCATGCACTCAATTGGTTTCAATCACTGCCAATCAACTGCTTTATTACAGCACCTACTGCAACACCTGAAACATCGATGTACAATTGAATCGGAGCTTCGGGATCATATCTGGCCAACACAGGAGCATTACACAATGCAGTCTTGATATCCTGCACTGCTGCCTCCTGCTCCGGACCCCATTTCCATTGCACATTCGCTCGAATCAGGCGACTGTGAGGTTCGGCCCGTGCTGCATAATTCTCAATGAATCTCCGATAGAATCCAGCCATGCCATTGAAGCGCTGGATGTCCTTAACATATCGGAATGGACCAAAATTCATTACTGCCTTTACCTTATCTGGATCAGTGTGGATTCCTTCTGCAACCACACTATGTCCCAAAAAAGGTAAGCGACTCTTGGAAGAACTCACATTTCTCCAAGTTAATTGTCCAGCCTGCCGCACCGTGACGGGCGAACACTTTGTCTAAGTCCATTTTGGTGTTGTTCTTTTGTGAGAGAGAACACAATTATGTCGTCGACGAAAACGAATGCGATGACGCCTTTTAGGTTCCCACCGTCATGTCCATAGCCCTTTGAAAGGCGGTAGGACTATCTCTAATTCCGAAACGTAAAACCTTGAATGGTTAAGCACATTCTTCATCAATCATTGTGGCCTTATGCTTATCGGATTCTTTTAGCTTAATTTGCCAAAAGTCTGCTTTCAGGTCAATTTTCGAGAAGTACTTTGCAGTTCCCAGTCTGCTTAGAATATCATTGATCCTAGGCATCGGGTAGAGCCCGGCACGAGCCGAGCAGCTCGGCTCGGCTCGCGAGCGCTCGGTGCTCGCGAGCACTTCGAGCGAGCAGGCGCTGTTTTGCAAATTTATGAACGAGCCGAGCAACAGGAAAAAAATATGCGAGCGAGCCGAGCGAGCGGGATTGCCGGGTGCGAGCGATCACGAGCTTACACGCTGACTTTATGCGTACTGATAAGAGTTTCCTGCGTAAAAATTAGCTTTACCAAGCTGAAAAGGGTCGTAAATCACCTTCACCTTCGCGCTTCGCGCGAACTAGTTTACTAATTTTTCCTGGACATGTTGGACTCGGAAGTCGGGACTAAGTAATCCGTAACCAACAAAGACATTATTGAACCGGTTTCTTAATTAATTCCTTTATTGCTTGGTAAACATTTCCAGCATTTTGGATTGTTTTCAAAATTCACAAGAAAACGAGAATCAGTTCAAATTTCAGAAAGCCATCAGCGAAAAAACGAAGTTATAAGAAATGCACTGCCAATGTGGAAGAGAAGTTATTTTAGATACCCTTTTTTGACCAAGTTTTTACTTTTCGGGGAGATTAAAATTTTGGAATTTCTAATTCTCGCAAAAAAATTATGAAACGTTAAATAAGCTCCGCTCACGAGCGAGCCGATTTGCAAAAATAAGAATACGATCGAGTCGAGCGAGTGACAACAAAGTAAAATTGAAAAACGAGCGAGCCGAGCGAGCGGAAAGATTTGGCAAGTCAAAACGAGCGAGCCGAGCAGCACTTTTGCTGCTCGTGCCGGGCTCTGGCATCGGGTAACTGGAACCTTCGAGACAATTATTCAGTTTTCTGAAATCAACTGTAACTCACTTTTCAGCTGTCATTTTCTCCGGTATCAGACAGATCAAAAACCCCCAAGGACTCCTTGTGGGTCCGATTAATCCGTCAGCCTGCATTTCCGCCGTTTTCTCACGCAGAAATCTCTTATCTGCGTAACTAGTACGGTACAGAGGAAGTCGGATCGGAGCATGAGAACCCGTATTAATTGGATGTTCATACAACTTGCGACATGCAATCGACCGTTCTTTGCTCGGGACAATTACGCAATGCGTCCGTAACAACTACTCAGTGCTTCCCGCTCTGGTTCAGTGGCTTTGCAACTAATCTTCGTAGTTCTAGTAAGCTGTTCCTGTTCGGGGGTTACTGATGGATCATTCATTGTTTCCATAATCAGCATTTCTGCTTGAGTTTTATTATCTGCTTCTGGATCAACAGTGGATAAATGCGCTGTTACTGCTTCATAAGCTTACACTTCTCCCATTGGGACAGTACGCTGGATGACTTGTGGCTCGAATGACAGGTAAGTAACACAAACCTGTATTTTGCCATTTGTCTTTACTCGTACTATGCCAGACTTGAGAATTATTTTGGTTTCTTTTTCTCCGTCGGGAAAGAACATAGCTAATTCCTGCAGTTTTTCTCTTTCCGATAATTTCATTTTTCGGAAATCTTTTACTTCTGCATTACCCATATCGATTGAAAAGGTTAATGCACACTTGTTTTTTTGGAAAAACTCAAATTCTGTACAATTCTGGCTTTTTAGCGGATGCAGGTTTGTCTGGAATTTTATTTCCAGATTTTTCCTCTGCATTTTCAGCCTCTCTGCCCCAATCGGAGGCGTTAATCTGTTCCCAGTTCTTCGACAGTGGGACCACTTCCATATCATCGTCGCATTCCTGCGCTGAATGCACTTGATTAGCTTGGCTGGAGCCTCACCGTCCAGCCTGCGCTGCCTTTCTTTACACTCCGGACAACGTATTTCTGCCTCACGCACCTCATCATGCATGTTGATCCAGTAAAAGCGACCCAACATTTTTACTCTGAAGGTTACCGCATCAGGAAGTTCACCAACGTGAAACTTCCTATGGTACATCTTCATCACATCTGGGGTAAAGTATTTTGGGATGAAAACTCGGTTTCTCTCTTTCGGACCTACTGTCACCGGCCAAATTGATCCAGTTTAATATGGCGTAGACAATACGCTGTGTCCGATGTTAAGGTCAAGAATATCGTTTCTGTCTGCCATTAAGTTATCGCGATTGTATTTGCCTTTTGCATGCCTTCGTTATCCTGGCAGGCTACTACAGGTATTTGATTAAACAATTCAAAGGTTTTTAAAGTCTATGTGTAAATGGCATCTGCTTGTACAAATTGAAAATAGAGTTAGTGCTTCATTAAAAGTCATTCATCCGTTAAGACTTAAGGGTGCAGGTACTTGTCGCCTCGCAGCGGGTGTGCGTGGCAGCAAGAAAAAATGCATATGACTGCTGAAAAATATGTTAAAGTAGACGTAAGTAAGATGTATCTGTACGTGAGTAGTAAGTCTAGTGCGATTACACCGCGGCTGTTGTAATGTTATTTATCAGTTCTTCGTTTCCAACAAAATCCGATAGGAGTTACCCTGCATGTTTATCACAAGTTGCGAGTTCCGTATAAAACGATCAAGTCATCGAAGGCACGTGCTGGGACACGGTAGCCACTTCCCACGTTCGGGCCAGCTCGAAGGCTTCCGGTAGTGTTGCACATCTAGCGAAGGAGAAGCAAACGTTGTAAATATGCGTTTGTGAAATATACCGGTCTGTCGCATGAGCGGCACGATTAACCGGCACATCGTTAGGCGGGTGACCTCTACCTCGAATGCAGCAAACGGCCGGCGCAGTCGGTCAGAAGATTGCAAAATTAATTAACAGTAAATGTGCGCAGGTTACGCACTCGCAGTGTTGAGCAGTACGGAGCAACGATGCTGAGGAAAGAACGTACTCGCGAAGAGAAAGAAACCGGGCCCGTCACCGACCCTGTGGTGTCTGCGCGAAAAAAGGCAGGCACATGAATACCGGCTTTAGCGGCTGTGGTGAGCTGGCATCAGTTTATCGCTCAGATTGGCGGGCTGCCTGACAATGACCGCCAGTGTAACCGGAGCGGTATAACCGTACAACTTGCGCCCGACACCTTAATGTTATACATTCCTTAACCGGAATTGGCCAGTTGACGTTGACTGCTTACCAGTCTCCCAGCGTTTTGACGCGTTTCTGCAAAGAACCTAACCGGCGCGTCGTATTTGGTGTAACACCAATCTTTCTCCTGACGCGTACGCGTCGGATAGTGCGTGCACTGTTGTTTACCTAATTACCTGTGATAACTGTACTAGTTATACGCCTTTCCAACGTCAGTGCGGTCGATTCTTGTTATACTATCTAGAGTAGTTAGTTTTTTTAATGATTTGCGGCTTTATTTCTCAATATGTACAAAACGAGCTGCGCTCAACAGATGTAATCAAATGAAGAATTTGTCCAATTAACATGAGAAGGGACTGTGCACAACACAGTCATACAGTAGCATTACCAGGTGTAATCTTCAAACTTAAATGTTGAAACAGAAAACAAATAAAGCGACTCTCGCCCGTGCTCAAAAACAACTTCTTATCAATGATCAGACTCTCCGCATTTCTGTTGGCCTGTGGCTTGGCGCTAAGATCTTGGAGCAGCATTCGTGTGCGAGTCTGCGAGATGTGGTAAAGAGGTTGCGGAAAACGGATACCATGGGTTAGCTTGTAAAAAATGTATCACAACGTAAAGGGAACGTAACAACCGTATTAACGACATCATATTGCGAGCGCCATGCAATGCCGGCATTGAGTCATATCCGGAGCCTATTGGCTTTTTGCGCGAAAATGGAAAGCGCCCGGATGGAGCCACGCGCTGGAAGTGGTACCGCGGGCAGCCTTTAGTGTGGGACGTCACTTGCAGCCGCAGGGACACGATGCGCCCTCACAGTGCGATGCGGATTCTTACATCGACGCGACCTCACAGTGCGCTGGCGCCGCCGCCGAACTGGCTTTACGGGAGAAGATTGGAAAATACAAGTCGCTTGCTGATCGCTGTAATTTTGTCGCGTTTGCATGTGAGACATTTGGCACTTGGTGTGAGACCGGCATTGTTACGTTAAGAGACGTTAAGAGAGGTATACCTTTATGGATGCGGTTGGATGCACATTTATGGATGCGGTTGGATGCCCAATAGCTTGTTGTGGTAAGCAAGCCAGAGGTTGTGGTTGAACGATAACAGGCAAATGATCGAGCGTGAAGAAAGGAATGAATCATTGTGTAAACCAATAGTGTGTCTCTGTTGTCTGCAATGTTCTATCTCTCGTTACATGTATTAAGTGCCTGGCTAAAAAAGTAGTGTGTGATGAAGTTGTCGAATGATTTAGTACGCCTCCATCCAGCCTCGGAACAACTTCTCTTGGAATATCTGCCTTTATCTTTGCATGCCATTTTGTTAGCATTCGAGTGTTGTCTGCTAATCTGCTGTCAGATAGCGTAAAGCTACTGATGGTTTATGGTGGTGAATGACCTTTACTAAACAGCTAACTCAGGCACGACGCTAACCCAATCGTTCTGCTAACGGTGACCTTTATACAGACTCATTCAGACTAACAGTGCAACAACATCTAGGACAAGAAGATATGCCAGAGAACACTTCCCAAGACCAGATATTCCAGAGCTGCTAGCTATGCAAGATGACATTAATTCATTCACAAGGAGTTCTTCTCCTCAAGCACTCAGAAGCGATTTCTGATCCAAAATATGAAAGATGACAGAACACGCCTTCAACTTAAAAACACTCATAGACAAACCATGAGACAACATTTTATTGATTGTTTTATGAGAGATCAAAGTACACTTAACACTTTACTAATTGGCTGATACTTTCTGGCCACTTCCTTCCGTTGCAAACCACATCAAAGTATAACTGTCCATACAAAATGTACTTCAACCAGTCGTACTCGTGACACGCTCCTTCTTTGGACCGTGACGTCCTCGGCACGAACGTCCACAGGATCCATCCGAACATCCATTGCTGACGAAACTTAAGACAGCTGACTTACAGCCACGAGAACCGTTGGCTACATGGAGGCCCCGGGTAAAACTCCTGGCGTAATACAGCTGACAGGTGGTGGCACGTGGTCAGGTCAGGAACATAATACGATGTTGAAATTTGAAATAAGATTAGGACAGGAAATGTCCATTGATGGCACCACAGTTAACATCAGGAAAGGTCACGAAAAATAACGTCAGGTAGTACCACAACAGGTAGCGGTACAGACTCAGACCATCCATAGGTGTAAAAGCGATAGCAATAACTGATGAGAGAACTTCCGCGGCACACATGATATGCCGCAGCGCATTCACAAAATACCAGGCGCCGACAGCCAACCTGATATCTCTCCCAAAACATATACGCACTTCAACATGGGCGCTAATGACCACCCCGTTTCCATACTACGGGCGCTCTCGACCAACCCGTTAACCAAATCCAATCCCACTTCGCAATCAGCATCAGCTGTCACTCCGTATCCACATCATGCTGTCCACTCCGCATCCACACTGCATCTACTGCAAAGATCACGCGCACCTTCTTAGGCTTTGGTGAATTCCGCTTTGGCAAAGTTAAGTGTGTCCGCAGACGCTGGACCAATCTGCGCTGAATTATTCGACAAAACATCCCTTATCGGTCCATTCACGGTCAGAACAGCACGCTTCAGTAGCGGATAAAGCTGCATAATTGTGTTGCATCCAGTATATTTACTGCACGTGGCATGTCGCGATTTATCCAGTTCATTATCGACGAACGCATCTCACATTGAACAGCAGGGCTCTTTACTTATGCTGTCCTCGCTGCAGGTCATTGATCTGCTGGCTCATTCTCATCTGCGGTGACTGCAAAACATTCCACCCAACCTTGGCGCTTCGGCCCGCACAAGGCGCTCATACGAAAAATCGATCGATATAGCCGTGCATGCAAAACTAGGGAAACGGAAACCAATAAAACTGCAGTCCTGCAACTCAAAGAAAACAGACAAAGAAAAACAGAAATGTACACTGTATTGAACATGAATACATGCGACAACACAACACATGGTGCAAACCAAACGAAGATGCAATTTTCACTTTGAAAAAAAACGCAAAATGAAACAGAAGAAAATGCCATCTTAACCAAAATGTGGTTGATGTAACTTGAAACCAACATTTAACCAAGCATAATGCGCCCGCGTTAAAAACCAAGGAAACAGAAAGGTTTATTAATGCAACATGAGTAATCGAACTTTAGTCACATGCCGGCAACTTGGTGGTTCAGTGCGTTACGCTTCAATGCGTAACGTCTGAGTCAGTGCAGACATCTGACAACATACGAGTGCATTGCACCGCATTTACTGCTGCCGCTGTAATATATTCGCACAAGCCTGTTTTTTATTTTGTGCGTCCTACACGCAGTTTTGGATGCATGGAACATACAGACAGTTCCGCGTGTTTGGAAAAGTGAGAAATAGACCACTGTATTATAGTCAGTTACACAAATCATTAAAAGGTTAGTCGTACAATTGCGCTGTCTGTGAATTTTAATTTCTAACCATAGATTTATACAGATCACAAATTTTGACATTTTTATTTGTTTTTAGGTGAATAAATTCTAGTTCTATTGACAATAATCACCGATTAAATAAATACAAGTAATTGTTCCACTTTGCGTGGCAAATTGCAAATTTTAGGAGCCTTCCAATATACAATTTGTTGAAAGCAGGTATACAATAAACTATGACTAAAGTAACCGACTATCAGGGCGTCCCCCATGGCCAGTTAAAAACGATTGGATAACTAAACAGGAACTTACTTGTACCTTAGTTTCAGTGAAAGTAACGGTATTTTACCACAGTTTTTCAAAAATTTGTAGCAACATTCTGAATTAGCTGATGTTTAGACTGCAACATCATTACTGACAGATAAAAATTTATAGACAACAGGCGGCAAAATAAATCATTAATTTAACACTATCAACTCTCTAAATTCCTCACAAAAATCTCATTTCTTACATCATCATCATACACAATTTTGTTTGTATATTTTTGAAAATGCACCATTTACAGACCAGGGCCCTGACTGTCCATGGCTAAAATGAATAATACAACTTTATTCACTCAAAGAAAAATTTTATTTTCAACACACAGCTATAACTAATATACTCCATACTGTCCGCCTGTTGCCTTACTGTCATAGTTTTTATTTTTAAAGGCTTTGAACTAACACGCAAAAAATTGATCGACGATCATTAATTATTATTATTATTCTTTAGTTTTACACCTGCGCTACTTTGTATACCGTACTTTCTCATTACATTTCGGACTTATTGCCACGTTAGTTTTTTTATCGATGTATCATGTTTACCGACAACCGACAAGTACTGTTGTTTTCTTTTAATGTCTTTAAGCCTCTCAACAAACCTATCAACAGTATCTGGTCTGTCTTCGATAACTGCTGCTTTCAGTTCAGGTGGCATGTGCTCAAAAATCACGCGTACTTTTTCCTGCTCTGTTGCAAGAGGGTTTGTTATGCGAAGGTAATCGAGAATCTCGAAAACGTAACCCAGAGGATTTTGTAATGGATTATTAGAAAAGCTTAGTGATTGCAGATCAAGGTCGTACGCACTTTTGCCAAACACTTTAAGAAACTCTTTCTCAGTTTCATCCCAGTCTGGTAGCTTAGTTTTATTCGTAATAAACCATTTTAAAGCGTCTTTGTTTAACCGCATCGGAAACATTTCTTTCAACTTTTCATTATCCCATTCGAAATATTCACCAAAAAGTTTGAATTTTATCAGAAAATCTGCCGCCGATTCTGAGTCTTGCCCAGAAAATGACGGCAAATCTGCAAGGTTAACCTTCCGGTCGACTTTGGCAGGATTTAATTTATTTAAAGCATCAGCTAATTTGTTTACTGCAGCTGCATCCATTTTGTTCTGTACAACTGCACCAACAAATTTTCTCTCCTCAAACAACTCTAGGTTTGCAGTAACCGGCAAAATATCGTTATCCTGAGAATTAAGAAACTCGTTGTTATTCCCAGTAACCGTACTATTCAGATCATTGGTTGTAACCTTGCTCGCGCCTGTAACCGGCTCTTTACTGGTAATCGGCTTCACTTTGTTACTTCTACTTTTTATGGCTTTTTCGCTTTTATCAACAAGCTCCCTTTCACTCACATGTGTTAACGGTAAGGTGCTTCTTGTAGCAGGCATAGCTTATTGCTATTATTAGCCATTGTAATTCAAGGTTAACAGTTACAATTATCATTAGAATTATTACTTAAAGCAGAGCTAAATTATCATTACAACTGGTACGAGTATATTGGCATTGCCGTGCATGTTAATAAATCACATGTACAGAGTACACAACAAAGGTATGTACCCGTTGTACCGGTATTTATGTACCAACAACAGCTACGAGATTGCGCCGCGCGTGTACATGTGCACAAGCCAGGATGAACACGGCAGTACAGACTTACACAGTGAACAGAAATACAGAGGAAACTCAGCTTTTTTTTTGCTCAACAAAAGTTATCACTTACATAAGCAAGTGCCGGTAACTGACACTGTTTACTATAAAGTTGATGCATTAAACAAAACGCTGCCCAACAATGCTGAGACGTGAATTTGCATGCTGCTAACTACATCAGGTTACCGGCAACTGATATTGCCGGTCACGCCCAAACAAAATACCGGCCATGAACGTTACGAAAGCAACAACGAGGCCACAAGAGTTCCATCACATCTACGGTACAAGCCGATAAACAACAGCTGACAAACGCGTGGTATGTCGGCGGGTTACACAGACTAGCACAGCTATTGTAGTTAAACGAAAATTATGATACTGTTCGTTGACCTTGTACATATTTCTATCTCAATGGGTATATCGTTCCCACACTTCCGTCTGGATTAGCAACTTCGATTCTTTGTACACAAGGGACGTAAGAACAACTATCACCTACGTAGTGCACTAACTGTTGTATCCCATTACATTTAACGCTGACTTCTGTCTTATCGAATCGTAAACCGGTATCAAGGAAAAAAGTTAGTCTAAACCATTCACGCTGGCGTTCCATCAAAATTCATGTAGTAACAACCATTATAACAACAAGCCAAGCAATATCGTGCAAAACGGAAAGATCTTCTTAACGTAGGGAGAAATGACTCATCGCAACAAAATTAAACAGCATGCTTCACTAGACACGGCTATCGATCTTCCACTTACACCATCCGTGTGGTTCTTCAACCGCGAACTTCGCCCGCGTCATCCGGTTGGCACCGTGCTCGCCGGCATCCAGCTGCATCCAATCCGCAAGAACAAACACAAAGGTATCCCACTGTAGACCGGTAACAGGCAGGCGATCCGGGTTCACAGGTAAAATCGCACAGGTGAAATCGGACAGGTAACAATGACTATTGCATTTAGTCGACTCGATAAACCACACAACCGCGCGTAAAAACACATAGAATGACTTTCACCACCAAATGCCCTCCATGTCAGATAGCGTAAAGCTACTGATGGTTTATGGTGGTGAATGACCTTTACTAAACAGCTAACTCAGGCACGACGCTAACCCAATCGTTCTGCTAACGGTGACCTTTATACAGACTCATTCAGACTAACAGTGCAACAACATCTAGGACAAGAAGATATGCCAGAGAACACTTCCCAAGACCAGATATTCCAGAGCTGCTAGCTATGCAAGATGACATTAATTCATTCACAAGGAGTTCTTCTCCCTCAAGCACTCAGAAGCGATTTCTGATCCAAAATATGAAAGATGACAGAACACGCCTTCAACTTAAAAACACTCATAGACAAACCATGAGACAACATTTTATTGATTGTTTTATGAGAGATCAAAGTACACTTAACACTTTACTAATTGGCTGATACTTTCTGGCCACTTCCTTCCGTTGCAAACCACATCAAAGTATAACTGTCCATACAAAATGTACTTCAACCAGTCGTACTCGTGACACTGCATTAAAGGTCATCGGGTCAGATCAGCCGCAGTTGTTTATCGTTGTAGTTAGCGGTAGATAAGGTCATATCCACCGAGTCTCAGCTAACCTTTAATTACGCGACACTACCTAACAGAATGCCGCCTGCGAATGGCCGATCGCAAGACTAGTGAGATGGCGCACCGGTACCGGCGGCACGTACACTTTATTTACAGTTTTTACAGGCTACGGAGTACCGAATGGCGTGTACCTACAGTTGCAGAAAGAAATCAGCACCACAGCGCAGAGTTGCACGTGCTTACTGTGCTAATGGTTTAATACGATACGCAATACATACTAGATACTTTGTAATATTAGTCCGCTGCTGCATTCAAGAATCCTTAACGTACTCGGTAACAAAGGATAAGAGATGTAACACAACGGATTTAACGGACCGTACACAGTAGTTTCTCCTTCAATCTTCCAGTTCTTTTCTACATATTGACAATTGCCAGTATCATGCAACATGCGCAAATTGGCAGCACCTGCCAATACCACCGGGCGAACACCAGGAAGATTGGGTATGGTTCAATTGGCGAAGATTTCCAGGCGGCAATCACAAACCGTGGGGATTATACTGGAAACGACACGGTGGCCGCCAGAAGGGTGTACATGCAGTACACCGCGTTTCTGGAAAATCCCAGCAATTACGCCAGATTTCGGGAGAGACTGCACATCATCCTACGCCTCACACATAACCACATAGTGAAGTACCATAAAGTCGCGGTGTGCCCAACGCTGGTGGGTGCCAATTTTGAATTCTTGATGGACTATTATCCAGGTACGAACAATACATATGTATAGTACCTGTATTTCGACGTTTTTTGAAATCCGAACATTTTCACCCGATACGAATTCGAGTACCGTATTTTCTGCATTGTTCGACATTAGAAACCTTTATCGTTTTTTATTGATCTCATAGACAGAGGATAAGCGTGTATAAAAACATTGATATATGATGTGCGTTACTACAAACTCATAACGCAAACGATTACTAATGAGACTGTACTTCCAAGATGTTTCTAACTCGAATGAATCGTCGTGGTTTCGCGAGAACATACAGGCTATGAAATATGCAAAAGAAATCGTTACAAATATGTGAGTTCAAGCATGATACAAGCAACAAACTGCTGCGTAAGCGGCAACATCAGTTACAAGAGTATCTGTCGCAATAGAGGTGATTTCTCATAACACAGCAACACTAATTATTCTTAGATTGGCGATAGAATCATTTAACTGTTCTATTTTGCTGCTTAGGTGGCAGTTTGAAAACCAGAATCGAGACTATGAAAAACAGCAAAACCCTTCTGGATCCCTCTCGAGCTGTTCAGTATTCCATTCATCTCGCGGACGGCCTGTCATTCCTCCACCAAAACAACCTTACCCACGGTGATTTAAAGCCGGAGAACGTCCTGATCGAGTGTGCGGGTGACGGCCGACCGGAGAAACTGCTCATCTCGGACGTGGACGGCCTGGTGACCCTGTTGCGCGACGCCATCAGCTCCCTGTCCCTCTGGCATGGACGCTCGAGTGCGCGCTACCAGTCCCCGGAAATTCTCGGGGCCTTCACGATAGCCGCGCGGGAGGACGTCTGGTCGGCGATTCCCGGCGCCAAGACCGATGTGTGGAGTCTGGGCAGTATTATGCTGGATCTGCTGCGCTGTATCACCGGCGATCACCAGGAGGTACTGCGTAATCCGGTGACGGGAAAGGTCATGGGCCAGGAGCGCCGGCTGGGCTCGATGGAATTCCAGGCGGCCGTGGTTGTCCACGGCTGTATTCCCGTTGTTAACGCTCCCCCGCCGGTTCCCCCACAGCTCGCCGAGTGCGTACGATGTTGCCTGCAAGTCCATGTTAATGAGAGGTTGTCGGCGGAGGAATTGCTGAGAAAGCTCGATTATTGCGCGTTGTGACTGATATGGCTAATGGCGCTTTATTCTGTTTCTATGTATTACAAGTTGTAGTAATAGGAATATAAATAATTTAAACCCGGTTGAATTACAAGATGTAGTAATCATAAGAGCCTTGTTCTGATCTTTAGTCAAACGTTGTTTGAAGGGAAAAGGATAACACTTTAACCTTCATCGCATTTAGTTGTACATCCGTTTTGTACGACTCGCGCAATCCGTTCGAAGCAACAGAATCGCAAGTGACATTTATGATCACGACCATTTATGATAATTTATGATTTATGATTTATATTTATTAAATACGGGACACCGGACAAATGTTTCGTAATCCCTGCACAAAATACATACAGCCACAGGCACTAACTGGCTGGAAACGGTGTAGCGACTTCCACTGGCCAGAAACGGGCAAAAGAGTTTTTTTAAACAGCGAGTAATAGTATTTATCCGAACACAAAAGGGAAACGCGATTTGTGTAATGGGTACGATCCCCGATCAGGATAGCATAGAGGAAGCGTTTTTGTTATGAATGCTGTTTTTTGTTTTGGTGCTTCAGCATGTATACGTTGTACTCGACTGTACTATGATGATATACTATGATTACATCGGCGTACAGTCGGGATAAAGCGTTGTGTCGGTTGATTTGGGTCTTCCTTCACGCGTCTGATTTTTGTTTCTTTGTGAGCCAGATAATCCCTACGCTAGAATACGATCTAGTTCTTAATACGTTACCTGCCTACCGTTACAATAAACAACAAACAATAAACTCGTGTTATGACACATATTAAAGGCATCACATCAGACTTGGGCCGCCTTTTTGCGGAGCGGGAAAATTTTCCGCCATTCCCGCCCCTCCCCGCTTTTTTGGAGGGCGGGAGCGGGCGGAAGTTTTGAGTTTGGAGGGACGGGGCGGGGAGGAAAAAGTGTGAGCGGGCGGGAGCGGGATTATTTTAAAGACGGGCGGAGATCAAGCATAAAATAAAATTTAAGATCATTTACTGAAATATTCTACTCGTTTTTTATAGAATTTCTAACGGTTTTTGCGGCGAAACTGGTTGTTGACTTCGCGCTTCGCGCGAAAATTGGTCTTTGAGCAGACATTTCTGAAGAAGAACAAACGAAAACAAAATAAAAAATGAAAAACACTGAAAAAATTTTTCATATTTTTAGCGGGCGGGCGGCGGGAAATTAAGATATGGCGGGCGGAAGTGGGAAATTTTTTTGTTAAGGCGGGCCCGAGCGGGGCGGAAAATTTTTAGCAAGAGCGGGGCGGGCCGAAAGCGGAGATTTCGTTGGCGGCCCAAGTCTGCATCACATCAGGATCTATTACTATTCTGCAGTTCTACCGACACGCGACTGATCTTCGATTAGCACGATTGCTAAGGTCACAAGCCTCACAGCAATGTCCAAGTTGCCAGGCCGGCCAAATAGAACCAAACAACAACAGTGTGACCTTATACAATACATACGAGAACTGTACAGTGCGATAAGTACAAGCTGCAACGACAACGAGTGCCGCCTTGTAAGGGGGGATCCATAAATTACGTACGCAGCGAACCAGGGAGGGAGGGGTCCAAAAAGTGTGACAAGCTGTGACGGCCTCGACGAACCCAGGGGGAGGGGGTGGTCAGCTCCATGTATTACGATTGAACGAACCAGGGGGGAGGGCTCAAGCAGACGTGACGGACCGCTACGAAGGGGGAGGGAGGGGTGAAAAAATCGTGGTTTTCTGCGTACGTAATTTATGGATGCCCCTAATACTGTCAATCTAGACTAGCAAACAAAGTTTCATCAGCCATGAAAAGTCGCATTGGCAGCTACTGTAAAAGAGACAGCGAAATAGAACGCTTCGCATCTGAACACTATATGAGCATAGTATCAATACGAAGTACGTATCAAAACTACCAGCCGAAAAGCGTCCTGAGTGAGTCGGCCGTCTGTGGATCAGACGCGGTGAGATCCATAAAGAAGCCAGTGGTTACTGGGGGAATAGTAGTGGTTTCCCCGATCAGAGCGACGGCGGCTGCGGGACCGGAACCGGCGCCGCCTTCATCTGATCCGGCGGCTTGAAATCGGCTACAGGTCGACGTTGGCGCAGGACAAAGAAGGTGGGATTGCCGGCGTACACCAACGCCTGACTGCGCTGTGTATAGCGCGCACTGGCATCGGCCGTAAAATCGGGACCACGTGCCGGTGCACCGCCGCTGCCGGTGCTGCTGGCGGGCCCTATTTCCTTGGAGACCCCGTCGCCTGCCAAAATAAAGGAATGCCGCACACGGTGGGACGGTTTTAATACATTAATACAGCGAGGCTTTTGTTGCCGGTTTGTACATGGACCAGCTCACCAGCAACGGCAACATTGGGAAACTGTTTAGCAGCAGCCGGTGCGGGTGCATGCCGATAGTGACGCGGAGGGTAGATCTGTCCGCGGCCGTGATTTCCCGGGAATTTTCCGCCACTCTGGCGTTTGTCTGCAATGACATCACACAGATCAACACGAAACGCCGTGATTGGTCTAATTAACGTTGCCATTCATTGCTTAATTGATTGATTTATTTATTTTCGAGTAGCCAAGTCCGTAAACGAGCACTCTCACATATCAAAATAATAATGCTATGCCTTTGCACCGCTTAAACGCCTGGGTATGCTGTAGTATACATAGTACTTTTTTAATTTTATAGGCAACAGCCACTCGATTAACAAGAGCTGCAAGCGCTGGTACACTACTTAATAGCTAAAATTTAAACATTAAAAAAATAACCAAAGTCTATTTTTCGTGTGGGTTAACAGGTAACGTACCGTACTCATAACGGCCGTAGCATTTCCTTTAACAACGGTTAGGCTAAATCGTACCGTAGAAAGCGATTATTCCCTTAACCCAAAATGCGGTAACATCACAGTTTTACAACAACAAACCAAAATGACGAAATTTCAATTAGCCCCGAATTTTACGGTCCATGAGATGCAGCTACCCGGGTAGTATTTAGTATACGGCGTGCTGTACACGTATGAGTTTAAAAGACTGCTACGAACGTACTGTACCTCGCCGGCTTTCGTTGCGCGGCCGTTGGACGCTCGCATCCGATTGGTCGCCGTTGTCGTTCTCTTTGCCATGCACTACAGATGCGACAATCACGTTAAGGATTAAACCAACCTATAATAAATAAACATGTTTTCCTCTTTAAGCATGTTGATGCTCGAAAACCGTTCAGTTATGTGCAACGCAGCAAACAGTTCACTGGAGTTACTTGCCAGAAGCGTCGTGCGCAGACAAACAGCGCGATCGTTTTGTGTTGTCATCCGGCAGTGTGTGCATGATTTTGTTAGTTTTTCTATGCGCATTGTTAACACCACAGTGGGATTAAACTGTTGTAGCCGTTTTCCCGCAACTGTACACTGTGTACAGGCGTTATGCGTTGCTAGTGCGCAAGTGCACTAAACGGTATTAATTAATCGGCTGATTTGAACACAAGTCTTCTGACTCTACAGTGCGGAATTAATTCCTGTCTCGCGGCTACAACATTCTGCGATCGTTTTCCGGTTAAAAATATTCATACGCTAATTTGTCCTGTAACAGCGGGAGTTCGCATCGGGCAGATTAATCCGGTTTAATGTGGCTCGACAGAATGCTGAGTCCGATGTGAAGGTCAAGTTTATAACTTCGTATACACCGTTTATGCATTCGAGACATTGTAATTGCCTTAATTATTTTGAAACCACAAAGAGGTTTATTATTTTGACAGGCAAATACGTGTATTTTGTTTCAACAACTAATAATACAGTCAACATCGATTTAAGAAATACAGTTAACTGCCGCCTCGCAGCGGGTGCACACTGTGTCCAGCGGGCATCCATTGAGCATGGAAAAAAATGCTGACGCTTTTAACGTTGAATTAAATAAATCATCCGTGCGATTACACAGCGGCCGGTGCGGTGCCGTAAATTAAAATCCTCCGTGCCGAGCAACATCCGGTAAAAACGGTCCAGCACATTTCTGGCAAGTTCCGTATAAAACGATTAAACCGCTGTACAGAGAAGTAATGTGCGTGTATGTCGTTTATATATGGCAGAATCAAAAGAGTTCGGTGCGGTGTGCACGTGCGCCGAACGTGATTTGTCAACAATCCCTCCATCATAAATTTGTATTAATCCCTGATAATCGTCGGTTGTACCCGCGAGTCGTTGGCGCGTCCACGCCCGTCCCCACACTGACTCACGCGTTTTTCACGGAAACCATCATAATTCGAACACACGCGTCCGTATGATCACGCCCGCGGGCGGACGCCGCGGCGACCCGCCTTGTGACCTTTGGGCGCTGCCGGCAATTGTGCGTTCACTTTGATTAACGCAGCGCGACCCGGCGCTTCCCTGTTGCGGGACGCGGAAAGGGACCCGGCGTCCGTGACCTTTCTTCCCAATCAGTAATCGGTCAAGCGTAGAGGAGCAGCGCATCCTGTCCGACGTGACTGCGTGACGCGGTGGAATTCTTCGAGTTGTTGTTCATGCGTTTGATGCGGCGTTTCACTGCAAAAACAAACCAATTTGCCGTTATTCCGCTCGACCGGTGTTTTATAGTGTTTTCGGGAAAATAATGCGTACCGGCCGCGTTGTATTTGCAGAGGACGATACGGTTAAAGGCCAGCCGGAAACGCCGGCTCATGACGTTGTATAAAATCGGGTTCATCGCCGAGTTGAAGTAAATCAACGTCTTGGCAGCGAACAGATACCAGATGTCCATCCACGGTTCACTGGCGAAACTGTTGTAGATGAGGAGCCCGCGGAAGGGCAGCCAGGCCACGGCGAACAGGACCACGATGATGACCAGCATGCGTAGCACCTTTAATTGCAATCTCGTTCAGTAATGATTTACGCAGAAATATCTCGCTACAGCATAGTTCTTAGTAAAGTGCCGTTATACACGCCCAGTCAGGCGTGTGACCTTTGTCTGTGCCGCACCCCGGGCGCCTCCCGCGGCCACTGTCAACTGTCATTGTGTGGCATTAAGGTCAAAATAGTTGGCGCACTGTAGCGTGTATTCAAAGTGCTATTCGGGGAAGCGCAGTGAAAGCGGGGGCGGGTTAAAATGTCGGCCATTATTGGCATAGATAATCGGGCCACATTTACGTATATACTCGCTTGACAGCTTTTCCTTAATGGAAAATTAAATTCCGGTTTGATAATTGTGAACTAGATCGTTATTTAATTTCATGAAAATATTTACTTATTTTATTTATTTATTTTTTTAAAATTATATATATATTTTTTATATATTTGTTTAATTAATTGATAAAAATGATATGTATCATCATTTTTATATTTTAATTTTATCACTTTAATTTAACCCTGTTGATCAGTTTTATAATTGTAATAACCCCGGCGACGGTGTGATGTGCTTTACCTGTTTGCGTGACTGTGGCGTGACGTATTTCCGCTGCTGCGTAAAGGTCGCGGCTGACCCGGACGCCCGCACCAGCGTGTTCTCGTGCGCCAGGAGCTTCTTCCGCGCAGCCGCCACCAGCAGCGGCTCCACGGCGGTGTGGCGCGCCGCGATGGAGGTGGGCGTGGACGGGGTGCCCGGCGGCCGGAAGATGGGCGGGACCGGCGCCGGCAACCCGAAGAGCCCGGCGGCCGCGGCGTCCGGATGGGTCAGGCTGCCGCGCGACGCCAGCGGACTATCCCAGGGACAGGCGCGCGGCCCGGTGAGCATGAAGAGCGCGATGCGGGTGTACGCCAGCACCGCCACCAATAAGGGGATCACGTAGAAGAGCAGGAAGTCGGCGCCGAAGAGGCCGAGGTACTGTTCCCGGGAGAGGCGCAGTTCGCACTGCTCACGGAAGGGGAACTCCGTCTCCTGCCGCACTTCGGTGAGGACCAGCCAGGGGGCGCAGTACAGGACGGAGAAGAGCCACACCACCGCCACCACGATGCGGGAATGCCGGCTGAATACGGCACGCCACCGGCCGCCCGAACACATCACCGCGACGTACTGCTCCACCGTGAACGCCAAAATACTGCAACCAAAAAATTGCAAACGTTTAAAACTATTTTGCCGATTTTATATACCGTTTTCTACATTTTTGTAATAAATCGAGCGCGCTTTCTGAAAGAGATTCTTATTAATTACAATTTACGAAAGAAAAGCGTTCAGCTTTTAATCTAGTGACCTTACAATTGTACATTTTTAATTTTTTCCAGTAAACGAGGGCGGCTTCCAAAAAAAACCTAGTGCTGACAAAAATATAATTTTGAAAAATTACTAAATTAATCCTTAGTAAAAGTATCGGGAACTGCATTATATTTTTGTAAATTTATTTCCAGTAAATTTAGGCATTCCAAAAAGATACAGGGTTGTTAAAAAAACTATGATTTTAAAAAAAGGCTATTAAAATCATTGCGAGTAAAAATAGTAATCGGGAACTGCAGTGATTTTCTGATTTATTCTCAGTAAATGGGGCATGCGTCGCGGGAGAGAAGCGCTGTGAAAAAGTAATCAATTTTTAAAGAAAACACATTAGATTAGTTCCTAGAAAAAAAAACGGTGTCCCGGGGACGTTAATTAAACAGGTAATGTAAGGGAATGCCTCGCGGGCCGCTGCATTACGAGCGCCGACCGGTTGTCGTGCTGTGTGCAGCGCCATAAAATTATTTTTAAGAATGGACGACGCATTAAGCGTACTGCGTGCCGGGTAATTGATCGTCTGGCTGGGCGAGTTTTCTGGCCTACTATAACACCTACACACTGAATACAAGTAATTCTTGAAAAGTTCTTTCCTGGGCCGTTGCGAAGGTGTTTATACCCGCTAAGCGACCGCTATCACAGAAGCAGCAATTAAGGCACATCATTCACAGTTTCACACCGCCGTCATGCGTCCGCGGCGGTTACGTGAGCGCTCATATACATAACCAATTAAGCGCATCAATTAGCGGTGCTCAAGCCAATCAAGCCACACCCATACCGGCTCATTAAGCCGATTCGCGCGTTCGAGAAAGTGGGTTTGAGAAACAATTGTTTTTTGGGCCCGAAAAAATTGTGCCTTCGATTTTTGCCGGTATAGGCAGATTGACCTTTCAAATACATTGAAAAATTGCTCACTTTCGCTAGGATTTTAATGTAAATTATTCAGATTTATTACAACGTGGTTACGATAATACGGCGGCCGTACTTAAGTGCCGCGGTGATCGCGCGCTAAATCAGAATCAGCAACACGAGAGAGAAAAAATGCAGCAGGCTCGCCACGGGCGATAATCACTGGCTGCAGATGGGTGCGGTTCGTGTCATTGAAACGACAGTATACGGAATAACAAAAGCAGGCTTATAACGGAAAATAGCAGCTAGGGCATTTTGCTGCCGTTATGAAAGAGCTCGGCCTACATGGAGCGCTTAAAGACGGAGTATTCTACAGGGAACCGGTGTGTAGGTGGACTCTCGTATACGAGACACGATGGACAAAGAAAAAAGGGTGTGGCGTTGCGCAATTAAAATTTAAAAGGTGTCTTACTTGAGACTGCCGGCGTTGATGCCGAGAAAGTTGGAGAAGATGAAGAGCGAGCATCCCACTTGACCAGCCAGCCAGCGCTTACCGATGTGGTGCACCACGATGGCCTCTGGCACCGCCGACACCAGCACGATCAGGTCGGCAACGGCCAGCGAGATCTGTCGGAAACATCAGGCATTAATTAGGTTATATGCCCAACTATTTATTATTACTAGAATTATTTAAAACTATTTTAAGAAGTACTTTTAAATAACCGCGAACTACGGTATTTTTGAGTACTGGCTAACTGCTGAATAAAAATCACTGTTGTAAATAATTAAATAGTACCAGGTAGGGTACATGTGCACATTTATTAAAATACACATATATAAATAATACTATAATTTATTTAAAACTTTTTAACAAAAAAATAAACATTTCCAAGATAATTTTATGTAAGTTATTCAATTTTGATATAGTATTGCTATAATTTTTCAGCATTATTTAGCAAATAAGTAATTAGTTAAAACGTACCAGGTAAGTGTAAGTGGGACTCTGAAGGCTCTTGGTCTTGCTGATAACGACAATAACGATAATGTTGCCAGCCACTCCGGCCAGGAAGATGAGAGCCTGTAAGATGGTGGCGATGACGCGGTAATCCGTGGGATAGGCCAGCAGTACCATCTCATGGTGCGGCTCGCTGTCGTTCCACGGACCCGACGCGGGCTCCGTCCAGTTGGACCAATCAGCTGGCGCAGCCGCTGACCAATCAGCGTGCGGCCCATTTGCATGACTGCCGCTCTCCACTGCGTCCATCACCCTCACGCGATTCGTCCGATTAAATAATGTATCACACAATGATGTTACAGAATAAGGAGGAAAAACGGTAAAGTGGCCATCAGCGGTCAGAATTACACCGTGTTGCCAGGCAGGTCTGCACGCATGATGGGGTTTTGGAGAGTATATTGCTGTGAATGAAAGTGTAGTGAATAATTTCGACGTGGTTCAGCGTAAAGAATGGCTGTTGACTGCACTCTATGTTCTAACGGTTTTGCCAAAGGAACAAAATATTTTTTTCTCAATCACTGGGCGCTGATTGCGCTCAGCCGATCGCAGCTGTGTGCAACATAAGAGAAAATGTGTCCCCGAGCGCTTTTATGAATTGGTAATCATTTCCACCATTTGATTTTGTGGCGTTTTACCGTTGCAGAGCAGACAGCGTCCACTCACACAACATCAGGTAAATACTGCGCTTACGTACGTACAGCTCCTGGCTAGGTACAAAAGCTGCACCCACTCACTGACGTCGACGGCGCAGGTTGACAATGAGCTTTGATGCGCGCGTACGAGTGCAAGGTGTGCCATGTGTACGAACCGGATTATTATATATAAACTTGCAAGTTGCAGGCTGTGCGCAGGACAGCAGGTACGTACGAGTGTCCCGGCGCGTACGAACCGGTTATACTTGCTGGCTGTGCGCAGGTACGTACAAGTGCCCAAGCACGTACGAACCGGATATACTGCAGGCTGCAGCTGCCAGCTGCACTCATTGACGTATTAATACGGCTTTAATAATAGTTGACAATGTGAACACCGGTGCGCTTGTACTTATTATTATTGAGTGCTACTTTCATACTCGTACCGTACGTATTTGCTGCACTTTGAACTCGATGTTGGTTGAACTGAACGAGGTGCATTCATACGAGTATCGTCGCGTACGAACCGGATAAAATTGATACTACTTTAAATGCAGCTTTGATACAGTACTCAAGTGGTTCAAATGGTTGTACGTACACAGATACATTCTAAAAGCCGTACTAACTAAATCCGCCTGCGGCGATTGGTGGATTGGGCAACCAACAGAGCCACCGCGGCGCAGTAGGCCAGGTGGAAAAGAAAAAAGATATGAATGAAAATTCAACGGAGTGTTTTGTCTCCAGTGTATCGGTAAATCGCTCGTAACGAGATCAACAAAATTAATTATTACCGCGTCGTCGCATATGCTCATTGTGTGCATGCCGCATACACAATCACTGCTCACCCCGGTAATGCTTTTTTTTTTTAAATCTTTTTATATTTTAGCACCGCTGGCCTGCGCGCCCGCACCTTCAGTATAAATAAAATGTAATAGAAGTAGGGAAACAAAGACGCAATAAAGGCTGTGTTTTTTTTTATCAGCCGAGTGTGTGTCATGCGGCTAATCTGCTAATTGCGCTGTGGTCAGCCGTTTGCGTGCCGTGCCTCGCCTTCGTCGCTTTTCAGACCGAATTTCACCGTGGTCCCGGTGACAATTACACCAGTGATGCTCCTGGAAAATCTGCGCTTCTCCATTTTTCGCCAATTCATGTCCGCAACGCACCGCTATTATACCGTGCATCGCCCAGAGGATTTCCTGTGCACACACTGATCAACACGACTGTGCTCTTGTCGTGTGGCACTGTAGCGTGATCGTGATTAAACAGAAACTGCCGGCATTGTTCGGTGTGGTGGTAAACAGCGCGCGACGCAACCACGTAATATCCTACTAAAACCGCCGAATTTTTCCGTGAGAGAAATGCAGAAAAACGCCCAGCAGCGTCGCGGTGTATTCCGGGTGAAACACAAATATGCCGGCAAAAACCAAAAACAAACAATATTTTTTTCCATAATTAATGCGATGGACTGATCAGTGTTCTGTTTATGCAGCGTTAGTGACCTTCATGTATTGGCATCAGTTATAAACCCAGGCTAATAAAAAAAACCGTCGCAATCTTAATTACACAAGCGTGATACAAATCGTAACGGGCAAGATAATAAAAAATACTGATTAAATTTCTGAGATTCGTTGCTTAACGAAAATAAATAAAATTCCGCATTAATTGCGCAAGCGTATAGTTATTGATATTATTCTAGAACACAGGTGCCGAAAGAGCGATGCATCGACCGAAAATAAATTAAAAAATCGAGAAAGAAATAAATTATTTAATTTGTAAGTCTTAATTGGGCGACGAATGGTAGTTATTTGTCGTGTAATCGTAGAAACTCTTGTAGATCACCAGCAGCGGATCATCCTCGATTTTGTCGACCTGCGAGCGCGGCGCCACCGTCGAGTGCACTTCGCGGATGCGCGCAATATAGCCCGGGGTCTGGCCGGGCCGGCTCGGGCCCAGGACGTCGGAGCGGGTGGCCGCCACCGGCCGGTCCATCTCCCGGACGGAGGGACTGCTGGGCAGACCCCCGCCGCGTCCCCGCCGCCGCTCCCCCGGGGCGCTGGACTTCCGGCAGCCGCCCGAGGTGGAGGTGGGCGTCGGGACGTCGCTGAAGAGGATGTTGGCGTTGAAGAAGCGCCGCGGCACGAACGGCCGGGCGCCGGTCCCCTGGCCGGCCGCCGCGGGGTTGGCGGCCCGGCGGAGGGGCGGCGCCGGGGGGCCGCCGGGACGGCGGTGGGTGCGGCTCTTCTCGTTACTCTTGGAGATCACTGCAACGCAGATTAAATAAAAAATGGGTGGATTAATTTTATTTGCAATTTAGTTTAATCATTTTGCTGCATCTCGATAATTTTTTGTTATACAAATTTTGTTATACAGTTGGCATAGATAGAAAAAAAATTTATAAAAAAGGATGAACTTAAAACTGGATCTCGTTTAATGTTTTATTTACGTTGGTTTTTTTGCAGGCAAAATGCTTTTGATGTATACAAAAATAAAACGATCGATTTTGCATTAAATTATTAATTATCGAGGTGACAACTCTCAAGTAAGGCATGACCTTTACATATTGCGCAGTAATCATTGTTTGACACGTTTAAAAAAGTAAATTTGATTACACATGAATAAATCCAATAAAGTGTCTTTAGAACGCGCTTAGACTATTTTTTCTGCAAACAAATCCTCGTAAAAAAATAAAATAGAACACTTTAGGCAAATAAATAATAGAAAAAATATTATAAATTTTAAAAAATCTGGCTGATTTCAGATAAATTAATTATTTGCGTGATAATTGGCAGCGGTAGCTTACATCGGCCGCAGAGCATTCGCAGAACGGCCAAGCGAAAGCGCTTAGACATGGCGTTGTAGACGAAGGGATTAATGGCGGAGTTGACGTAAATTAACGTCTTGGCGAAGAGCAGATACCAGATATCCAGCCAGGGTTCTTTCACGAAAGAGTTGTACACTAACAGCCCGCGGAACGGCAGCCAGGACAACGCGAACAACACCACAATCACGATGAGGATACGCAGGATCTGCGAGTAAACATGGTAACTCAAGAGAAACAGCAAAAAAAGCCGCGCACGTGCCGGCAGTTTCTACGTTGTAATCACCGGGTATCGAGCAGAAACGCTGCCTTACTTTGGCCGCGTAATTACACGCTGTGGCGGACAGAAAGGTCACGTTACATTGCATCCGCCGGTTGTGCGTATACAGAGCGTATTTACAAACCGGCACGTGCCGGTGACCTTTGCGTTCCACTGTCGGCCTGTCAACAACTGGGTAGTTTGCAAAAGGAATTTGATATTTTGTTTTCCGCCGTTTAAATTGGCCTTGCGTAATAATAATTCACCACAAAATCAGTGCTAATCAATTAGCCATTATTATAATAAAATTTGCATGTTTTTAACTCGGTTTTTGATGCCCGCACATGCCCGTGACCTTTACGTTCTTTTGCCGGCCTGTATATTTTCCATATAAAAAAGATTTGTTTTTCTTTAAACAGGCCTGCAAAATCATTTATCATAAACCATTACTAGTTCCAAAAAATATATTCTTTCTTTAATTAAGTTCACTATTTGCAGCAATTAAGTGCAGAATATTTTTTAATTATCTTTTTGTACAATATTTTTAAAAAATAAGTGTAAAATAAGTTGTATTAAAATTTGTTCTACTTAAATTTACTACAGTTTACCGTACGATTCTGTTCACTGTTTACTGATGTTTGGATATTTTTTTAAGGGCCAAACAGATATTTTTCAAAATGAGGCTTACATAATTTCTGCAGTAATTGACTGCCAAAAGACATTTCATTTTCTTCATTTTGATTACCTGCGTGCGAGAGTTGATCACCGCCAGATTCTGCATCTTCTCCGTTTCCCGCGGATCCCCCGTGACCTTTCCGCGCCCCTCCAAATACTCCCCATGCCCGTAACTAGCGCGCTCGACGGTCTCCAGCAACGGCGCGTGCGGCGTCCCGGCGGTGGTGGAGAAACCGCCGCCCCGGAGGGTGCTCAGCGTCGTCCCCTTCTTGGGGGTGGTGTGCAGCGAGCACGGCGTCGAGGAGGCCCGCGGGAAGGCCCCGCCGCCGGCGCCGCCACTGCCGGCGTCCTCCCGGCGCAGCAGACTGAGACTGCGGCAGAGGATGGCGCCGATCTTGGCGTAGACGATCAGGGCGACGAAGAGCGGGACCAGGTAGAAGAGTAAAAGGTCAGCGGCGAAGACGATCATGTAGGTGGCCGGCGGCAGGCGGAACTCGCACTGCTCGGCGAAGGGCGGGAAGGGCTCGCGTTTGACCTCGGTCAGGCCTAGCCAGGGGCAGCAGTACAGGATGGCGAAGCACCACATGCCGGCGATGGAGCGGGAGGTGCGCTCCATCGTGCAGAATTTGCGGGCCAGGTAGGGTCGGCAGATGGCCACGTACCGCTCCATCGTCAACGCCAAAATGCTAATCAAAAAAATTAATTTTTTGAGTATTGAAAAAGTAATAGAGAATACTGACTACAAGCCGGACTACTAATTGAGCAGCAACTGAAACAGCGAAAAATGCAAAATGCAAAATCACGGCTGACGCCAAACTGTAGTGTAGTGGCCATCATCAATTTAGTGCTGACAAGTGCAACAGTGCGCTAAAATTGCTGTACCTGCTGTTTTATATACTTATGCTCAGTTTCTAGCCGGGTGGTGTTTATTTTTTTATTGCATTTTCTGTTTTATTACTTTATTTCGTTGCAAAATGTTTTTACTTCATTACCAATTTTTGTAAGGAAATTTATTCATTTAAATGCAGTACAGTATATAAGTATCTAAAAGTATCTAAATATCTAATATATATATAAGCATTTACGTACATAAGTATCTAAAATAATTAGATGTATTTTGTTTGGTTGAATCATCTTTTTGCAGCGTTAATTTAACTGCAGAATAATTATTTACTAATTACTTAATTTTTTTAGCAGTGATTTACTGCAAAATAGTTTATTTAAGTAATTTTGAGAAAACTTATTGTATGGTTATAAATATAACTCATTCAAATGAACCAACGCCTACCGATTTTTGGAACAGTGTATTTGTTTGCAATAACTGCCTTTATCAAAAACACAATAAACCCGCCTACAGTATGACCTTCCGGTTGCATGTATACAGTACAGCCGGTGACCTTTGTCTGACTTTTCCCCGAAAGGCGAAAACGATTAAGCCGGCCGTGTGCCGCGCACAATAAACGGCCCATTCAGCCGCTCGCGTTGCGCCACGTGCCGCATGTCCGGGCTGTTTGTACGTCGGCCTACCTGAGACTTCCGGCGTTGATGCCGAGAAAATTCAGGAAGATGAAGATGGCGCATCCGGCCTGCGAAAACGGCGGAGAACATAAGCGCTGCGCATTGTTACCGTGATTACACCCAATCTATGCCGACAACGCCGCGATTTCTCCCGGCTTTTTGGCAATTTACAAGGTCGCATTAACTGGCAACCGGCAAATGCCCAGGGAATTAGCTGAATAGGCTGGAAATCACCTTTCAGACGGTTTACGTTCCAAGAGTCCAATCAAATCATTTCAAAATCAAACACGGCTTTGAAAAATCTATTTTTTAAATTATTCTCTAAATATTTTTGGATGGCGATTTCTATTAAATTTAATTCCGATATATATGTTAAAATAACCACTTATTAGCAAATATTAATAACGCAGTTAATATTATAAATGTCTTTATTATCAGAGACTATTCGGAAAATAAATTTTAAGCTTTCCTTTTTAAAATTACAAATCGACTTTCATTTCCGATCAGATTTATTTCAAATGTCAAAATCAAACCAGGATGGTACTACTGTAATTTCAGTATTTAAAATTATTCTTTAAATAATTTTAAATACTGAAATTATTAAATACTGAAATTATTCTTTAAATAATTTTTTGCGGAGATTTCCATCAAACTTAATGCCGATTTACTGTAATTAAATATCTTGAAATTTGCTCTGTTGAAAATGACGATATATCCGCCATTTATAATAATTTTTTAATTTGTTCATTACAGGAAATATTAGGAAAAAAAACTGTAAATTTCGTTGTACAGTTGACAGATTCCGTTTAAAATCAATTTCATGTCAACTCATTTCAAAAACGACCGGAAACAGTCTGAATGACGAACCGGCTTATCAAACGCGGAGATCACTATAGCGTAGCGTAGTGTGGACGCTATGCGGCTTCCTGTAACGCGTAAACAACGGCAACCACTTACCGGTCCGAGCAGCCAGCGCTTGCCCAGATGGTGGAAGACCACCGCCTCCGGGATGGCCGTGCAGATCACCAGCAGGTCAGCCACCGCCAGGGAAACCTGCCAACAACGCGCAACCGGCATTTTTCAATCATCCTGCTTGTTTTCCCCAATCGGGTATATACTCGTCTATATGCGCGTATATTAACAGAGTCACACGACCGATCCGCCGCGTTAATGGACGGCATCAGCGTGATGTAGTGCCCGGTTAGTGCGATAACCTTATCAATAAGTAATCAACGCGCGCGCCGACACATCGCGCTGTTTTCTTAATTACATTACGCTCTTGACAGTGTTATGAGTATTGATTGTTTTTCTCCCTTTGAACACTGTCAAATTTTAATCTCCGGAAAAAAATGTTTCACTGCTTAGATTAAATTCTCTAATATATATATAAGGTACTTATATATATAAAAAATGTACTTTTATATATATAAATTTTCTTATATATATAAAAGGTACAGATTTTTAATTTTAATCGATTCGTTTGCATTTAAATTAACGGTGAAATGCCATTAATTTTTGTACAATTTTCGTTTTAACTGATACGGAAAAATTATTATTTTTCCAGATTTTTTTATATTCACATTTTATATTTTTATTATTTAGCATATAACAAAATATATTTTTTATACTTTTTTATATACTCTTCACATTTTTCAGTTTTGTTGTTATTTTATTCAGTTGCTCTTAATCTGGCGGTTATTACTATCTTGCAGAATTTTCATTTTAAATCCCTGTCATTAATTTTTTGCTTCGTTGTTATTATGATTAATCGGCGATTTATTCGTATAGAGAAAATCCTGACGAAGAATGATAATTCGCTAATGCAGATAAATATATAAGCCGGCTGACTGCGATCCCTTTTTAGGGGAAGCCCCGTTTAGGCTCACCGGCTTACATGACGTGCAGTGGCCGGGGAAAACCGCGACAGGGAAAATAAAATGGCCCGGGATAATCGGCTTATTACGGCAGCGGGCATTATTATACGAGTATCTGTATATACCGGCATTCGGTATATAACTGCATTAGCAATTACATTAGCCGACACCGGGACAAAAGCGCGCGCTGCCGCTCATCTAATCCGCATTCGGCATTGACGTCAGGCCCTTGGCTAATTATTATCCCACTTTCTTCCCAGGATATAACTTGTCAGTATATTATGTACCCGCCAGGCACACTTAAGCAAATCCATATAAAAAGCCAAATATTGCAGAGTAAAAATGCAAAATAAATAATATAAAAATGGTTTTACAAAAAACCCAACGTATCTGATATTTTTTGATGTTCAATTTGTACGTGTATTTATTGTTATAATTTTCTTCTTTTTTTTATTAAATCCAGGATAAACAGTAATATATAAAATTAAAAAAATAAGCATATATATTTTGTGTTTATTATTTTAATGTTTTTTTATTTTTTATTAAATGCACGATAAATAACAATATAAAAAATTTATAAATAAACATATATGTACGCACCAGGTACGCGTAGGTCGGCGTGTGCAGCAGCCGCGACCGACCCACCACGGCGATCAAGACGATGTTCCCGGCGACGCCCAGGACGAAGATGACGACGTGCAGCGTGGTGGCGATGACGCGGTAGTCCAGGGGGAACTTCTCCGGACCCTCCTCGCCGCTGTCCTCCTCCCCGCCGCCCGCGGGGGCGCCCGGCCAGTCCGGACGGGCGGTCGTTGCGTTCATATTTTTAGCCGACGCGGAAAAAATCCGAGGGGAAAATAAAGAAATCAGTCAAGCGGAGTTGTTTACTGCGGCGTGCAACGGTAGGAATAACACACACACGGCACTATGCAGCGGATCAACCGGCAATTAAGCGGCGTGCCAGGAGCGAAAATGCGAGCCGCGGCTTAAATGACAGCATCGCGATATCAGCGATCCCGTTATTAATATATACAGCTGTATCGGTACGACGGCAGTGGTCCCGCCCACGCAGCGCACCGGTCCCGCTCAATCACGACGGGTAATTGGATTAATTGTCGACGGTGCCCGATCAACAAGCACAGGGCGCTGCATTTACCGGATGTGATATGATTATTATACGCCGCGTACTGTGTGTATGTCAGGTGTTTCAGCGCAGGGAATAGTGTATACAAGCGGAGCGAATTCGCCGCAGCACAGCGCCGGCGCTGATTGTGCGATGCCATCCCAGATATTCCCGCTACATCCGCGTTCCCTAGTGGCCGGTATTCATTAGTTTCGCCGGTTCCCATTGGACCGTCCGTGTCAGGTATCGCAGCGCGTACACACTGGGTTTTAATTGTATTGCGTACAGTTGTACGTACAATCGTACATCAGCCGAAGCGAGTGTTAACGCATATAAAAACCGGTTTAGAAAATACCGCTATAGCCGCTTGCGCAACTGAATGAGCTGACGCGCCGCTGTACGTACCTACTTCAACCGAAGCGAATGTACGGCGGCTATAAAAACCGGTTCAAACAATAAAAATAATTCGCTATAGCCGGTTGCGCAACTGATGGTGAATAGAAAAAGAAGAGCGCCTTCTGGCGCGTACGTACTTCGACCGCAACGAGTGCATTCATGTTATAACAGGAGGTACAGTACCGTATTTGTATAATGGCTTTAAAAACCGGTTTATGCGCTATTGAATGAAAGAACCGAGCTGACGCGTATTAAAGTGTAAAGTTTAACGATTATTGTGTACAATACGTATCTTTCCTGTACGTACAGCACGTTGAATGCAGGCGTATTCAAAACAGCCGCGTTCGTATTACTCGCGTCGGACGATATAAAGTGGATGTGTCGTATATTCCCGGCGCAGATCACAGCGATCGCAAGCTGGCGACTGTTGACAAATGAAGGGATTAATGCACCGCATCCCCGGCGGCAGCATAACAGTGACTCCAGTCAGCGACAGCGCGGGCGCAGCAATTAAACCGCCAACTAACAGCATCATCCCGCGTTCAAGGGCAATTGCAGGTTAAAAGCCCATTTGTCCGTTTGTGTATACCCTCCATGCTCTCCTTTATCATCCCCTTCCCTTCACAAAAACTGCAGGCAAAGAGGAAGATCGCGTCTGTCTGTTTCCTCCGCGGCAGTCCATGCGCATCGCAACACGTCAAAATACTACTACAGCTGCAGCGTGTCTGCACGCAGCGGTTGGCCGTGACCTTTGCGCCCGGTTAATCTTTGCTTAATCAGCGCGCTGCGCATCGGCCCCACTCGGCATCATCGGCATATTCCCGCATTCGTTACCCCCACGATCGTTGAATTAAATTAAACGCATGCTACGACCGTTGCATTAAATTCTGTCAATTAATACCGAAAATAAATTCCAATAGCCTTAAAAGTCTGACAGTGGAGTTTGGCTACTGTTAGTTCGATGATAATAATAATAATAATAATAATGATAATAATTACTTACTGTGGGTAAAAATAATCGCATGCGCCGTATATAACAACCCACCCATGCCGCGAAAAATCATCCGGCGCGCTGTGATAATTAGTGTAAATAATTATTCCATAAATCGTTGTAGATGTACAAAATTAAATTAATTTATTGGATGACGGAACAATAAAATGGCTGGAGATTTAGCAGTAATATCACTTAATGTTTGGTGTATGCAAAATTATTGCAAATACCGATAAACCGTTAATAAATGCCACGCATACACCGGTCAAAAATTAAATTATTTTTTTTCAACGACGCCACGCTAAAAATAGCTGTATATTTCGCGAGAATATCGTGTATAAAAATGCCGACAAAATGTTAATAACAAATGCCAGGAAAAAGCCGGGTCGAAAATTGAATTAAATTAAATTAATTTTTTGTGAATTAATTGAATTAATGTTTTGTGAATGGCGTCACGCTAGAAATAGCCGGACAATTAACAATTAATACCGTATAATTCGGGTGTATACAAATACCGATAAACCGTGATTAAATGCCACGAATACGCCGGGAAGGAAAATTCAATTAATTTACAACAAATCACATGCAACATCCACCCACAGAATAATCCGAAAAAATCAGCGCCAATCATCGTTCAGCGTTAATAAAAATGACCGTTGAAAAATTAAAATTAATAATTTAATACCGATTCAAATTAATTCGATAAACGACGACACGTAACGGGCGATAAAGTGCGGATTATTTCGAGGAGCGGGCCTTCCACGAAGCCCTCCACCCATCCCGTTCCGCTGCATCGCGAAACAGATATATGACGCTGGCGCGCGTGCTGAAGAATCCCTTTTTAAACACGCCACACGAAAATCCGCGAATCAAGTGGGGTAACGCGTGGGCCAGTGAAAAGGCCGAGAAATCCATATTTTAATTGACAAAATACGGCGGCCGGCCCACCTGGTAGCCGTGTTCGCGCAGCACCGGCGCCAGCAGCTCCATGCTGAGGAGGTTGCGGCGTTCGGCCTCTTTTTCGCGCTCGCGGCGGGTGAGACGGTGGCGGTCCTTGTCGCGGCCCGAGACGATGGAGGCCGCTTTCTCCTCGGCGCCGCGCTCGCTCAGAACCTCGCCGGCGGCGCCCCCGTCGCCGTCGGGGGCCGCGGGGTCCGGCGGGCCGCCGGGGGTGTCCGCGGGGTCCCCGGGGAGGTCGGGGGTGTCCAGCGGCAGGGAGAGGTCGTCGGCGGGGGGTTCAGAGGGGTCGGTGTCGGCTTTGCGGCGTTTACCCTTCCCGCCGCTCTTTTTCCCTGTATACAACCGTTATTTTACTGGGTGAATATTTTTTAATTTTTAATAAAGTATTGTAAAAGTATTAAAGTATTTTTAAAGTATTGCAGTGTTTTTAAAAAATAAAAAATTAATAAAACTGTAAAACTGAAGTACACACACAGTCAAATAAGTTTTGAGTTTTTTTTTCAAATTTAAGAAGTCTTACAATCAGAATTATGTAGCCAGCTTTCATCTTTAAATTACTTTAATTTTAAATTTTTTAAAAAAATCAAACAGATGTAAAAAACTAAAGAAACTGTTAAATAAGTAAATTGTAACCTTTTCTCAGGTTTTAAGAAGACGGTGAATTTAAAAAAGTGTAAAACTAATTTCACAATTCCTTCATTTTTCAAACTATATAATATAAAACAGTTTACACGGAAAGCACATAACCATTTAAAAAATAATTGAAAGGCATTTTTCGCATAAAATCACGAGAAAAACTTAAAGAAAAGGGCAAAAATTTCTCCTCACGGGAAAAATAACATCATTAGCCCCAAAATTAACCAACAAATTTTTTACTGACCGTTGGTATTTTTGGCGGCCTTGCCTTTGGCCGGTTTCCCGCCGGTTGCGGAGCCGGTGGAGGACGTGGCGGTGCTGCTGCTGGTCTGACTGCTGACGCCGCTGACCCCGCTGGCGGTCTCCTTGTCCTTGGCGTTGGCGGCCGGCGGGTGCGGATTGCCGCCGCCGCCGCCACCTCCCGGGCGTCGGCGCTCGTGCTGGCCGTCGAGGAAGATCTGCATGGCGTCCTGCACCAGCGAGCCGGTGTGCTGCTCGGCCATGGCGCCCACCAGCCGCGCCACTTTACTGTCGCGCACCTCCAGCCCGGCCTCCGCCAGGTACGACTGCAGCACCACGTCCGGCAGCAGCAGCTTCCCGGAATCTTTTAAAACCTACAGCGAGGAATTTTTCCTGCATTTTTTAATTCTTTCCTTATACTTTTCCTGCATTCTAAAATTATTTTCCTGTGTTTTTAGATTATTTTCCCGTGTTTGCTCTGCATATCAAAATAATGCAATGCAGAGGATAAGCAAAAAATAATTTAAAAATAAATAATTTTTTAAAAAACACAGGGAAATAATTTTACAATATTGTAAAATTATTTCCCTGTATTTTTAAATTATTTTCCTACGTCTTTAAAGCTTGTTACAAATAATTGTTCTGCATTTTAAAATAACTTTCCCTGTATTACGTATAAATTCATTTAATTTAAATTAACTGCAGCCAAATTAAATAGTTCCTTATTACAGAGTATTTCACGATCTTGGAATAATTTCGATTTTCCACCGCATTAATACGAATTTTATAGTGACAAGAATTTTCCTTAATTTTTCATAAACTGCACAAAATTGCAATAAATGTTTCCAAATTCGAAAACGGCACGATTACCAGTATTTAAAGAGATTACACGAAACGATTACCGTTGAAGTGTTATCGTAACTCGTTAGCCCAAACAATGCCCTTCTTCATGAATAAAATATTTTTCTTTTTTGCAGTGAACACGCTCAAATTATATGGAGTGTTGACAGTTGAGCTGCAACGTGCGCTTCTATGAATTCATTAGCTGCGCGATTGAATTTCATTTTGCTCAAGGAATCAACGAATAAATGTCAATGCCAGGTACAAACGTAATCAGCCCAATAAGCGATTACCGGCCAAGCATGCCGCAAAATCAACATGGGAAAAATCAATAAATCGCCATTTGCAGTGATGATTTTTCGTAGACCGATCACGGTAAACAGTCAAACCCTTATTAGCGTGTTTTATTACCGGCAGGTAATCCGATAGCGAAATCTGCGCGAATACGAGCCAATAATAGAAATTATACAATTAATTCCGCTTATTTTGGATGTAATTGCGAAATGCAGAAATAAACTTTCCCAGGGAAAAGCGACCTTCACTTGTCACAGCAAACCAAGTAACGTGAAAATTCTGCGCCATTATTATACGTAATTAAAACTTTCAAACCATATTATGCTACAGAATATTTCCAAAATCATATACCATAAAAAAAGGTCATTACTGTCAGAACAAACTACCTTAAATTAACAAGTAAATATACGGTTACGTCAGATATAAGCGCTATTATAATAACTGAAATACATATCATTCTCCATAAGCAATCAAGTAAACAATTTTACCGAACAACTGTGTTACACATAAAAAACCAATATCATATTCGTTTAAAAATCTGAATAACAATTAACAAGTTAAAATCGTAAAGCAATGCGGCCGCGGTTTTAGGAACTTTGCCGGGAAAAAATAAAGTTGTTGATATTAGTGATTTTGGTTGTTTTTTTAATTCTTGATTGTGCAATACTGGCCGCAGTGGAATGACTGACTTAAGTCGCTGAGCAAAAATATACAGTAATAGAACACAAAAAAATAGTTAAAATCGTACTTTAAATTGCAGCTGGCATTTAATTTAATTGTCACATAGACTGACAGGAGGAGTGAGTGTATGTACTCGTATAAACTGCAATGTTTAGAATGGCCGCTCCGCCATTACACTACGATTTGTCTCGTGATGTTTACTGTTTACAGACCTTCAAACACATCGCTAAACTATTGACATACAATCATTTTTTTTCCAAATAACATTGTTATAAATTGATGAAATAGAATAAATTAGAAAAATTCTTGTAAAACGAGATACGAAATTCTCATAAAATAAAATATAAAATTCAAAATTTGGCAGTTCATTCTAAATAAAAAGCCAATCTTTAAATTCTACATTCGAAAATTACGTTATAATCACCAAATTAAAATTGTAATTCAAATGGTTAGCTGATACTAATTAGCTGATGATCCACGCAAAATTAACAATCTGACTGAAAATAAAAAAAACAACTTGTTAGTTTGACAAATAAATTCTATTTAATTATTAACGCTCAAAATTGCAATTTAAATTATCAGCGAAAATACGCGAATATTCAAAACCAAATTGGCAATCAATGACGAGGGAAATTTAATAGAATAGAAAAAAATAAATACCTGGCCGTCACTCACGTTGAGAATGGCCGCCATGTGCCCGTCATCGGTCTCGGCGCGTTTCTGCTTGATCCCCGTCAAGAAACAGCGCTGCAGCGGATGCGGCTGCAGTCGCAACTCCCGGCGCATCCGCGCATACTGGCTGCTGACGTCGCGCTCGCGCTCCCCGGGGGCGGCGGCCCCCTCCGTCGGGGAGGCCGCGCGGGGGCTGAAGGGCCGCTTGAACACCGGTGGCGCTTCCGGCTCCTTCTCCTCCGCCTTTGGGGGCTCCTCCTTCTCTACGTCGGTCGGGGGCGCCGCGGGGGGCTGCGCGGAGAACAGCTCCGCCAAGAAGGGATCGTTGTCCGTGATGTCCACGTCGGGGGCGGTGGAGCCCTCGGCAGGGGCGCCGTCCCCGTGGGCGGTGGTGGCGTGCACCAGGAATTCATCGAGGAAGTCGGGGCTGCGGGGGGACAGGAGGGGGGCTGGCTCCGGTTCAGGGGCGGGAGGGGGGTCGGGCGCGGGGGATGCGGGGTGTCGGGGATGGCACCGCGGTCCGGTTCGTCCATGGCGGAAAACGTGGGGAAGAGAATCAATCGGGACAAAACCGTCACAAACCAAAAGTATCAGGATTTCGTCAAGCTGGCCCGTTTACTTTCTATCACTTTGCAGGCTCGATCAACCACTTCATCGAACAATATTTGAACGCCAACATCATCATCCATCAATTTTCGAAGAATAAAAAAGAGAATACTGATAGATACCAAGGCTAGAAACAGATAAAAACACTTGAGATGATTTACTCGCGAAAATATTCCAAAAATCCTTTTCAGAATTTTATTGCTGGATTTTTATTGGGGTTATGCGTGTGTAGGCAGCAACCGCCTTGCTGAGAGTATTACGTATTCATATTCTCACAGTGTATCTTTTTACTACTGTGATTTTTATTAACCTTTGGTATAACGTAATACACATTAATAAAGAACAGCACGATTTTTTATAGCATCAAAAGTTCATTAAACTTTTCTGCTCCTTCCATTGTTCCCAAAACCGATGCTGCGTTACCACGTTGTATCTCCAGTGATAATCTCTGACGCAAAAATTCATGGGAACGGCTTTCGCCAGTATGTTGTTTCAGTCGTTTGCCCAGCTCTTTAACAATGGCTATAGCTGACGGTCCCCATGGGCCCGTTGTTTTACTACTCGGTTTATCTGCCATAATTTGAAAATAAATTGGAAAAGTTTTTCCGAATTTCATGCGAATTTGCTGTGGCGTTTTGTATCGGAATCGTGTGATCGTATCTGCCGAAAAATTGTCTTTCACAGAATAGAGAATTTACGCGGTGTTACTGGTTGTACGGATTTTACGACTTATCAGGTCTCCGCGCAGTGTTGTGCATTGGTCTGCAGGGTTCTTCCGACTCGACGCATCCGTGTACCCTTACAGTACCTTCCTCGATCTTGCCATATCCATCGAGAATGACTACGTTTCCAAAGGCTCCGATGAAGCGTGCGTTCGATAATGCGGGTACGCTAACGAGTGCACATTGCGGTGATGTTGTACGAGGGAGATTCTCTAACGAACCAGGAACTAGCGTGGATTATCATTCCCCACAGCTGCACTGTTTTCTTTGCAGCTAACGACGTGCCTGGTCCAGGAGCGTACAATCCCGAGAAGGCTGCCACTCGCCAACTGCCTCGCCACGTCTCCGTGTCCCTAGAGGCTCTCCCTCGCTGCCCATCGAGTACGTTCACAGTTGTATTCCGGACAGTGGCGGGTCGTTTTTCAGTTTTTGGATTAATGTGAAATGCGGAGACGAAATTGCAAATTAAAGAATATCTTCATTTTATTTTACCAATTCTGCTTTCGAAAAATGGGGTTTCAATAATTTTGTTTCAGTTTATTTTCCGATTTCTGCATTCTAAAAACAGGGATTAAATAATTTTGTTTCAGTTTATTTTCCGAATTCTGCTTTCTAAAAATAGGGAATAAATAAATTTGTTCCTTTTATTTTCCGGTTTCTGCTTTCTAAAAATAGGGAATAAATAAATTTGTTCCTTTTATTTTCCGATTTCTGCTTTCTAAAAACAGGGATTAAATAATTTTGTTTCAGTTTATTTTCCGAATTCTGCTTTCTAAAAATAGGGAATAAATAAATTTGTTCCTTTTATTTTCCGGTTTCTGCTTTCTAAAAATAGGGATTAAATAATTTTGTTCAAATTATTTTCCGAATTCTGCTTTCTAAAAATAGGGATCAAATAAATAAATGACAAGCATTTCATTTAATCGTCCAGGTCCGAAAATGCTGGAATTAATTATAGTAATACATAAAGTGACCGTTAAAAATTATTACGAATTTGTTTGAAGTATTTCAAGTTGGAGATTATGGATGATGATTCTTTGCAGAGAACACGCAGGCCGGAGGGAACGCGTTTCGCCGTTGTGGCCTGCCGGCGTTGTGGGCCGCAGCCGCAGCTGCGATACTTCGCTCACTATGCAGGCGTTTTTATTTTATGTTTTGGTAGTTTAAAGCGTTATTTATTTTTGGCTAAGTTTTATCTGTGAGCGCGGTTTCCCGGGTTTTTTTTAGCCAGAGGTTTTTTGTGATGTTTTCGAAGCAGTATTACGGTTGAGATGCGAGGAATGAAAAGTATTTCCCGTTGTGCATCGTCCGCGTCCGGATGTGCTCGTTCAGAATTTCGTTCATGTGGTCAGTAAATTAGGGGAAAAAACTAGAAAATTTGCAAATTAGTGCTGAATCAATAAATTAAGAATAAATAGAAACCACATTTTGTTATTCTGAATCCAGCCTTAAATTCTGAAATTTATAAATTAATGTGGAATTGCCAAAGCAGTTGAAAAGTCAGTTTTAGAATCAATTCCTAAAACTTTATCAACAAATTTAAAGGTAAGTACTGTAGAGTGTAGAATCTGTAGATTAATGGATTTTGAATTCCAAAACGTTAATCTGTAAATTAAAAATTAATTCAGAATACAAAAGAAATCTGGAAAATCACCAATTAATTGACAAATTATTAAAAAAAATGTAAAGGTGGAAAATAAATAACAAATAAATAACAAATTCTACACTTTTATTCGGCAACAGCATGTACTCAGTGCCAAGAAACCTGCGCAAATTTAAACTAATTAAAATGATTGAATTTTAAATAACAAATTCTCAACTGGAAAAATTAGTCTGCAGACAGCAAACTCAAAAATTATTTGCAAATACCAAAATTAATTTGGATACTTAAAAAAACTTAAATTTGAAAACCAGAAAGTTAATCTGGAAAAAAAATTTGGAAGCTCAAAAACAATTCGAAACTGGAAAAATATTTCTGCGGTTCAAAAACTAATCGGGAAACTGAACCGTTTATTATATGCCGAAGTTGAGCAACCACCCAGTAAGGCGGTTACGATACCGTATCTCAGCGTTGCAGCGTGCGTGAGTCGTGACCGCCCTAGCGCAGTGGATCGTAACCAAAACATGCCAGCGACAAACACACGAAAATCTAGAAAATAAATTTGTGAAAATCACAAATTGTAAATAAATTATCTGTTCCCGTGTATCCGTCTTTCCTTCTATCTCTCTGTTGAAAATTATCATTTCCTCTGAATGCTAGCTCGATAAATATGCTCCCCGTGTGAACAGAAAAGCAGCGCTCTCGTTGTTTTCCGCGGCGAACCTGCCTGCATCCGACGTGGAAGCAATCTCCCCCATCCTCGTCTTCCCCTCATTCTCCCGGGTGGCTGCGCGGGTGCCCTGCATGTGGAGTGTCCCGGTGGAGTGGCGGAGTCTGTCCGGCGTGCACTGAGTGCAGGATGGAGGCGAGCGACGTGCTGGCCAACGTGCCCGTGGTGATCGACAACGGGTCGGGTCTGATCAAGGCGGGCTTCGCGGGCGACACGGCGCCGCGCTGCCACTTCCCCAACTATGTCGGCCGGGTCAAGTACTACCGCCTCATGGCCGGGGCGCTGGAGGGCGACATCTTTGTGGGCCCGCGGGCCGAGGAGAACCGGGGATTGCTCAGTCTGCGCTACCCCATGGAGCACGGCATCGTAAGTCGTTCTGTCATCGATAAATTTCATCTCCGGTGTTACGTTTATGGAAATAAATTCTGATATTAATTCTTATTATTGTTTGATTATCAGGGAAGTGTGGAGTGTATTTGGTGATTATTCAGTCCATTTGTTTTCGGTCTTTACTCGTATTAGTAGGCAGTGGCACTAGGCAGTAGTGTGGCTGTTCGCTCTGGGTTACTTTTACGTGCTGAGCACGGTGACTCATCCACCATATTGTCGCATATTGGGTATTCATTAATTTCACTTACACTGGATAATATTTTTGCGGCAGGTTCATTGAACCGTGACAGGTTCTTATATGCGGTATACGACTAGAATCAGTCGTAGCATATATGAAACTGTAGTTTCGGTTTTTGGTCTTCGATATCCGTGTGTAAACAAAAGTAGTTTTTGGCGCCCATAGAGTACGGAAGGGTCCGGCCGGTTGAAGGAAGCGGTGGGGCCCAACAGTCATGTGACATGAGTCATGTGACATGAGTCGAGTAACGATGCGTGAAACTTGTAGATGGCGTTGCTAGCTCGGCATCTTTTTTAGTTTACATTATGTGCTCCTACATTATGTAGGAGCACATTGCATCGGTTTCATCGGTTCTTGGAGGAGAAAAACGGAACGGAACTGTAGTATCCAAACAAACGTAATCCAATATGCTCCTGCAATGTGCTCTACATATGTAGGAGCATTGCAATAACTCCTACATATATGTGCTCCTACATATGTAGGAGCACATTGCAATATGCTTTCACATAAGTAGGAGCACATTGCATCGGTTTCATCGGTTCTTGGAGGAGAAAAACGGAACGGAACTGTAGTATCCAAACAAACGTAATCCAATATGCTCCTGCAATGTGCTCCTACATATGTAGGAGCACATTGCAATGTGCTCCTACATCTATGTGCTCCTACATATGTAGGAGCACATTGCAATATGCTTTCACATAAGTAGGAGTACATTGCAGGAGCATATTATATGTGGAGATAATAAGGGGTAGGTGGTAATTATTGTGGTGTGAAAAATGGTTGGAGCATAATGTAGGAGCATATTGCAATAGCTTATTGTAGGAGCATAATATTAGATACAGGTATCGGGTAGTAAAGACAATATCAACAGAAATTGCTCTGTAGCCAATTTGAAAGGATAGTAGATTATATTAAAAGATGATATGTTTGAAAGAAACTGATAATGAAGGTGAATGTTGTAACAGAGGAAGGTTGTAGGGGTTTTACTGTAGTCTGACATAAGTGTAATCGACTTATTGGTTGTTCATACTTCATAGTTTAATGAAGTGTAACAGGAAGCAAGTGTGTTGTGTGTTATGAGTTGTGGTGGTGGATGGTGATGGATTACTGTGTAAAATTCATGAAAGTTCGAAAGTTGATTGCTTAATAGAGCAGAACATGATGTTCTGATCTGATGGTTATGGACGCTTAGTAACAGGTGGTTTTTATATGGGAAGTAGGTTGCGATGTACATTAAAAAGTTGTTCGAGAAAGTGTTAGGGTGATTCGGTTTGTTGACTGGATTTTTTTAGTTCGGTAGGTATAGAAGGAATTCCGGAATAAGCAGAAGTTGCCTGTGAGCTGTTATGGATTTGAAGAAGTTTGCAGTGAAGAAGATTTTTCTCCTGTTGATTATTTTGTGGTGGTCGGTTTGGATTTAAGTGCAGTGCTGATTCAGGCTGCCGTGTTTTGTTTGACTTTGGTACGTTTTTTTAGCTTCTGTATGGGTTAGCAAGTTTTCTTGCATAGAGATCTGCGTTAAATTTTTTTAAGTATTATTATCCTTAATAAAATAATGGAAGGTGATTCTAATCGGAAGAAATATGCGTGAATACATGCGTGAATATAGAAACGTAAATGCAAATTGAGGTAGTTGGAGTAGAAGATAATTGAAGTAAGTAATGATAAGTAAATAGGTTATAAGTAATATTTTGATTTGTAATAATGTGTTTTATGAACTGTAAAATTGTGATTTGGAATATTTGATACAGTCAAATCATCATGAAAATGAATACTATGGTCTGTGATAATGTCCATACAGGTATATGGGTTATGGTGTGTTCCAGATCAAATTATAATGATATTATTGTCTATGTGATCCTTTATAATAACTAAGAGCACAGAATCTTAAAATGGTGGTTGGTGGCTTCAAATATTTCACCTAAGAAATATTTTATCACGGGTTGTTGAGCAAACAATCAATAATGTGTTCTACTCAAAGGACAAAATTTTTTAAAACAAAATCAATAATGTAAAAGGTGTGGCTAAATATTTTAAAAATTTGTACTAACATACTGTTTTTCCTGTTTATGTACTATACTGTTCATGTACTATGCTCATATTCATGTACTATATTTTCGATAACAAAGTTTCATTTCAAAGCCATCAAATTAAACTAAACAGACCGACCGTTTCATCCTGGATAAGGAGCTTTATTTGAAATTAATTCAACAATGAACATATAATTTTCATTCTCATCTGGAATTCTGTATGTATAGCAAAAACTTGACTACTTTCAGTCAATACTACAGAAATCTGTTAGAAATCGTGCTGTTAGAAATCAAAATTATAAACCTTCTCGAGGCTGCAGTTAGATTTAGTTGGGCTCAGTAGTGCACACAGTTACAACATACGATACTCATAAATTATTTATATTATTTTTTTTTTATGAACCTGCCGCTACACAATCGAGTGAAACGAGATTGGGCCACGTAGTTTTATTGTTATTTTAATTAGCGGCATTCAATTTACTGTGCAATACAATATTTGGTATTAAATTTCTGAAATTCCGTTAATAGTATTTTTTATGGATGTTTTAAGCCTCTGCAAATTATTCAGTTTATTTCTAATAATACTATTAAAACTATTTTTTCCGTCGATCGAGTTATTTTCTGATAGTGGGCATTAAAGTTGATTTTTGTCCATATTATTATCGTGGGTTGGCATTACTAGGCAGTGCTTTTTCTACAAATTATCACACTATTTACATGGTCCGATATTCCGCTTACAATAAGAATGATATTTCCATAACTGTGTGGCAGTGCTAATCTATTGAGCTAATATTAAATTAGTGATATTTATTTAATTTAAGAACGCGGCGCGGTGAAATTTACTGGTGAAGAATTTGTTGCGAATACAAATCGTGATAGATTTGTGGCTGGCAGGTGACGGACTGGGCGGACATGGAGCGGGTGTGGCGGTACATCTACTCCAAGGAGCAGCTGCACATCGACGCCGAGGAGCACCCGGTGCTGCTGACCGAGCCGCCGAATAATCCGCGCCGCAACCGCGAGCGCGCCGCCGAGGTCTTCTTCGAGACGTTCAACGTGCCGGCCGTCTACTTCTCGCTGCAGGCCGTCCTCAGCCTGTACGCCACCGGCCGCACCACCGGTCTGGTCCTCGACTGCGGCGACGGCGTCACGCACGCCGTCCCCATCTACCAAGGTAACCCCACGCCCTTCACACACCGCTTAATTTAATTTTTATTATTTTTTAAATTTGATTTAAGCGGAAATTAATTTGTAACTGACCTTACTTGAAATTTAATTTGTTATCAGCATAATGTGTAATTGTAATTTGGTTTCTTATTGATATTTTGATTTGGCTCTATTTAATTTATTGTACAAAATATGTGTTTAGCTGGTGATTTCTTCGCAATTTGAATTTATTATTGGTTCTTGATTGTAATTAATATTTTCCATTTTTCCTTAAAAGTGTGTGATTTATGTGGATAAATTTGTCATTTGCTTGGTTATGCTTTTGCGAATTACGATTTGTTCACTATATTCGTATTCTGATTTATTTGTGATTTGATTGTAATTTAAGGAGGACTTGTTATATGATGATTTACTATCTTTTAAAGTGCGTTTATATTGCTTGTGATTTAATTTGGTAGAAACTGCACATGATTTAATTTAAAATTTCTTACTGTACTTGAATGCGACTTGGCAGTTACGTAATTTTTTTTATCGTCACATAAACTAACAGGAGCGTAACTGTGTAACGTTACGTGATACTGGGTAGTGGGTAGACATCCATGAGTGTATTGTGTACACGAGACGCGCTGAAGAAAAACGAGACGCATTGTAGTGTACTGGCTGCGGAGCGATGCGACGATACAAATTGCGTCTCGCGATGCTTTACAGTTGACAGTGATCTTTCATACAAGTTGCTAGATTATCCTACCATTTTTTTCATACCAGCATTATTATAAATTTATAAAGTGGAATATAAATTATAATATTGTTATAAAATAAAATAAAAAATTATTATGAAATAATATATAAAATTTTTATTAAATAAAATATGAAATTCTTATAAAATAGAATACAATTTAATATAAAATAAAATATAAAAAATAAAATTCTGATGGTGATTATTATAAAATGATGTAATAAATAATGCGGTACGATGGGGCGCAGGCTTCGCCATCCCGCACAGCATCCAGCGCACGGACATCGGGGGGCGCGACGTCACGGCGTGGATGCGCTTCCTGCTGATGAAGGAGGGGCTGACCTTCCACACCAGCTCGGAGCTGGAGGTGGTCCGCCAGATGAAGGAGCGGCTGTGCTACATCGCGCTGAACCCCGACAAGGAGGAGCAGACGGAGAAGGACACCAGCGCCACCTACGAGCTGCCCGACGGCAACCAGGTGGAGGTGGGCGTGTCGCGGTTCCGCGCGCCGGAACTGCTCTTCCAGCCGCACCTCTTCGGCTACGAGTGGCCGGGGATCCATGATGTCCTGCTGACCAGCATCCGCAAGAGCGATCTGGACCTGCGCAAGACGCTCTACAGCAACATTGTGCTGTCGGGCGGGTCGACGTTGACGCGGGGCTTCGGGGATCGGCTGCTGCAGGAGATCAAGCAGAGCGCTCCCAAGGACACCAAGGTACATCGCCAAAGCAGTTTTTCTTGTTGTTTTAAATGGTTTTTACTGCTTTTTCTAATTTTCTTAATTTAATTTCGATTTTTTGGGGATTTATTTTTAATTTTGTAGCATTTTTTCGCCATTTTCAGAATTTATTTTTTGATTAATAATCATTGCAGCTGCCTGTAATTTCCATGTTGTGATTCGATTTTATTAAGTAACGCTTCCTATAATTTTCATAATATAATTTTGATTTTATTTATTGTTGGTCTTAAAGCAGTGATTTCTCCGTGGTTTTCGCAATTTAATTTTGATTAAATATGTTGGCTGTTGGCTGTTAGTAATTTCCGTTCTTTAATTTGGTTGTTTGCAAGTTTGCGCAATTTTTATAATTTATTTTCTGAATTTTTTACAGTTTTTCGTATCTTCTCGCTGGGTTTCATGTGATTTTTTCCAGGAGTGTGGGGTAATTGAATTTATGATTTTTTTTAAACAACTTTTCATATTTTTCCCCGTATAACTGCATCACTTTCATTACCGATGGAAAAATAAACCAGAAAAACCCCGATAATAAATAAATAGAGTAACTAAATAAGAAATGCTAGAATAAATCAATAAAAATACAGTGTCATGGTTTGTAGGTGCGCATCGCGGCGCCGATGGACCGGCTGTACTCGACGTGGATGGGCGGGTCCATCCTGGCCAGTCTGGAGACCTTCCGGCGCATGTGGATCTCCAAGAAGGACTACCAGGCCGAGGGCCTCCGCGTCGTCCACCGCAAGACCTTCTGACCCCGATCTACCGCACTTCCTCATTCATCCTGGCGTTTTCTTTCTGGTTTTTTTTTACTTGTTCTCTAGCGACCATGATTTGTCGTGTTTTGGTGTTCATATCCGCGGCTGCTTTAAACGCAGATTTTTTTATGAATTCTAGTTACTTTAATTTTATTCTTCACATTATAACAGTTACTGTGGTGTGTGCGTCGTAATTGTGCTGCTAGGAAAAGGATTATCATTAATTATAAAATAAAATTAAGTTTTAAATTTACTATTTTTCACGTACAAATATTTCCCCTAACAATTTTCCCCAATTACTCGAAATTGCCATTTAAAGTATCAGTGAAAATAAGGGAATATTTAAAAGCGTACTGGCAGCCAATGACGAGGAAATTTAAAAAAATACAAAAAAATAATTACTGTCCGTTACTCACGTTGAGAATGGCCGCCATGTCGTCATCGGTCTCGGCGCGTTTCTGGCGAAAAAATCAAAAAAACTCAGCGACTGATGCAAAAAGTGTTGCAAAATTGCCGTTAATGCATTAATCAGCTCTACGGAAGCGGCTAAGGTTGTGTGCAATAAGAGCGATCGTAGAGTAGTGGCGAAAAGCCATAAATAATGTCTTGTGTAACTATCTGACTACTACAACTCAAAAAATAATTTTCCTAGCATTGCTGCTATTAATTTTTTGTTGCAAATAACTAAGAGCATAATGATTAATGATTTTATTTAAATGCGGCCGATCTACGAGTACTCGTCTGCGAGCAGTAAAACAAACTGCGAGAAAGATTTGGGATTTCGGAGAAGAGAAAATGATACGGTGCATTTTGATAAACGCGTATAAAACCTCACATCTTTCGAACAAATTTCAATGAAATCTAACTTGATGGCACTTTTTCGCACTTCAAGAAAAAATTCAGAAATTTTACCAAATTTTTTAACAATGTACGAGTATGTCATTATTATAATAACGAAGTACGAGTATTTCATTAGTATCAGACTGATAATTAAATATGCCGCGCATAGATCGGCAAAGAAAACTGATTAATTAAAATTAATAGTCAATTTTATTATATATAAATTCATCGCGATTAAACAGGGAAAAAGAAAGTTGGAGACAAAACGAACGATAAAGCCAATTAAATTAATAATTTTATTCTTATTCTCCTAAGGAAATGAAAATTAAACAGATGAACCAACCGATTATTTCGCGATTTAATCAGGATATTACACAGCTAGCAGGAAACCAGTAAATAAAATTGTAAAATCGATTTTTTAAAATTATAAATTAATTTTGTTATTATTTAAATTTTGCCGCGCATACATCGGGAAATGAACGTGATCAATTTAAATTTACAGTCAATTTTATTAGGTATTACTTATGGTCAGTCGTGTTTAAACAGGGAAACGGACAGTTGTAATAAAGCGGATTAAATTAATAAACAAATTTATTCTTATTCTCCTAAGGAAATGAAAATGAAACAGATGAACTAACCGATTATTTCGCGATTTAATCAGGACAGTACACAGCTCGAAGGAAAACACTAAAAACGAGACAAAACCCAAAATAATTCAATGAAATCAGGCGGTGGAGAGCCGGTGGAGGTTGGCGATGCAGTTATCGATATTCTGCTTCTCCTGCCGCTCATCAATCCCCTTGACGACCCCGTTGATGATCCAGTTGACCATGTGCCGGCGTTCCACCGCGCGTTTGGCATTCTGCACCTCCACCTGATAATCCAAGCGCTTCTTGACCTCGGCGTAGGCCTCGGCCAGGCGCCGGCGGTACTCGGCCTCCAGCTGCAGCGCCACGTTCTCGCGTTTGGCCTGGAAGAGCAGGCTCTGGCCCTTGGCGCTCCACTGCGCCTGCTCCTCGCCCTGGATGGCCGCTTTGAGGTCGGCCATGTTGTCCTCCTGCAGCTCCACCAGCGAGCGCTCGTGCTCGTCAATGTCCTGGTCCATCATCTTGGCCAGCGCCGGACCGCCCTTCGTCATGGCCAGGTAGATGATCAGCGCCAGCGGCGGGATGATGGGGAATTCGTGGTCGACGATCCACAGTTCTTTGGAGAGGAGCGTCGTGATCAGACCCGCCCCGAACACGTACGGCCCTACGATCAAGCATTTCCTCAAGATCGCTGATATTTTAATTATTATTCCATTTCTTATTAATTTTAACAGCGTTCTCCGATTATTTTTTGATAAATAAATCTCTACTAAAATAAATTTCCAAATTAATTTCGGTGGCAATAAACGGAAGAAAAGTCAAAGAAAAATTTTTACAAAAATTTACCAAGTACAGGATCATCAATGTACAAAAAAACATTAATTAAAAATTACAATAAATATGTAATTAACAAATTACTCGTATTATAAATTTACCTAAAATTCCATGCTGTCACCGAGAGTTACAAAAAAACACTGAGGCGATCTTTAAATTCATCATAATTTGGATGCCAATAAAGACTGATTATTAGGCTGAATTACTGGACTAAAATTCATAAAGCGAAATAATTATCAAAATTAAATCAATTTAATTTAGTTGTGTACACAATCTATGAACCAACTCAGAACAAATTCATTCAAATTATTACTGATTAAGTTCAGTTGGAAAAATAAATTCCTAAACTGGAAATTACGTAAATAAAACTTCAGGAGTCGAATTCATGGGCAGAAATAAATCAGAAAATTACAAATTACGTAAATAAATTACGAAAATCGAATGAAAAATATTCCACAGCAAAAATCGCAGTGGTGGAACGTACCCGTGACTCCGGTCTTTTTATAGAAGAAATCAAACCACTCCTCGGGGATGAAGCCCAGCCGCGTGCGGCCCCCGTACAGCGGCATGGTGGGGCGCGGGAAGTTGACGACGTCGCGCTCGGGCCCCTCGTACACCAGCACCTCCCCCGTGGGGCGCATGGGGTCCGCCATCAGGCCAAAGTCCTCCATGTGCGTCACATCCGACTCGATGGTCTCCCCGCGCACCAGCCCCTTTTTGTGATGCTCGTCGTTGCGGGGCGCGATGACGCTGCTGGACTTGTCCTCGGCCGAACGCAGCGCGGACGTCGCCAGGGTTCGCCCCGCGCCCTGCAGCCACAGGGGGCGGAACAGCAGGGATTTGCACGCACCGCTGGACAGCATCATCTACGAGCGCATAAACACCGTGAAAAGAGGGGGGATGGGGGCGGGCGAGGGGGTGAAACGGGGAAGGGGCGAGCGAAGGTTCGCAAAAACAGTCGAAACAGTGCTTTCAGATTAAGCCTCTAAAAGACTCCGATTTGCCACTGAACAACGGTCTGGTTGGGCGAAGACTTCGGTAATGCACTCACCTTTATGTTAGTGATAATCCCGGGATGGTAAAAATAATGCAAGTTCTGATAAAGAAAGCAGAATGGGAAGAAATCGCAGATTTTTGTTGGATCTTCTGCTGCGCTGCGATAACTGCGATCAGGCGCGGACTCGACAGCCCACCACACGGTAAAACATCAGTTATGTGGCAAGCCGCATGGTACGTACGTAACGTTCATAAAAGTGCCGATTTGAGCGGCCGCAACGTTCACCGATTAAAGCGATGAAGTAATCTGGAGTGTACAGCGTGCCATGCAGAAATGTGGCACGCCGCATGGTGTGTTAATAACGTTCACGAAGATGCCGATGTGAGCGGTTGCAATGTTCACCGAGTCAGCGTTGTTTTTGAAATTCATGATGCAACATGAAATTTCGATTTTCATTTTTCGTCTTCCAGAATTGTTTATTTTGATCTGTTTTTGGAATCTGAATGTTTTTTTATGAGGAATAATTGTAGCGGAGTTTTCTAGGAATCTCCGCGTGCGAAATCCGTTAGTCAAGGATGTCGGTGATGCGGATGCTGGGCCGAGCGCCCGCATCCAGTATTCTGCAATGTCGAACTCAGATTTTCAGCAGTCTCAACCAGCGTCCGTACGTTCTCTTCCCCAGCCACCACTCCAGCCAGATCCCCTCCCCACCGGCCGCCAAACCTGCGGCGGACCCTTTGCAACACGACTACCCCGTGGACCGGCGCATCGGCGGCTTCACCGTGCTGCGCAGCCAATCCATCCCCGAGTTGGCGCTCACCGCCGTTCATTTAGAACACAGCGCCACCGGCGCCCAGCACCTGCATCTGGCCCGCGCCGACCGCAACAACGTCTTCGCCGTGGCCTTCCGCACGCCGCCCCGCGACAGCACGGGCGTGGCGCACATTCTGGAACACACGGTACTGTGCGGATCACGCCGCTTCCCGGTACGGGATCCGTTCTTCAACATGCTGAACCGCTCGTTGTCGACGTTCATGAACGCGCTGACGAGCAGCGACTGGACCATGTATCCCTTCTCCACGCTCAACCGCAAGGATTTCCAGAATCTCTTGAGTGTGTATATGGATGCGGCGTTCTTCCCCAATCTCCGCAATGTCGACTTTCGGTCAGTGGTGGGTGTTATGGATTTTTGCGGAATTTTTGCCGCCGTCGACAGGAAATTTTATTTTTAATTTAATTTGGGTATTTTTTTATACTTTCGTTTATTTTTGGCTGTTTCTTTTCTTTGTTTGGCGGAATGGTTTAGCAAATTTAAACTTTAAAAAAATTCTGCGCTTGTTGTTATTGCAGCTCGCTTGAATTTTAAAATTTATTCATTTAAAATTTACTCACATAAGTTTATATACAGTAGTAAATTTAAGCACCTTTACAGTTGCGCTTATTTTTATTTATTTTACTTGAAAACTTTTTTAAATTATTCTGCATTAAACTCATCTGCAGTGCGCGCATAAATTCTTCGCTTATTTTTAGGAAGTAATTGCAGTGATGTGAATTTCGTAAGGAAGTTGTAATTTTCGAAAGAAATATTGAGTTTCGGTGAATTAATCCTAAATTAATTTGGTTACAACTAATACGTACTCGTATATCAGAATGATACGAAGATCGAGCTTGTTTTTGTTTGTTCGTTCCGTGTTCGGTATCCACGTTGTACAAAAACTTGTAGATCTGTTGCAGGCCGTGCCAATAAATGAGCATCGATTAGAAAATTGTTAAATCAGCCTCTACGCGCTGTAACAAACTAACAAACTGCCTGGAACAGTTCGTTTGGTAGCCTCTACACTACGATCAACACCTCAGTTTTTGTGTGTGTTATACGGTGTTTGGAAAAATAAACCTAAGAATGAAGCAGTATAAAATGACAAATTATAAAATAATCATCTGTTTTATGACTGCGACAGTGAAAACCTATTTTTTTTATTTCTTTTGAATTGTTCTTATGCTACTATAAATAATATCACTACATAATGAATGTTTTTAAAAATTGTTTTCTGATGAAAATTTGTTTTCAGGCAAGAAGGAATCCGTCTGGAGCCGGCGGACCTGACCGACCCCGCCTCAGCGCTGGCCTTCAAGGGCGTGGTCTTCAACGAGATGAAGGGCGTCTTCTCCAACGCGGAGAACGTGTACGCCCGCCGCATCCACAACTACCTGCTGCCGTCGGGCACCTACGGCGTGGAGAGCGGCGGGGATCCGCTGGATATTCCCAGTCTGACGTGGGAGCAGCTGCGCAGCTTCCACAAAGCGTATTACCATCCCTCCAACGCCCGCTTCTACAGCTACGGCGATATGCCGCTGGAGGGCCATCTGGACTTCTTGGAGACTACGGTGTTGAAGCATTTTCACAAGGAGCCCATCGACAGTCAGGTCAAGCCGGAGCCGCGCTGGACGCAGCCCCGCGAATTCACCATTGCCGGTATTTTCCATTGGTTTTCAATTAATTTCAAAATGCTTTAAAGTTCAAACATACTTTTAGTTTTTAACGTAGCATGCTTTCAGATTTAAATTTATTTAAAATTCGTTTTCGTTTTAGAATTCCTTTTCGTTTTAGGAATTTAATTTTGGCGTATTTACTCATTTAAATTTAAGATCAAAATTGTATTCAATTTAATTCATAAAAAAAAGTTGGTTAAACTTGTTACAAAATTATGAAAACGATTAGTCTTTGATTTGTCGTCGACAAGTCAGAAGCAGCGCTTTTCGAACAATCACAGATTCACTTGCACGAAGCCATAGCACTACGATCACACTTGCCAAGTACAGATGTACAGTAGTTCGTTCTGTAACTTCTGTTCTACCGTATACGGTATTTGGAATCTTAGCCGTGTTACGATCGTGGATTACGACCGTGGACACTGGATAGCGTGGATTGCATGGCTGTATGTATCTTTATGGTTTTGTTGGTGCCGAGTCTGAGCTGTATGGTTTATGATCATATTTGTGCGGGACATTTATGTCTTTATGGTGTTATGCATTTATATGCATGAGTGTTTGTGACCGATGGTCAAGTGGGAATGAGAGGAAGGCAGGATTAATCTGGCCTGCAGGAGCGGATGTGCAGTGGTCAGATTGGTGCGTGTGTTTTTATAGCTTTGTGGCTGTATGCGATATGAGCGTGTTGTGCGAGCATGCATATTGATGTGGTATATAAGTTGATGCAACTGTGTGGAGACGGCACAGTTGTCGGGAGTGCAGCTGTCATGAAATAAAAGTTAAGCTTTTTCCCTGTGGTGTACGTTGTACGAGGTAGACGTAGTGCTGCAGGGTTTTATATCAGCCGTTGTGCCAATTAACAGCGGGAACTTACTCGCAGTAGAATTTAATTCAGATTGGGTCTCCCTTCATCCCGTCTGATGAGTTTTGGCGGGTTGACAGCGCTGGGCATTTGTAGGTCCCGTGAATCCGTTGGCGCCGGCGGACAAGCAGGTGACGGTGTCCGTGTCGTATTTATGGCCGGAAGTGCTGAATGCGCTGGACAACTTCTGCATGGGCGTGGTGGCCAAACTGCTGGTGTCCGGCCCGAAAGCGCCCTTCTACGCCGCGCTGCTGCAGAGCGGCCTGGGCTCCGATTACTCCCCGGGAACGGGCCTGGATAACTCCATTCGGGAAGGGGTCTTCAGCGTCGGTTTGAAGGTACTTACAACATCAGAATTCTGATTTTTTTTACCAAGTATTTATTTTGTATTATTTTCTGCTTATTTTTATCGTTGATTTAACTGATTGATTGTAGTTTTATCTCGTATTACGTTATTTCTTTTCTGTTATTTTGCTTAAGTTTTAATTTTTTTAAATTAAAAGTTGAGATTTTTATCTTGCTGGGTTATGTCCTGATTTAATAATTTTTAATATTACTTTTTTGGTCTCTTCATTTTTGCTGTCGTTTCTATTTATCTATAATTTTTTATTTTGAGGTTTGGATTTTTGACTCGATGAATTGTGGCTTGATTTATTATTATTTTTATTACGAATTTATTTCTGTATAATTTATTATTATTATTTCGGTTTAGTTTCGATTATTTTAAATTTGCGGTTTGGATTTTTGATTTGATGGGTTGTGGTTGCAGAATGTCGCGGAGCAGGACACACAGCAGATTGTCAGCACCATCCGCGCGACCATCGACCACGTGGTGAAGACGGGATTCGATGCGGAGCGCGTGGAGGCCATCATCCACGAAGTGGAGCTGTATCTGCGCCACCAGACGACCAGTTTCGGGCTGCACACGCTCTTCGGACTGATGTCCAGCTGGAACCACGACGCCGATCCCATCCAGCACCTCCAGGTCAACCAGATCGTCGACCAGTTCCGCCAGGCCATGTCCAATGATCCCGAGTTCCTCCAGAAGAAAGTTAAAGAATATTTACTGGTCAGGAGATTTTTTTGTAGACGTAAAATAATTCTAAATAATTTTTTTGAAATTTTAATTTGACAATTTTGTCGGTTGGAATTTTTTTTGTTGAATTTAATTGATTTTTAATTTTGTTTTCAGGTTTTTGTTTGAGTAATTGCAGGCCAGGAAAATTTTGATGACTTTAAATATGTACTTTTGAATATTTTAGTTTCAGTCTTTTTTCAGATCAGGAATTTTTGGTGATTTTAGTAAAATAAATTTTTAGAATTATAGTTTTTTTAGCAGTGTGTACGTAGTGTTGTAGACCTACTGTGAATGTATGACGCTGTAAAACCAAATAAATATCGTTTTTTTAGATTACTGTATATTGATTTTTTTTTTGTGCAGGATAATGCGCACAATGTGACGCTGGTGATGAAGCCGGACACGGCGTATGAAGAGCAGTTGAAGGAGAAGGAAAGCCAGTTGTTGGCGGAGAAAACCGCCGGGATTGATGCGGCCACACGACAGCGGTTGCTGGAGGAAGCAAGAGAATTAGAGGAAGAACAGAACAAAAAACCGGACGTGTCCGTTCTGCCGACGCTGAAAATATCCGACATTGAGTCGTCCTTGCCGCGTGTTAATATCAAGGAAATAAATTACGAGAACACGCCGATAATGTGCGTATCGGCACCCACCAATGGTTAGTCAATGAAATTTAACAAGTATTTTATGACTTTTTGTAAGGAAAAAAGCAGTCTTTTTAAAAAATTTATTCCCATGTTTCGTGACTTTTTAATTGGAAAACACGAACGATTTTTGGCATAGCATATCACGTATTTTAATTGCTTTTTGTACTGGAAGAAGGTCTATATTTTATCCTGTAAGTTTACTCGTTTTAATTACTACTTCCAATTTAAGTATGTTTAGTGTGGGACGGTCTGGTAGAGCAGTGGCTCCAATTCTGAAGTGCTGCTGGAAAGCCTGAAACTACATATTCGACTACAGTGTGGAACAGTCCCCTGCTTATATTTTCTATCCAGACTTTATTTATGAATTCTTTAATTTGTCTATCTCCACCAAGGTCTGAATTTACTTTTATTTACGAATTTTTTAAAGTAGTCTGTCATAGTGATTTTTTTTAGAATTATATTTTGTTTGCTTATTTTACTTTCATAATTTTTTTGGGAAAAAATTCAAAAAATATACTATTTTTCCACAGGTTTTTCTTTTTATTGGTTTTTGTATTGAAAAAATTGATCGAAGTGTTTTCAGAAATCCTCTTATAAAAAGTGGGCCGTTTTGCGATTACTCCGTACCTTTATTGATCGTAAAACGGAAAAAATACAATGTATTAAATTTTTTCGTACAATTTGGCTCCTTTTTAATTGAGTTTTTATTATCTGTGAGATTCGCGCCCATGTTTGGTTGAATTTTGTTATGTGTTTTGTACAGGCGTGACATACTTCCGTTCGCTGATCTCGACGGAAGCGCTGCACGAGGAGCTGCGCCCGTACGTGCCGCTCTTCTGCCAGATCGCCACGAAGATGGGCGCCGGCGAGATGGACTACCGGCAACTCAGCCAGGCCATCGAGCTGAAGACGGGCGGTCTGGCGGTCAGCGAGCACGCCAGCCACCTCTTCTCCTCCACCGACAAGTACGAGCAGGGCGTGCTCCTCGGCTCCTTCTGTCTGGACCGCAACATCGGCGCCATGTTCGGATTATGGAAGGACATCTTCAACCGCATTCGCCTGCAGGATCTCCAGCAGTTCGCCGTGCTCCTCAAGCAGATGAGCGCCGACATGATCGCCAGTCTCGCTGGTACGCACTGCTGCCGATTAATCAGCTCTTTTTCTTTATCAGATAAAAATACAATTTTCACAAGTATTTACGCAAATTTTTTTTTTAATTTTTCACGCATTTTCCAGTTTGCCTGCCAAGTTCTGCATTTATTTACGGATGCTAACAGATCTCTCTGTATGTGTTTAAATATCTGGGTTTGAATTTCTATAATTTTTTTACAAGTTATTGAGCAAGTTCTAGATTTATTTACGAAATTTAGTGGGCTGTTTTCATCTGACTTAGTGTGTTTATTGCATTACATAATTTGCTTGGTCTGGGATGGTGTGGTAGAGCAGTGGCTGCAGTCCGGATCCTCCTGGCTCGCTTACTGTATATAAAGCCTGAAACTATTCGACTATAGAAAAGTTCCATGTAAATCTTTCCGTCCTTTTTTAAGGACGGGCGAGAGCCGTTCTACTTGTTTTTTGTTTCAACGTTTAAGTTTGGAGATTATGCGTGCTAATGCGATGAGTATATTGTGCACAGTCCCTTCCCTTCCCACGTTAATTGGGACAAAATCTTCATTTGATCAGTTTTGTTGAGGGAAGCTCGCCGTATACATATTGAGAAATAAAATTGTCAATCTTTCCTATCTAGAATTCATTTACGAGTTTTTTAATTTGTGTTTACGAGTTGTTTAATTTGTGTATCTACCCTACCCAGGCCTAAATTAATTTTTATTTCCGAATTTTTTAAAATACCCTTTTTTATAGTTCTGAATTTTTTCGAGAATATCTCTTTTATTTGCTTATCAAATTCTCGTTTAAATTTATGATTTTTTTCTATTTGCACACTGAATTTTTAATGTTTTTGTTAATTATTTGTTGCTTTTTCTGTATGTGATCGGTTATATTTTGGTAGACAGTGGACACTCGTACGCCATGTCCTACTCGGCATCGCAGCTGCGTCCCGCTGCACGGCTCCGCGAAGAATGGTCGGGACTGCAGCAGATCAATTTCCTGCGCCCGCTGGCCGAAGCCGGCGATCTCCGGCCGACGCTGGACAAGATGCGCCTGATCGCCAAGCACCTGCTGACCAACGGCCGGATGCGCTGCTCGCTCAACACCACGCCGGCCACCATGAAGGGCGCTCTGGATGAGCTGGGTAAAAAATACGGCAAAATTAAACAACAGAATGTAAAATACGCAGTAATTTACAGTAATTCAAAACAGGTAGGGTTGGAAAAAATGAAAAAAAAAAGATTTCAAAATGAAAAGTTACAATTAAAATAACAGTGATAGAAAAATTAGATAATAAATGGAAAATGAGAAAAAGCAGGAAGGTAAATCCGTAAAAATAAGTTAATAAAATAAAAATGACAATATTAAGAAAAAAATAACGAATGGAAAATAAGAACCTATTATAGAATAAACTATAAAAACTAGTAGAAAAGGGAAAATGGACTGCGCATACAAACATTCGGGATAGAAAGAAATGTGAACGTGCAGTAATTAGATTAAAGAAGAAAACGAAAGTAAAGCAGAATACAAGGAAATAAAAATTATAAACTAAACAAATTTACATTAAACGAATAAAATTCAAACTAATTGACACACCTCTAAGGAAACAAAGAAATAAAAAATTATCCCTTCGGTTGCACAAAATACAGAAACTTTTTTAGGAGACCACCGTAACACGGCTAGCACAGCATTAACGCCACCGCACTACGCAATCATCTGCAAAATATCAGCAATACACACGGTACCGCTGTGCGTCTAAATGAATTTTTATTAAAAGAAACACTAAAAATTGTACCTGCCAATGAGGACAGGACGACCGCGGGCGCGACATACGGCGGACAGTTGATTAAATAGATTGTTTTGCAGGGGAATTTTTGTCGGCGGTGGAGGATAATTACGAGCTGCAGCACGTGGTGTCGGATCCCGGCTTCCAGAAGCGCAGCGGTCAGCGCACGCACCTGACCTTCCCCTTCGCGGTGCATTACGCCTCGCGGTGCTTCCCGGTGCCGGCGTTCGTCCACGCCGATTACGCGGCACTGCGGGTGCTGGGCCGCCTGCTCAGCGCCAAGTTCCTCCATAAAGAGATCCGCGAGAAGGGCGGCGCGTACGGCGGCGGCGCGCGCCTGGCGCAGGACGGCTTGTTCAATTTCTACTCCTATCGCGATCCCAAATCACTGGAAACCTTCGAGGTAAAGAATTTGGCCAAATTCTCGCTTCTAAAAATTCAATGCAGAAAAGCACTCTACAGAATGCGAAAATGGGGCAAAAAATGAATAATTTTCAAATCTGAAAGAAATAAAAACCTGAGAAAAATCAACGAAAAAATTTTGAAACGTGATTACAATTATTTTGAAAAACGATTATTTTGAAAAAAACCATTTTGATGCTTTCTTATTTTTATTTTGAATAGGAATAAGACGATGTAAATAACACCCTCTGATCGAAAATAAAAGCAGGTGATGCTAAAAACCTGAATGAAAAGCCAAATTAGAAAACGAGGAAAATTCGACCAAAATTAACATGAAAAAAATAATACTCGAACACAAATAAGAATATTAACTTAAATCCGAAAGAATAATCAGAAATATTTGAGGAATATAACAGCTTCAACCAGAATAAAATTGCCAAAAACAAAATAAAACGAAAAATATTGTTGCCTGGGTAACACTTCAGTTGCATAAAAAGCGGACATTTTTCGAGTGATAATAAATTCCGAAATTTGTCAACATAGGCCTTCGAGCGGTCGGTGGAATGGGCGATGAACGGTAGCTTCGGCACCCAGGATGTGGACGAAGCCAAACTCTCCGTCTTCCAGGAAGTGGACAAACCGGTGTCACCCGGGGACGAAGGCCGCCGGCAGTTTATCTACGCCGTCGACGACGACCTGTACCAGCGCCATCGCGAGCAACTCCTTGCCGTGACCAAGGAGCAGTTGGTGGAGGTGACCGGCAAGTATCTGGCCGACGGCGAGAAGGCCGTGTCCACGCTCCTCGGGGCGGCCGACGCCGAGGCGGCCGGCCGGGGCTGGACGGTGGTGGCCGGCGGGGAAGAGGGAGCCGAAAAGATGTAAACGTATGTAATGCGATCGGACGGTTTGTTGTTTGTTTGCCTTCGTAGTTGGAAAATAATTATAAAAAATAACAAAAATAAATTAACGGGAGGTGGGGGGTTTTTTTGGGATCATTATGGTTGAAGTTCTGCTCATTGCGGTGGCGATTTGCTGATTAAATTAAACATATGTGATTCGTAATTTGTCCGGGCATTTCTGGTGGTGATGTCACTTATTTTTAATAGGAAAATAATTCGAAAATTAACTAAAAACGAGTTCATTTATATTGATAAAAATTATTAATCAGTCAATTAATAAATAATTATTTGTTTTGTATCGATAAACATAAGAAATATTATTGAAAAAAGAAAACCTGAATGTTAAAAAAATAAAAATCTGATATGTAGATTAACATAATAAAATAAAAATAAATACGAAATTAAATAAAATAAAACCTAATTAAAAAACGCTAAAGTAATTAAAATACTGGAAGGTCGGGTCTATTTTCGGGGATAATCTGTTTGCTCATTGTGGTGGCGATTTTGTTGATTAAACGGCCTAAGATGTGCCGTGCCTCACCTGGTTACACAGCGCCGCGTCATCGCGCTGATTCACCGGCTTTGAATCATTTCCGATTTTTTGTTGCACATTTTTACATGCGGCGTCCAGCGAACGGCAGCACGTGTAGCGAGTGTTAGCGTCGCGGCCACCTGCTGGATGGAAGCAGGGGAGGGCTGTCTTTGGCAGCCGGCTAAAGCGATCGAGAGCGCGACGCCGCGATTGCATAAGGACGCGTTGATTGTCACAACTGCTTCCGTCGGCATTTATGCGTAACCATCCCCGCACACAGCGAGCGACGTGTTTAGTTGGTTGAATTCTTCTACCAACTGTTTGGATTATTTGGAATTTATTTCTCCAACCGCCTGTTGATTATTTGGAAGAATTTTCCCGGTGTGGATATTGCTGATCACTTTCCAAAACTGAATCTGCAGTTTGTTTTGAGAAAAAAACATTTTTGGACCGGAAAAAATTGTGCCTGCGATTTTTGCCGGCTGGTGGACATTAATAAAATGGCGAAGACGACGACGAAGACGCTGCGGTACGTGATAACGCGCGGCCGCCGCACCAACTCGGTGAACGCCACGGTGATCAGCGCGGCCGGGTGCAACCCGGTGTACTTCACCACGGTGCCGGGCATCCTGAAGATCCTGCAGATCCTCCTGGCCGGCATCACGCTGGGCTTCATGGCCTCCATGAAGGTGGCGCCCGCCGTCGGCGCGGCCTTCTTCACCACGACGCCGCAGGTGCAGCGCAATGAGGATGTGCTGATTCAGAGCGACTACTTCAATACCACGGTAAGGCTAATTAAGAAGCTGCTGAGCTCGGCTGGCCGCCGGCCAAATCCACTTTCTAAAATTGGCGGCTTAGGCAAATTGTATGCGCCGCTTTTGGCTAGGAAATTGGATTTGTGCCGTGCCAAATGGGATTAGTTGGATTATATTCATGAAATAACAGTGCTGTTTTTTTTAATATACGTATAAAGTCTTCACGGTATTTTTTGTTAGGTCTTTCGGGCACCCTAATATTTTTCTAAATAGTTGTTGGTGAATTCAGTCGTCAGTCTTATCAGCCAAATTAATTGTGTTTCTAACGAAATAAAATAGCTGTATTTATTAGATTTAATGTGCAGACTATCAAAAGTCTATCTGGTATTTTTGTTATAATTTTCGGGTGCTGATATATTCGGTAAAAAATAACTGGTCAGCTTTGTCGCTAAACTTGCTAATAAACTGTAATTTCCGTAATGCGATAAAATTGCTATATATTAATTCCATTTTATCTGTAGAATATATAAAGTGTATAGAATATTTTTTTCGTTGAATTTTTCGGATGTGACGAACGTTATAATGTTCTAAATAATTTTGGCTGGATGCTGTTCGTTTGTCTTGTTGACCAGACTAATTATCTTTTTGATGAAATAAAATCATTTATTTTTTTCAACTAATTGTGGCGGCATTTGTACGTTAATCTTTGTAGAAAAAATTAGTAATATTTCCTTATGAATAAACATTTCGCGAAATTTTGCGTCGGTCGCCGTGTTTGCCAATGCACACTAGCGTGCATTTTCCTAGTTTAAACATCCAAATGTAGGGAGTTGTAGTGAAATGGCTCGTGTAGCGCTGGAGTGAATACTTTCCGAATGCACGTTTGTGACGAAGCACGATATGCTGTGATTCTGCATTGAATTTTCTCTAATGTTTAAAAGAAAGTTTGTTTTTAATCTTGTAAACAAAATTCGCTGTACTTCCTTAATGAATTAAAATGCTGATAAAGTTTTTGTATAACTAGACTAGAGTAACAACTGAAGGGGGAAATTATTCTTTATTTATGTAGCTATTACGTCTACCGGAAGAAGCTTGCAACAAGTTTTTTTTTTATTTAATATGTCCATCGTTCACAACTTCACACTATGAATGAAAGAAGTTTTATTTGTTTGCTGTTGTTAAATTGTAAGAGTTTAAAACTTAGCCTGATTAATTTATTATTTCCTGGAAACGTTTTCTCGTTCTTGGAGATAAAATCCTTGAAATTGATGCGGTTTGCCAGCGGGAATGGAATTATTTTATGGGTATCGAATTATTCCTTGGGTACTTTTCCATATAAGTGGCGAAGAAAAAGAGCGTGCAACGAATGAATTTATTTGTTATTATTTACAAATAGCACGTCGTGTCAAGGTGGTGGATGTGCGTGTCTGCGTCTTACGTAACGATACTGACTGTCGCCATAATATTTCCATAGAATTGCTCGTACTTTCGCATCGCACCGCTGATAAGAATACCTCCAGCACGAGAATATTACGCTGCGCATAGACGAACGAGGGTGTTTATAAGGATGCTTTGTTCCTTTATTGTCGACGGGTTTTTATGGATGGATTTATTGTTGAATTTGGCGCCAAGCATGTTGATCCTGATGACTCATAATAAATACATGCAAATAAAACTCCATCAATGTTATTTATTTAATCTCTGATTATGATGCTTATAGTTATTTTTTCGTTTAATTTTATTATTACGAACAATTTTCGATTAATTATACGGAACGCATAATGGCAGATTTGTTAAAGTTTCTGTTTGTTCGTAATATTCATTATAAATGCTTATTTATGAATTTTTTAGTACTAATGTTACAGTACTCATAATTAGTGCATGCAAATAAAATGAATTAATCTTATTTATTTGCTCCTGATTATAATGTGCATAACAGCATATTTAAGTATGTATTGCTAATTATGGCGTGCAGATTAGTGTAAGGACTAACCAAAGGAGCGATCATACGGAATGTTATATAAATAAAAAGGGACGATTTTCCTTATTAATGATATTTTTGTTATTTGTTGGTGATTGTGTAGTGAAATGGCTCGTCTAACTGTACTGCACGTTTATACGCTTCAAAATGCATTAATGCGCGATTAACACCGTTGTAATGCTGCCTTTACTTCTGGTAATGATTGTAAGAAATGTTGTTTTTAATCTTGTAAACAAAACTCGTTCTGATTCATTGTACTTGATGATTACCTATTTTTTTAATAAATATTGCTGAATATTCTTAACCGTCTAACTGCAGATGCTGTTCCCGATGGAGCTGTTGCGGCGCGGCGAAGAGTACTTTTTATGCTGCGTGTCCTCCAGCCTGATCCTGCCGGCCATCCTGCTGCTGTCCTACTTGTTCGACACGGTGTCCTCCATGGTCGTCCCCAAGTTAAGCAGCGTGGAGATCGTGGCTAATTTGATTCTGGGCCTGTTGTGCCTGACGGGCGGCTTGCTGGAGATCAGCGTGACGGAGCTGAGTGAGTGGGGCAACGAGTACACCTTCCCCTGGGTGGAGGGCACCGACAACATCTTCCGCCTCACCGCCGGCGCCCTCACCCTCCTCAACGCCGTCTTGTTCTTCGCCGCCTTCGTCCTGGCGAAACGCGAGTTGGCCGGGCCGCGCGGCAAGGACGGGACGCTGCTCAATGAACCGGGCTATAATCCCATCCATAATGGCTATTAAAAGGTCACCGGCGGGAGATGATATAGAAACACGGGGAAGATTGTGATTGGCTGCGTCTGCTGGGTGGCGGGGAATTATTTTCCGCTTTTTACCATTTAATTCACAGTATAATATAATTATTATAGACTGTACAATTTATTGCTGACGTTCCTGTATGTGCTGCAGTAAATCACATGTATAGGGAGTATCGTTAATAATTCGGCGAATCTCCTGGGCGTAGAATTTTGAATAATCCGAATAATTTAAATAAATTGAAATTAATTGCAGATTGAATCCATTACCACCCGCTTAATTACTGTTAGAATTTGAATAAAAATTAAATTTGACAAACAGTCTTGTTAATTACACATCAGCATCCACAATATTCCGGCTATCGGCGAATTTCGTCCACAATTCTCTAACTACAGTAACTGCAGTTTAAATATACAACAATTTCCATAATTACACATTAAAATCTGTAATAATCTAATTTATTACAAATTAAAATCCAGAATAGTACAGTTAATTACAGATTAAATTGAAATTAAAGAAATAAATTACGAATTAAAATCTGCAGTGATCTCACTAAATACCAACAAAAAATTCTAGAATATTACAATAAATTATAAATAAATCCAGGAAAAATCCAATTAATTCCCCATTAAGTGTCAGAAAATTCCCAAGAAATCGGCGGAGTGGATGCTAATGATGTCAGTGTCAGTGTTGTCAAGTTCAAGCTGAAAGTGGCGTCTGGGGCGCAGCGTATCACTGTCATCCGTTCCCGTGATTGTGCGTGAAATGGCACTTGGCTAATAATACCACTGACACACATCCACTCGGTCCAGCCGCACAGCCAGCACCGCTGACGACATCCGGCAACGCGGACGGAATGCACATGCAGCGCCGGTGACCCCAAAGTGTCCGTCAGTATCGGCGATAATTTTATGCCTAATTACACGCTGCAGAAAATGCACGGCGCGTCCTTCACAACATAAAATAAACCATGCACTCTCTTCATTACACTTTAATACACGCTGACGTCTTGGGAAGCGCGCGCGCGGCGGGGGGCGGAGCTTAAGCGGATATATACGTCAACTACGTATATACGGGAATTTTGGTGATTCGCCGGTTGCCGGTCGTTCGGTGGGATGTGCAAGAGCGCGATGCCGGGTAATCCATCATCCAGTGCCGTGTCCCGTTTATTTACACAATATTTATGCTGATGCGCCTCTGCGCCTGTTCGAGTTCAGACTGTGAATACACCGCTAATGTCAATGTGACGGGCATTGTCAATATGACTGCTAACTAATCGCTCCCGCACTCCACTCGCCGTTTTGTCTATACCACTGTTTATTGCCGGATAATTACGCCCGGGTTTCGATCCTCCAATTGACCTGTTTGTCCTGTGAATTTATGTGGATATTTTCTCGGTTATTAGTCATTTATTACGATATCTGGATGATCATTAAATTATATACGTATATATATTTTTTAAATAATTATTGGCTTCTGGATTTTATTTTGGCTTTGTTACCGGATAATTACTGCGGCATCCATTTGTCCCGGCATTTTATGTGAATGTCATCTTGGAATATTTCCTTTATTATTATTATTATAACCTCCTTGGTCATTTTAAATATATTTTCTAATTATTTATTGGCACTGTGCGGCGTTGGATTTTTGTCTGGATTAATTCCGCGATTCTTCGTTAACTGCACACAGAAATAACGGTACGTCAAAAATCGGCCGGGCAAAAACTTATTTATTACAATACCGATTATGATATGACTTTTCCTGGTAACAATTTTTGTAAATAATAGCAATATGAATATTTATTAACACATGACTAATCTGGCGTAAGTAAACTGGCCAAAAATTTGCCACAATCCGATTGATGTATTTATTTATAACAAGCGAATAATCTGGCGTAAATAAATAAATATATTATCGAAGCAAATAACCATAAGGTAAAATAAATCAGAAATTAATTGCATCATTGTCCTGAACATTTGAATTAACTTTGGATGATTAATAATGGATTTTTAATTACTGTTGCTGACATTTGACCAACACGGCGTGATTACGTAAAGCCCGGATCTGTTAATAAGCGTACCAGTCAGCTGTACAGGGCAGCGGTGAAGCCGCACTCGCACTTCCGGCGCCAACAAATTGTTATGGTCATTCGATCCGCCGCGTCGCTGCCGGTGTGTAGATGCAGTATATATCCGTGTATAGGGCAGCGCAGCGGCACTTAATTGAAGCCGGCACTTCCGTACTTCCGGTCCCCCGTGTATTCCCATTAACCGGCGCTGACATTGAATATGTTCCTTAACCAACCGGCGACACGTGATCCGGCCAACTGCAGGATCATCTCATTTCCCGCACCCACAAAATTACATTTTGTAACTGGATAACCGTTATAATACTGCAGCGAGTTCTGCGATGTAGAGAAAATAAATGCACAATTAATTGTTCTGTTTTTACAGATATTATTGCTGCGATTATTCAGTAGATTTACAGACTGTCGTAAAAAGAATACCAAATCAATTTTTCAGTTTTATAAACACCAGTAATATGAAATAATGAACAAACTGCTTGTTAATCTAGCGTTAAGAAAGGCATGCTTGCGCAATTAGATTGATTAAATTTTAAACGGTAAAAACAGCCCAGGGTATAATTACTTACATCGATAATACGAGCACTCAGTCAAAATAACCCCGCGTATATGAATACAAATTATCCTCATTTTTCTAAATATCGATTTAGGAGAATTTGGTAAATAAATAATCTACAGTAAATAAATACATAATTAGTTGGCTATCTTCTGTAAATATAAAAATCAAAACAACCTGGCGTAAAAAATGCAGAACTGATTGGCAATTTTCTAAACGTTCAATAATATGAGCTATTAATAAATTAATTATCTTTCATATATTATATACTCGTATAAATGTATAGTAATATTATGTAATAAATGGCCAATAATAACACATGGATGATAAATGGATAACAATAAATAATACATGTAATAAATAACCAGTAATGTAGCGATGATAATTAATGGGTGTCTTGACAGAAAATGCGGTTTGATTTTGTAAATTCGGCGGTAATGGACAGCGCTAGAATTAATGTAAAATTAACTGGGTTAATGTAAGTGGAACAGATTGGCGGAAGACTAATGGGACGGCATTACGGGGACAACGCAGCCCATATTAAAGGGTGATTGATTAGCCTCGTTGCGCGTATGTACACGCCGGGAATTATTCGCCAATAAATTACGAGGACAACAGCGCACTTGAGCAGTACACTTCCGGCGGACAAAATACACCCGCTTTGTCGTCGCGAAATTATTCAGTTAATGGCGCTGACCGCCAGATGCGCCGGCTTCGTTAAACGGCATATATACATATGTTGAACACTGTGAACAGCGTTTCAAGATCAAAAGCTAAATGTCGGCCGTTGTTCAAATGGTAATTCCGCTGTTTTTTCTCCGATTTCCCAGCTGGGATTCCCCTGGTGCCGGGCGCATGTTTTTGTGGGTTAACGGGCGTGTCAGGCGAAAATGGACGCTGCTGTGCCGGTTAAATATCGGGATATATGTGTATATACTGTATCTGTATGTAAAGGGCGGCGGCTGTAAACAGCAGCCGGACAAATGCCGGGTTAAGCTTAATCTCATCACGATGAGTGCCAAATAAACGCCAGTGTACTGCCGTTTGTGTACATGGTCCGTGTTAAAACTGCTGTGCTTGATCAACGCAAATTTATTCATTTTTATTTGCTGTATTTTTTTGCAAAATAAGTCATCAAAATTTTTATTAAACTCCGATAAAATGAATTACTGAGATTTTAATGAAATAAATTAATATTGAAATTCTAGTAAAATAAATGGCTGCAATTTGGATCAAATAAATTATGGAAATCTTTATATATACAAATCATATATATATAAATAAGCGAAAGCTGTAAAATAAATGTCCGAAATTTACTGCCATTATTTTTTTCTGCCTTAGTAAAAGAATAATTTGCAATTAAAATAATTTACAAATGCAATAATTTTTCTTTATGAATAATAATTCTATTTAAATCAGTGCGCGATATTAAAAATATAAAATAAAAACATTTTGCTCTATAATAAAATGTATGCACGATAATAAAATTGTAAAAAAAAATCGTTAATGGGAAAAAAATGGAAGTAATTGATAAAAATCGTAGAAAGGAGTATAAAGGCCATTTTTTTCGCGTGTTTATTTTGTTTATCAGATCGGTTGTGTATTGGACGCGTCCCTAGTTAGTCAGTCCATTGCAGCAGAAAGTGGGTTATTTTTCCCGCGATTGAATTTGCCGATTGAGTGGGGATTTTTTGAATAGCCGCGTCAACGCGAGACGCGGCCAGAACGATGCGCAGATTGGACGTTTGTCTCGGTTTGAAGTGAGCGCCTTAATGAAGCAGCGAAGTACGGCTGATTGCGGCGCGTGGAAATATGAATGGCCATGGCGTCTGTAATTGCATATATACACGATTTATCGGCGGTTATGCTGTATATTCCGGCATTTGCATAACTTGATTCACAGCCCGAATATACAGTTGTATAAGCGACAGTGTGGTACTTCCGGTGCGGCGCAAGCGGGCTAAAATGGGAAATATTATATCTGGGTCGGCCGGTATATATCCAGTCGAGTTGGGCCTGATTCGCCGGTCGGCGGATGAAAAAATTAGGCCAAACACACTGCTAGCAATAAACAGTATGTAGACTTTTTTCTAAAGTGTCCATTTTCACTGCAACGCGACAGACTAAACACACAGGCATGTGCTTGACATGGATGACCTTTAGCTGACCTACAAGTCAATCTGCCGGCAATCTGTTCCCCAACGCAAGATCAAATAAATAAAAATATAACGTTCTTATCATAAACTTTTATTAAGCGTACTGAATATTTTAAAAAATGAGTATGAAAACAATTTCGGCATGGATTATTTAAAATAACAGAAATCACAAAATGTGTAGAAGTTTTTTTTAGCCGCCCATAAAAGTCATTATTTCAGTACTATCTTATTAATATCATAATATTACAAAATAACTTTATGAAAATAAAATATGTAATACAGGCAGCAGCTTTATTATACGCACGGATTTTTTTAAATAATAGATATATAAAAATGTGCATAGGAATTTTATTAAACGCACGGATTGCTTCCAGAATTTTTAATAGCAGAAACCGGGAAAGCATGAACCGGGTCTTAATTCAGCAATTAAGTAGCATTATTTTTGTCGGCTGACGTTGGTGGGAATTACGTGCGCGTGTACACCGCATGCGATACAGAATTAATACGGCTAATTACTGCTCAAAATATCCACAGCGAAGCGGCTAGCACGGCGCTCACTTCCGGGATAATTGGATGTCCGGGCGGAGGCACTAATCGCTCTCCAGCTGCGGCGCCGTCGGCGGGAACTCTCCGACGTCTGCGCACCTGCGCCCCCTGCGATCGACGGACAGCCGAGGGAGTCCACCTGCGCTCGACCCGAGCTTGCATAATGCAGTAGAAACCTTCCGTCATCATGCATTCGATGAATCACTCGTTTGCCACCGCCCTCCTGGTGCACCTCGTCACCCTCCGCGCCGCCGCCGACGTGGTCCCGGGGAATGCGACAATGGCGTCCAGAAATTTCGGGACACTCTCCGGTAGGTGTTGTTTAATTTTTCTTAAATTATTACGTGAAAATGTATGAAGGTTACGGAAAGGTCACGGCTGTGGGACACTGCGGTAGCTAAATTAATTAAGCAAAAATATATATATAAAGGTCACGGAGGGGCAATTGTGCTCCTAATTGGGACATCCGCAGATAAATTAAAAAATATATATAACAGTCATTAACAGAAGGTCATTATTGTCGGGCGCCGGCTCTTAAATTATAAATTTAAAAAAAACAAGATTTAAGAAATTAAAATTAAAAAACTAAGAGAAGCATGTATAAATTAAGAAAAATTATATAAGAAGTTATGAAAACCTAAGAAAAAAATAAGAAAAAATATAAAACTTGAGAAAATTAAGCAAAAACATATAAAGGTCATGAAAAGGTCATCGTCGCGGGACACTACCGGCTGGTCGTTAGCACCATAATTTGCTAAGTTTATTTTTTTGGCTAATTATTCGCCGCGGCGGTGACGAGAACGAGTGCATCCCACACCGGACAGGATCATTTTTCATAGCATGCAAATGATCATAACGATGTGCCGGCGACGTCACTGCCGCGTGGCGTTGGAATGCCTGATTGCGCAATCGTCCACTACAGCGCGTGTGTAGATGCGGGCGCCAAATCGAATTAAAACAGCTGGCGATCGTTTCCGGCTGATTGTGTTTATATTCCATCTTTCCATCCCGGCGCTGACTGCGGAGCCAGAAATCACACATCATCATCATCATCAGCTGTAGATCAACACATACTGCGCTTAACCGGCTTTCCACTTGACCAGCGCCGGATTAAATATTGCGCCGCGAATCGCCGATCGCTATCACTGCCGACCGTAAACGACCTCTTGCGTAATCGGCTTTACATACGCAGGATATTGCCCGCGTTGTTTTTACACGCGTGGCGGAGTGGAAAAATGGGTTCATCATTTTTTCCCGGGATTTTTTTCCCCTCGATCCGTTTCTTGCGAAGCGTACTTCGTTTTTTATTCATTTTCGGCAATCGATTAACTACGACAGGCGATGACAAATGCCGTTGCAAATTTTTATCGATCACAAGAATTAAATCCGGAATTTATTGTACCAAAAATTAGTACCGAGAAAAACGGAAGAAATTTATTAATATTTTTTTAAAAATAATAGCCAGCAATATTTTTAAAATGTATTTAAATTAGTATTTTTAAATTAAAATGATAATAAATACTAATTAATGTACCGATAAAATAAAATCTAAAAATAATAACAAAGAAATATGTATGTTTAATTATGAAATAATAATTCCAAGACTTTTCGCGAACACTGCACAAGTAAAATATTTTTACAATCGAAGCGCCAAAAGAATTTTTTTAAAAGCCCGTGCTTAATGATTACGAAAATTAAAAACGAAAAATAAACGATCAGTTAATTGTAAACATTTTTATTGACAGTTGAACAAGCCTTCAATATATTAATTTTGTACAAGGATGTTTGTCGATCCCGGTTGTTTACACGGGAAGGAATAAGTGTGCTTATACGTATAAGAAGAACGTTGAAATCGCGGTTTTTGCCGGCTGCCGCGGGCGCATCAACATCCGCCTGGTAAAATGCACATCCGTCCGGCCAGCGCGCCACCTCCCTGGGGAAGCGACGCCAGCAGACGGATGTCTAAGGAGCGGCGTTTTTTTCCTGTCGCTCAGCACACAACACAATTACTGGTGTAAGACAAAATGCGCACGTATCCGCCGCCGCCGGCGCGGGAGGGGCGGGGCGGGATGAGCGTGACGTGCCGGTTGGCGGAATCCCGGCAAGTTGCGTGGACCGGGTTGTTGACCTATTTCGTCAGCCGGTTTGAATGGCGTGCGTGGCCTTCAGTCTTCCATATCGCTGATTAACCACATTTTCCCAATAATTAATTAAGATTTATTTTCTGGAGAATTTAATATGCGATGACATGAATGCCGGATGACGTTTTCGGATTTTCTAATTATAGGAAGAAAACCGAATACCGCTTATACAGTATTTTCTGTGGAAAACCGCGAAATAGATGCGATTTTTACCAGGAAGATTTTAATATAAGTATATATATATAATGCGATTTTTACATATAAAATATATGAAATGTGATCTTTGCAAGGATATTTAATGTATAATATTATAAATAATAAATATAAATAAATTTAATATAAATAATATAAATATATATATTAATATATATAATGCGATTTTTACATATAAAAATATATAAAATGTGATCTTTGCAAGAATATTTAATATCGAAGTAGATGAAATGCGATTTATTAAGTGCAGATTTAATATGAAAATAAATGAAATGCGATTTTTACAAGCAGTCTTTAAAGAAAATGCAATTTTTGCCAGCACAGTTAATAAATTTATCCGAATGGAAAAATTTGCCGCTTATTTACGTCATTTAAGGGAAAATAGAACGGAAAAAATGCGAAAAAATATCTGGATTTTTGAAATAAATTTATACGGAGCCGTTGAGAACTCGTCATCGTTGTGGCGGATGTCGCGGCACTTTGGGGAACGCATTAGCGGATCCACTGCCCGGTCTGCCCGGCAGACGGGGCCATCGATACCGCGGAAAGGAAGGATGCGCGGGAAATGTGCGGAAATGTGTATGTATGCCGGCTTGTGCGGTTGCGCTCCATTTGCGCCGCTAAGAGCGTAATGCGCCCCGGCCACGACGACCCTGAAACCGGCACTCGGCCGCGCTGCCACCGGAAGCGGGCCGGCACGCAACCAGGGAAGCGGGACGCGCTCAAGACGCTCCCGATGACACGCATATACGCGCGTATATATGCAGCCGGTGCCATTGGCCTACAATTCGCGGATCAACGCGCGTCGCTTGTATATAAGAAAACATAAGAAAACATAAGAAAACAGTCTGTATATGCAAACAGAGAAAATGCACTGTCCATTATCCGGCGCCGTTTTTCAGCCGATACTTGTAGCATGTTTAAATGAATTCCACGTATGTATGTGCATATTGTCGTCAAGTAGGTAATTATACGTTCGGTGATGTTGTAGAAGCGAGGGCGGAGCCAACCAGCGTGCAGCCAATGCGCTGCTTGTCGTCCGAATTTCCGTGCGCGGCGGAGACAGCGACCGCCCCCGCGGGGCAGGTGCACTGCGTGGACAAGGTGAAGGTGTGTGATACGGTGCGCGACTGTCCGGCGGCGGAGGACGAGGAGGCCGGCATGTGCCGGACACACACCTGTCCCAGCAGTCATTTTAAGTGCCGCGATGGATTCTGCGTGCCCATCGGGAAGATTTGCGATTATGTCAACGACTGCCCGGATGCTTCCGACGAGCACAACTGCAGTACGATTTTTTTTAAAAACTTTCTAAAATAGCTACTAATATTTGTCCCATTTATTTCTAATTTACGAATTAAAATATAACTTGATTATTTAAAACCGAAGCTGGTTTTCAGTATTTAAGATAGAAAATTGTTTTACATTATTTAAATTCAAAAATAATTTTGGCGATTTATTTATATTAAAAACGTTTAGTTTTTGGATGTTTTAAAATTTACTTTGATTTTGTTAATTTCAATTTATTTTAGTTTTAAAAAAATTTTTATATGCATTTGTTTTTAATAAACTGAATGAAGCTTTTTTTAAATTTAGCTGATTTTCATTTTTAAATGATTTTAGTAATAATTTATTTACAGTGTTGGCTTGCGTTTTTAAATATTTGAATTTTTTTTTGCAGACTACCGGAAGTGCTGGCACGGCGAATGGCAGTGCGGTAACCGGCAGTGCATCAACCAGATGTTCCTGTGCGACGGCCAGACCGACTGCAAGGACGGCTCCGACGAGAGCGACTGCGCCGACACCGGTACATAATATTTCTGCCCCAATATAATTCCATTAATTCAACAACCATTGTTTTTGGACAGCGTTCCTCCTATGCGACGACGGGAAGCGCGTGCACCGCAGCTTCCAGTGCGACGGGAACGCCGACTGCGCCGACCAGAGCGACGAGCGCCGGTGCGGGCCGTGCCGCTTCAACCAGCACCGCTGCGCCAACGGCCGCTGCATCCCGCGGGCGCACGTCTGCGACGCCGAGTGCGACTGCGGCGGCGGCTGCGACGACGAGCCGCCGGCGGAGTGTGCGGCCTTCTACGAGGGGCAGCCGGGACTGGCCTTCTGCAAGAAACACCAGACCATTCCCTGCAACAAGACCAGCCGCTGCATTCACGCCGGTAATACCCTGGTGACCTTTACCGGTGCTGGATTTCTGAAATTTCTTATAACAATTTTTTTTATATGGTGACCTTTACCGCTGCCCACGTTTTTAAGTTTTTTGTTTTCTTATATTATGTTTGAGATGCTGCATCTAGACCAGTATTCCCGCCGGTGACCTTTACCGCCGTTCATGTTTTTTTTTATATACAGGCTTCCTTGTATAGTGTATTTTATTACTTATTATTTATATTTATTTGGAATTTTAGTATCACTATAAATTAAAATTTTAAAAAAAATCTTTATTAATTTTTTTACAGAAGTTTTAGTAGATCTGACCTTTAACGACATTATTTGTTTCTTATTCGCATTTTTTAATTAATATAAATATTCCATTTTTTAATTACTGTTATTAATTTTCTTACATCTTTAACATTATTATTTTCTTAGGTTTTTATTATGTTTTATTTATCTAAATTATTAATATTACTCATTATTTATTGGCAGAATTCCTGTGTGACGGCGTAGACGACTGCATGGACGGCGGGACAGACGAGTTCCAGTGCCGCGGCCGCCGCCTGCCCTCCCTGGAAGCCACCTTCCAGTGCCAGGGCACCGACCCCCGCGCCCTGCCCCCCTCCGTCCGCTGCGACCACCAACGCCACTGTCTGGGCGGGGAGGACGAACGCCAGGGTCTGTGCCAACGTCCGCCCTGCCGTCCCGGGGAGTACCGGTGCCGCTCCGGCCAGTGCATCCCCTCGGCCGACGTCTGCAACTCCCGCCCGGACTGCATTGACGGGAGCGACGAGACGTCCTGCCGGGAACACCACTGTCCAGCGGGGACCTTCCAGTGCCGGGCCACCGGCCAGTGTATCCTGCAGGACAAGGTGTGCGACCACACGGCCGACTGCCTCCTGGACGCCTCCGACGAGCCGGACACCTGCCCGTACCGGGTGGTGCCCTGTCCGGGCGACCACTTCCGGTGCCGGAATGGGCAGTGTATCCCGCGGCAGTACGTCTGCCAGATCGGGTATCACGCCGCCCTCCACGGGTGTCTGGACGGCTCGCATCTGACCGAGTGCCGGGACACCCAGTGCGACGGTCGGACGTGGTTTAAGTGCCGCGGAGGTCCGTGTTACCACTCCAGTCTGCAGTGTAACGGCCTCCCGGACTGTTTCAAGGGCAGCCGGACGTGGACGGACGAGGAGGGATGCCCGTTCCAGTGCTCCAGCGCCCGCGAGTGCATCTGCGTCGACGTCACCATTGACTGCTCCAACGCCGGGCTGGAGGTCCTTCCGGCGTTCGTCGAGTCGACCATCACCCGCTTTATCCTGGCCGGCAACCGCCTGAACGGCAGTCGCTTGAGCAAAAAGGTCTTCGACAAGCTGCACCAGATGACCGTCCTGGATTTGACCTTTAACGACATCCACACCCTTCCCGCGGAAGTCTTCGGGAATTTGTGGCAGTTGCGGGTGTTGAAACTTGCCGGAAACCAGATCACCCGGATTGTCGGGAAGACCTTCAGCGGACTGGCCAACGTCCGGGTGCTGGATATCAGCGGGAACGGGATCGCGGTGATCGAACGCCACGCCTTCCACGGACTATCGTCGCTCCCGCAGTTGGATCTCAGCCAACAGCGGCTAACCGCCCTCCCGGCGGAAGCCTTCACCGGGCTCCGGAGTCTCCTCTCCCTCAACCTCTCCGGGAACCCCCTCCGGAGCCTCCACCCCTCCGCCTTCGCCACCTTGGACACCGTCCTGACCTCCCTGGACATCAGCCACACCCTCCTTCCGTGGCGGCCGGACCCGCTGACCGCGCCGCACCACGCCGTCGCCCGCCTCCGCAGCCTGGTGACCCTCCAGACCGGGGACGCCCGCCTGTGCTGCAGCCTGGGCGCCGCCGTCCCCCACTGCCAGCCGCGCGTCGACTTCTTCTCCTCCTGCTCCGACCTCATGTCCAACGCCGTCCTGCGCGCCGTCCTCTGGACCATGGGGGTGGTGGCACTCCTGGCCAACGCCCTGGTCATCTACTGGCGGGCGCCCGACCTCCGGCGCCGGCGTCTTCACGCCTTCTTGATCATCAACCTCGCCGTGGGTGACCTCGTGATGGGCGTGTACCTCCTGCTGATCGCCGGCGCCGACGTCCACTACCGCGGCTCCTACGTCTACCACCTCCACGAGTGGAAGGCCAGCGCCGCCTGCAGCGTCGTCGGGTTCCTGTCCACCGTCAGCAGCGAGCTGAGCCTCTTCACCCTCCTCATCCTCACCCTGGACCGCCTCCTGACCATCCTGCTGCCCTTCCACCTCAAAGTCCGCCTGACCTTTGGCTCGGCGCGCGCCGCCATGCTGGGGATCTGGACGGGGGTCCTGATCCTGGCGCTGGTCCCTCTCCTCCCGGTCCCCTACTTCCAGGCCTTCTACGCCCGCTCCGGCGTGTGCCTGGCACTGCACATCACCCCGCAGCGCCATCCCGGCTGGGAGTACTCCCTCTTCATCTTCCTGGCGCTGAACATGCTGGTGTGCGTCCTGATCATCGTCGCCTACTGCTTCATGTACGCCGTGACCCTCCGGACGCGGCGGGCGGTGGACCAGGCCGCCGGCGGCGGGCGGAAGGAGGCGCGCATCGCCCGCCGCATGCTCCTCATCATCCTGACCAACGTGGCGTGCGTCCTCCCGATCTCGGTGTTGAGCCTGCTGGCGTTGGCGGAGGTCCGCGTCCCCGACGAGATGTACTCGTGGGTGGCGGTGTGCCTGCTGCCCATCAACGCCGCCCTCAACCCCATCCTGTACACCATCTCCACGCGGCCCTTCCGCCGGACCTTCGGCGCGCGGCTGGCCTACCGCACCCGCCACCTCCGCGACTCCCTGGTGGCGTCGCTGAGCTCCACGTCGCGGCACCGCCGCGCCTCCACGACGACGATCCGCTCCAGTACGACGCTGCACCGGCCCAGTCTGCCGGTGACCTCCCCCGGGGCGGCGGGCAAGGGGATTAGCAACGCGCTGCACGAGGACGGCACCGACCTCCCGGTGCGGTTGCTGCGTCCGCGGCGACGGAGTACGGCGCGCGGGAACCCCGACGCGCGCCCGGAAGTGTACCAGCGCTTCCAGCAGCGCAACCACAGCTGCTGACGCGGTGGCGACATTCGCAGTCAATGCACAGAACAGGGATCTTTTTATTTCTCCACTTTGTACACTGTCGGGTTACAGTGATATACAACAAAACGTGAATTCTGCATGGAACCGGTGGATCGTTTATATATGTATTCGTTTATATTATTTACAGATTATAATATTCGGTTAAAATAATTCTTCGATTTTATTGGTAATAAAATAGTCAGAAAATATTATGGCGAGTCGATTTGTCCGCTAAACACCGATGCAGTGTCGAGTCGAACGCCGATGGCGGTGGAAGGTCATCCGCATTTCGGACAACAGCTGACAATGGCGGGCGACGCGGCCGCCACATCTGCAATGAAAACAATTAGGAAATGTCCCGACTGGTTCATCGGAAAGTCCGAGGCGCAACTTCTGATTACCAAAAATAAGTGTAGAAAATAACGGACAAGTAAGACAAATCAGTACGAAAAATTATTAAAAAAAATCAACAAAAAATTTATAAAAAAAACAAATAGCAAAAAATACAATTAATTAATGAAAGAAACACCCCACTGACAGCGTGGCCGGAATTTTCCGGGCGCATAGCAAAGTAACTATGTACCCGGAGAATTTCCGGGGCGCACAACACTTTCGTTAAAATAATTATTGTAATTGGATTATACTTACCTTGGGCTTGGCCCGCTTGGGCGCTGGTGGCGGGCACGCAGGCCGGACAGAGAATGCCTTGACAGGGATTACTGCACAGCGGACAGCCGCAGGGACCTGGGTTAAACATTTCGCTGTGGTCAAACCGGCATGAATTATTTGACGTGCAGTATTTGAACAAGTGCTAAATTCCACGAAGGGATGAACTTTATGGCTGTAGTTAATTTGGCTTAATACCGGTGTACTCGGCCAGGGTAACGCAGCGGAAACACTGCAGCGGTGGTCCGGAGCAGCCGCCGCCGATAATCGGCTTGCTAATCACATCCGTCGGAAGTGCTGCACATGAAAAATAACCGTTCACAAGATAATTAATTACTGTATTAATCTAGCATTGCGCTGTATAATTGCGGAAGTACACCGGCTATATATTAATTAAGAAAAAACGAATTATAAATCCTTAAGGGATTTGGCCCGGTACATAATGCCAAATTCGGGTACATACACGGGAACTTTCGCTGTCGCGCACTCCCAAAAACTTTTTTCCATTGCTTTATGATATTCTGTAGCCAAAAGATTCGTATACATAGGCGAAAAAACCGTTCGTGCGCGCAACATCCGGTTCGGGAGATATTAGTGAAATAAAACTCCAAAAGTTTAAACGCGCGGAGGTGTACCAAAAGTCTCATTATGAACCGATGCTTCTCAAATTTTGCACGAAAACACACATTACTATGAAGATCGTTTTGGTACCGAACCAGCTTTCGACCATTTTTTTCGAATTTTAAAATGAATTTCAAAAATTTTAAAAATTAATTTAAAATTTGAAAAAAATGGTAGGAAGCTGGTTCGGTACCAAAACGATCTTCATAGTAATGTGCGTTTTCGTGCAAAACTTGAAGAGATCGGTTCATAATGAGACTTCTGGTACACCTCCGCGCTTTTAAACTTTTGGAATTTTATTTCACTAATATCTCCCGAACCGGATGTTGCGCGCACAAACGGTTTTTTCGCCTATGTATACGAATCTTTTGCTACAGAATATCATAAAGCAATTCAAAAAAGTTTTTGGGAGTGCGCGACAGCGAAAGTTGCCGTGGATGTATACAAATTCGGTGCTATGTACCGGGCCAAATCCCTTAATCCTTATGATGCCAAAATCATTCATCATACTAACCAGAGATCACGGTCAAACATCCTGCTAACACCACGATACCGATACGTAACATCATCCTCACTTCCATTATCGAATACACGGATAAAGAAAATAATATTGGTCCGCGCTTGGAAAAAAACCCGTCAAAAAATGAACTGCTCCTTATAATGCAGCGCAAGAATAATAACAGGGAAAAAACACACTGCAACCGGTTTGTACTCGTATGATTGTCAAGTCGGCTCGCGTGGTTGTCAACAATTAGGGGAATCGTCAGCAAACGTATTGAGCCCCGAGGCAGCAACGTTAGCGTAATTTGTTTTTTGTGTTCCGGTATTTGATTGGGCAATCGTTAACGATGTATCGAACCGCCCTGTTTACAACACAATCAGCGTACTTCGATCGCAAACAAACACAGCTCGCTGTTACAATGGCCAGCCGCAATTGATGAGCGAATATTCTGCCGGCATTCGATAAGAAAATGGGGGGGGATATGCGGAAAAACCCTGTTATACCCGGATATGGCGAATCTGGACAACGCGTGCTATGAATAATCAGCAGGTTGCGGAAGGATTTTGAATAATACTCGTAATTATTATTAACGGTCGAGCATATAATATGTGTTGTACAATTTTATTAACGATCCGGCCAGACGCGATTTGATTAACGATCTGGCCGGACGCATAAGGGAGCAGACTGGAGAAACGCGTGCTAAGCATTTTCTGTTGCAACGGTTGAGCATTGAAATTCAGCGTTGTAATGCCGCTTGTGTATTGGTAATGCCGGAACGGTCGAGAAGCAGCGCATCAGCTAGATGGTCTGTTTTTGATCTGTTAGTTACCTAGTGTTTCGTTTTGAGTCGGTTTGTCTAATACTATTCCTAAATCGTAACGATTTATGTGTACAGTAAGGGTACTCGAACATCCTTTACGAATGGCTCTATAACTTAAAGAGGTCAGATCCTTTAACTTTTGGCTCCGCCTCTGCACGACCATTGGACGAAAGGCTCTATAATTTTCCTCTCTTTAACTTAAAGTACCAAAATCGTTACTTTTCGGTATAAGGCCCGCTGAGTTGGAAATCGATAGTGCAAACTGAAATGGATCCTGCATATAATATGCAGATATCTTTTTGCGGACTACTGAAATTTGTTTCCAATGGTTCCAATGGTTTCCATTCAAACCTAATTTATCATTAACCGATTTAGAGAAGTAATTTTAAAACAAGAGTGGACCACTTTAAAAATGCGTTGCAGTCAAGCTATCGTGGTTTTAAAATTCGTTCTAAATTCCCGTTTATGCCGTAGTCCAAGGACGCTAAATCTGCTGACTTGGCCATCCGTCGACCCTTCAGGGTGCACTTCACACCGTTAACTTGAAGCCCCTCCTGGTATAGGGCACCGGTTTAACGGTGGGCGTGGCCGAACTGTAGGACGATCTTCTTCGCTCACCATGCAGCCATGGGAAGTCCTCCTTGAATATGCACCACAAAGTACGATTCGCAAGGAGTTGGGTGTTAAAATTTTCACTACCATCCAGAGCATAAGCGCGTGACCCTGTATTGGAACACTTTTCCGTGGACACCATACCTTTTTTCAGCCGAGGGCTTTGTTTTGGCTAAAAACGATTTTGCTCTCCTAGGCGGTTTGCAGGTTTGGGCAAGCCGTTGACTTTCAGTTTTCGTTCATGAAGCACGCTCTTTGGGGTCCTCAAACTGACCTCAATTCCAAGCGCTTAAAGCCGTTCCGGCATTTCTGGCTGAATTAAATTGTTTTTGTTTTGCACTTCAATGACTTGGTCCATCGGTGCCTCCGCTTCGGAAGCTGTTTCAGCGCGACACCGCAACCGAAATCTATTGCGTTTTTGCTCAATAAATGCGCAAAAGAAAACTACACTGTAGACTTTAAAACGATTGGCAAAAATACTCGTACGCTGCACGATTCGGGAGTAAATTAAAATGTCACACCGCCAACTTGGCGTGAACGGGGTGTACAGATCTGTACGTCAGTACGCATACATTCTGCCATAAAAATTGCGTATGTATATTATACTGGAACAAATTGAATAGATTATTGTAAGCGGTAGCGGTCACTTGCGCGTGGCAGCCCTGGCGATACGTTAAAGGCTACCATGATCGATTCGAAATAACACTGACTTTGATCCGGGCGAAGGAACTGACCGCCCGGCCGCAGCTCTCCGGGCACAGGACGGCCAGGCCGTTTTTGGAGCGGCCACTGGACGCCGGGTCCTCGGCGCACATACTGTATATACGTAATACGAGCAATGAACCAGTACCACCGCTACATTAACGCCACATTCGCCGACACGTTTATTGTTTTCGCGGAAAACACGGCACGGCGTTGGCTGTCAACAAAACAAAACAGCTCCGTTGCCAGAATGACTATAGGAACATTCATAACACAACAAGCACACAGTTAGCGACGTTTCTTCACCCGGAATCACACCATTTCCGCCGGAAAACAGCGGGAGAAACTGATTGGCACGTCTGTTAAAAATTTCCGGGATAGAATTAACGGGAAGATGCCGGGATTGTTCCGGATAAGATCGGTGACCGTTATCCGCACTTGGGGCAGCAGCTGCTCGGGGCCGGGGGCTGGGCAACTGGGCAAGGGGAACAGTGTTAGCTATGATACCGGTATGATAGTGCTAACAAAAGTGTACATAAACATGGTACACTTACTCTGCGCCGCGCTGGATAATCCGGATGCGGAGAGGGAGCTGATCGGCAGCACGCAGTTATCGGGGCACATGATGCCCAGACAGGGATTGGGATCTACGGCGCACATGGGACATCCACAGGGCCCTGCAGCCGTTAGCCGGGTTCATTTTACTCCCACAGAAAAGCTGATTAACATTTGAATGCGGGATAATTCTTGCCATTGTACAAACTTATATCAACGCGAGATGCAAGCGAATTTATATTTCTAATTTTTTTTATATGGAATATAAACTTGTGTAAATGTCTGAGGACGTCCAATGCATTCTAGTAGATGTGTGCGGTGAACAAGGTGAGCACGCGCTGTACGTACCGGTGTACTGGGAGGGCGGGACGCAGGTGAAACAGTTGAGCACCGGTCCGGGACACAGTACGGTGGGCAGTCCTGTCGACGTACAAACGTACATCTCCATGTTCATATCAGCAGTGCTGCGTTTATTGGGCAAAGGCCATCAATGTAACAAAAAGTGCATTCGCGTAATACTACTTAAAATGATACAAATTCAAAGGTTAAAAAAGTACTTCAGAATCAATAGTACTTCAACGCAGCGTGGACAGTGGTTATGACACCGACGGCCTGTCTCGTACGTACCATCAACCGGCAAGCGATTTCCCGCGCTGACCAGTAAGAAAATGACCGCACACAGATAACAACTAGTCGCCATGTCCAATTGGAGGAGTATAATTCAACGTATAACTCTCTAATAACATTCGTTTCCGGTGGCTTTCGTGAAGAAAGAGCGGCTCTTTATAACAGCAAGAGTTCAAGTACAATAAATATTGTGCCGTACATGATGGCTTTACTGCCGACATTAAGATGGCCCAAGGCACTGGTATTGTTTTCACGGAAAACGCCATCCAACAAACAACGCCGGCCTCGTGCATAACCGACAGCGAACAGTGTATGAAGTATTATACAAGAAAACGGGAAAACAGTGTATGATCAGTTTAATCGCCTTCCGTCTACGGTAGCTTTCGAACGGAGTCGCTGTTCCCCGAGTCCAACGGTCCGACAGACGGGGAGGAGCGATAGAGTGGTCGGGATAAAGGTCATCCGCATTTCGGACAGCAGTCGCTGCCAATGGGCACTGTCAAGACAACCGCTTAACGCCGTCGTATACAAGTACATGTAATGCGCACAATCACGTACCGACGGAGGTCTTCCCGGCGGCCACGGCGTCCACGGGCTGTGCCGGCATACAGGCTAGACAAAGGACGGCAGCGCAGGGGTTCGTGCCGCCGCCGCCGATGGGACAGATGGGGCAGGGACACGGGCCTTGGCCTGCAGTCACCAGTTATACTTGAATATTCAAAAGGATGTACGAATGCAATGGACAGTTCACATACTGGCCGCTTCCAGGGGAGTGATGCAGCGCAGACAGAATTTCTGCGGGCAGCCGATGGTGCCAGGCAGAATGGCCGCGGTGCCTATATACATCCTTATTCAGTTAAACCATCAGATAATTAAAAATAAAAAAGCCAATAAAGTATACAACTGTTTTAAAATAATAACAAAATAAATTAAGATAATAGCAGATTAAAAAATGTAATAAAATTGAAAACAAAGAAAAAATTAAGTTAGTAGATAAAAAATGTGATATATATACGCACCTTGACCGGCGGCCGACTGGCACAACTGCAGCCATACCACAGCAGCCAGGACGAGCATCAGGGCGTTGCTTTTCAGGTTAGTAGCGGTCAGCATGGTTTTCCACACTTGTAACGATAAATGGTTCAACGTAAAAATCACCAGGGAAATAATACTGGCAATAGCTCAACAACGGCGTCGACTATACGGCCCAACTAAAAAATAATAATCCGCCTTTAGCTTGTAGCGCTACTTCTTTGCCGTCGTGTTTTTTATGCAGGTTTTGTTTTTCTTGTTGTTTGTTTTTGTGACGGATGCCGGTATATACACATATTGACGCGAAACGTGCGCATGTGTTATACCGCGAATATGGATATTCCATTGTCGCTTCCGGTAAACGGAAATAGCGAATAACTGCAGAAGAGTGTGGGTGTTACTGTAACCGCAAACTGACGTTTATTGTATGTTATAAAATGTATCTACTGTACGTAATATTACTAATACTGTACATGCACTGCATGTGCGTTGCAAATCGGTTGCAATGTGCATTAAACGTTCTTATATTCACAGAACAACACACGCATAAATGTAATTCAGAGCCGATTGTTTATTGTTTTCGCGGCGTACCTTTGTTGTCACTAGCGACAACACTGCCAGTCTACAAACAACAATCACAGCTGCGCTGTAAATCTATCAGTACATGGTGGCCGGCAAAACAGAGCCATTATAATTACGCCGGATTCTATCAACAACTGGGTTACAACTGAGGAACAATGATGTTCCATACAAAATAACCAACATGGTTGTATTACAGTTTTTTTCTGGATTTTGCTTGTGAGTTGTCATGACATTCCCATGGTAAGAAGGGCCAATTCAAGGGAATAAAGGTCATCCACAGACCGGACAGCAGCCGGTCCCAATGGGCACTATATCAACACATTCCAGAGTTCATGTACAGATATTATTTATACGGAACAGTAGGCTGTCAACAATGCATGAGTACTTACCGACGGAGGTCTTGCCGGAAGCGGCGGCGCTGTCCAGGGGTTGGGCCGGCATACAGGCTACGCACAGAACCGCGTCGCAGGGGTTAGTGGGAACCGGACAGATGGGGCACGCACACGGGCCTTGACCTGGATGCACGTACGCAATTACGCAACGCTCAACAGGGTTTAACAACGGTATACGTACTGGCCGCTTCCAGGGCGCTGATGCAGCGCAGACAGAACCGCTGCGCGCAGTTGATGTTCCCGGGCACAATGGCCGCGGTGCCTACAAAAATATATACTTACACATTCTGTAATGTGATTCATATTATGTCTGTGACTCTTGCCTTTAGCTATTCTGCTGAGCTGATTGTTTAGTTCTTCTACCTACATGCTAGTCTGTTGATATTCTATGTCTAGCTATATAAGTCACAGTATGTTACTGTGATAGACAGTCATCATACAGTCATCTAACTAGTCGATCGACTATACAATGTACCAGCACGGTTTGCTCTAGTAAAACCCTCCGTTACAATTCACACCAAAAAAAACATATCAAACGAATTGTTTTCATAAATGACAAAACCAATAAATAATACAGTATAAAAAAATGTGGTCAGATTAAACAGGAAAAAAATGAGAAAAGGAACGATAATTTTAAGTGTTCTTCTGCTACAATTGCTTAAATATTCGTACCTTGACCGGCGGCCGACGGGCACAGCTGCAGCCACGCTACGCAGGCCAGGACCAGCAGCACGGCGTTGCTTGTCAAATTATTACCGGTAAACATTGTTTTTTTTTCACACGCGTAAAGATAAACTTGTCAATATAATTGACTGTATGCTCAACGTAAAACTCGCTAAGAAAATAGCGCTGAAATTACCAATAGGTCAACAACGGCTTCGACTATATGCCTCAACTATGAAAAATAAAAACCCGCGTTGTAGCGTGTACTTTTTTGCCGTTGTGTTTTTTATGCAGTATTTCTTTTTTTCTTGTTGTTTGTTTTTGTGACGGATGCCGGCGCATACACATGTTGACGCGAAACGTGCGTGTGTGTTATACCGCGAAATGTGGATATTCCATTGTCGCTTCCGGCTGTTATCACCCATCAACGGCAAACGCCGGACAAAAAGAAACGCGTGCGTTTGTTGTTTTTCTTATGCCAACGCTGCCGTATCTGTGCATTTGTTTTCCGAAACTCAGTACCGAAGAAAGAAACAGAAGCCCACATGTTTTTATACCGGACAATATACGCGACACTGTCAGGGCAGTACACGTGAGTGCCGGCTGCCGCGCCGGCTGTTTGTGCATTCCGGATTCTGGAACTGACGTAATATACTCGTATATTTTTTTAAAATTTGCCTCCACTCAGTGGCTACTATAACAAACACGCATAGACAACATACAGAGTACTGGCTTGAAAAAAAATTGATAAAACAAAATGCAGTTATAACTAAATATAAAAATCAGTATTAACTAAATCCTCGGTAATCAGCAGAGCCTAGTATAAGCATCGCGGTGGCGGTGGGCAGCAGGCGATGACGATGGGATTACTGATCGCTGCAAGAACATCACAAAATCATTAATGTTTAACAGCATTCATTTTGCTTATAAATTATGATGAATTATTATTATATTTGTTTAATAAATCGGATTAATGAGTGCAATATTAGACTGTGTTTTATTTATATTTATATGTAATTATACATATCTGAGTTATTTTATGTTAGATTAGTTTATTTATAGTATAAAACGGCATAATTGTCGTACTTTGACTGGAGCTGGACGCACTGCCGGAGACGGCACCGGACGAGCCCGACACGGAGCTGGAAACGCCGCCGTACGTGGGTACCCGGATGGGGCAGGGCGAGTACTGTGGGCAGTTGATCTTGACGAGGGCGCAGTTAATCCCGCCACTTCCGCCACCGCCCTCGTTACCGGTGCAGGTGGGGCACACCGGCGGACACCCGGGCGTCATCGGCGGGTTGGGCTGGCCGGCCGGGACGCAGGGCGGGTTGCGGCCGCACCCGATGGCCGGGCAGGCCACCTGCCCGCTAACGGCTATAATAAACACATTCACTGCATTGTTTTTTAATTATTTACATTTATTTTAATTTTTTATATATTATTTTATTGTTGTTCATAGCTTTTTTAGTCACATTCATTTTCATTTTATGTTGGAGACTGACCTGACGGCATGAGAAGGCAAGCCACGAGGCCGAGAAAGGTCACCAGCTGCGCGTTATCCATTGCCCGTGCTTTGGCCGGAAAGATTTGGCTAATTGGGATTAAAGTTTAAACAGTATGGACGCGATTCTGTTGGCTGAAGAATATCAGGTTTTGTCGCTTAACTGACTGGGTCTTACAAATGTTATTTGAACAGAAATGCCGGCTAAACGCTCAGTTGCACATAATACTGATTGCACTGAGTTTTATACCTGCAGCGGTTTTCGGTTTTTATTTGCCGACGATCGTAAATCGCTGATTGTGAGTGTTCATATACGTACAAATGCAATACGCCACTTGTAACGCGTGGATCCGGCCGCGGTTAGAAAAAACCAGACAAAAAAGTAAAGAATTCGGCCGGATATTCCGTCAAGCCATTTTCTCAGCTATCCGGTAGCATGTCAGAAAAATAAACAGACGCTGATTTGCACATTTTAGTCACATGTAAGTGCTCCCCAATTATTTTAGTTGCTGTTTCATAACTTTCATTTATGCATATTTTCGTCATGGTAACGAATTGCTGCTTCCGACATGCGCGTGGCAGTTGCAGTTCAATCAAAACGAATTTCTTTTTAAATTAATGAAACAAAATAAAAAAAAAACACTAGCTCATCCTGTGCGCGTGAATTCCCGGCTTTGGATTCGTACAGCGGAAAACAGCTGTTTGCGTAAATAAGTTTATTTAGCCCGACGTTGTACGCAGTGTGCCCATCCGAAAATGTTTGAGCCAGGTAGGTGACTTTACTGTCCATCATTTCTAAAACCCGCCGAAGCCGCGGCCGAGACCGGACCCACCAAAATCCGGATTCTGCCGGACCCTACCCGCCGCACTGTCCGACGCCCGTAAAGACCCTTGGCCAAAGGTCATCCTGTCCGGAAACGACTGCCGGTTGGAAAACCCATTCCCCGTGAATCCGTTGCCGCCAAGTTGGTTGACATCCGCCCACCGGGACCGTGAGGCGGTGACGGATGCCCCACCGCTGCCCAGGGAACTGAAGCCGGTGTCGGGAAAGCGGGCGGCCGACGGCGCCGGCGTTGGGCGGCCGGTAGGGGCGGGGACCAATGGTGGACGGGTACTGCCAACTGGGAAAGGAATTTGATGGTGTTTGACGATACCCGCGTCGGGACGCGGAACGTGGGGCGGACGCGGGACCCCTCCCGGAGACCCATTACCAGCTGGCCAACAGGACGAACACCAGCATTCAGGAAGCGCCGGCGCTGTAGTAAAAAGGTTCTACTTGACTATTAATCGCCATCGTCGTTACCGGTATCGCGCTTACGAAAATACGGGTTGCAGCCGTGAATACACACGGCATCGGGGCACGCCGCCGACAGTTGACCGTTGACGGCGTTGGAAAAAGCTGAATTCGAGGAACGTTCGAAGCCGCCGCTGTGTGCTACAGGAGCACCGCTGAAGAAACCGATAAAGGTCACCGCCACCATCGCCTCCACGCACGTCGGAACACGCATCGTTCGCTTCCACTGCAACGGAACGGTCAACAGCAGATCGGAGCTAAGGAACCTGAGAAAATAAACCGTCCAACAGTTACTCTACTGCATTTCCTGAATCTGATACGTCGATAACTATGTGCGCTATGCATTACTGTACTTATATGCGGACGTCTGATTATAATGGATTTTGGCTCCCAGGCTGAGATGACATCCGGCTGCACCGTGGCAGTTAAAAAAACAACAGAATCAACAAGCCGAAGAAAGCAGTGACCAAAATATGCCCCGTGGTTGTGCGTTTCTTCGCTTTTTTACGCATTGTATTGATTATTTTGCGCAACATGCCGCAGTTGCCACGTGCACCGCTGTGGTACCGTTTTTTAACCTGTGGGAGGATCGAGATTTAACTGTTTTTTTTAATGCTGTAACACTTCCTTTTAGCACTTGCTACAGTCTGTATAGGTATGCGGTGTTTGGTGCGTAGTTTTCCGTTTATTTTTGCGTTCTCGTGCCGTTATGACAAACGACAAGCGTAATTTAAGCAAGAATTCGTCAACGAGCGTACTCGTACGTACCGCGAGTGATTAGGTACTGATAATAATAGCAGCGGGAACTGCGGGATGAGAAATGAGCCCTGTACCGAGAACACGAAAAAGCTGTCCAAAAAGCAGCACCGCGTCCAACACCCCGTTACAACAAACTCCGTCGACTATCGATTTTTTAATATTCCGGTTGTTTTTACCAGGCGATACCGGCAATTTCGGAAATGAATATTTATAGGCACATACATTCTCTCAGCAGCAGTGTTATTAGTAGTTTGGTTAGGTAACCTACACGCTTCTCTGTACTACGTGAATCCACAGATCGATATGTCGTACATCGATTCCAAACGGTTTTCCGTCATGAAACCGTTTAAATTATCAACACAGACATCACGAGACGATGGCTATATTGTGTCGTATAACGCTTAGCTAAACATGAAGATTCCCCTTATTCTGCAACGAAATAAGGCATTTTCTATCGCCAGGTTGATAATAAGCTCCATGGCCTGTAATATCCGCTTTCACTTAGAAAACCAGCTCTTAGAACTATGGGTACGCTTTTTTTCCACTCTGATCACTTTGTTGAGGTTTCAGAATAATATTTTTGCGGCATCATTGCTAAAACAACCAACCCGTACTTAATCGACCGGAGCGCAGCGAAGGTCCTCTAATTCAGCCAAAATTGAAAATTGTCTGTCTGTCTGTCGGTTACGGAAGTAAGAAATGACGTCACACAAGGAAGTAAATGACGTCATACAAGGAAGTAAATTACGTCATACAAGGAAGTAAATGCCGTCATATAAGGAAGTGAGGGGGCGGCATAAGGAAGTGCAATAATCGACCGGAGGCAGCCAAGGTCCTCTAATTCAGACAAAATCAAGTTGTCCGTCTGTCTGTCCGTTACGAAAGTGAAAAATACGTCATATAAGGAAATAGGAGGTACCGTAATACAAGGAAGCGAGGATTGGCGTCATGCAAGGATGTAAAAAATGATTTTTACAGAAAGGTCACACCGAAAGCTCAAAGGAGCACTAGCTTTTGGCGTGTTATCGTATAGCATGTATCTGGATCAACGTTCGCTATTTAGGCTGCTATCAGCCCTTCTGAAGAGCCGGGCACTGGGGTTTGGCATCGTGGACATTGTTGCCAGAAAACAACTAACTGAATGCAAACGTCGCACATGCTTTTACCATTTGGTACAGCACGTCGCACGTGCTTTTACCATCTGTATAACTTCGGCGAACTCCGTCGCTAATCTTAAGGTTTCTCTCAAGCCGTTTCAATCATTGAAACATGAAGCAGGTTGTTATCGTTTTTGAATTGACAAGTCAATCTTTCGCTCTTGATATAAAGAATTCTTACCGTAATTATCGAATTATGGCCCCAGGGTTACAAATATTTTGAACGCCTCACGGGGTGGGATCCAATTACGGGCATTTGCTTGTATTTCGGAGGGGGCTTCAATTTTTCAAACTAACTTTTTTGGCATTGTCTAATATGGGCTATGCAGCATTTAATTAAGCCTATTGGTTTTTATTTTGGGGGGAGCTTATAACTTTCAAATGACCTTAAGGGTGGGCTCTAATTACGGGGGGAGCTTTTGTTTCGGGGGGAGCTTATAATTCGATAATTACGGTATTTATTGCCATTCCGGCAATAACATCCCTTTTATTGCCCAATACCTTTCTGTACTAATTCTGCACATCACCAATAATGTCCGCAGAACCCCTCTCTGTATAATTTTCGGAATAATTTTTCAGTGAAAACGCTTTGGTCAAGTTTGTGCACCTTAGAGAGGTCACCAGTTACACAAAATTTGAATCTGGGCATTGGAGTGGCAGGAAACGTAGCAAATAAGCACGATAAACCCTTTTGTTGGGCAAAGAGAAGATTCTGCTTTTCCGTAACAAACCAACACCAATAAGTCGTTTTCTCTAAAGGTGACCCCGAAAAATGCATGTTTATCTGCACCTTTATACCTTTGTACGGGTTATGAGAAAAAGCTGTTAAGAAGAAAATATTGAAATTTAATTACAGTTGCTTGAGAGTGCCACATAAAGATTAAGCTGAAGTATTAAAATGCAATTTTTAGGCTACGAAACGCTTAAAGGAGTGTTATAGAATTAGAGGTCAAAAAATGACCTCAAAATCAGCTTTTTCTTGCAGGCCATCCCATGCTGTTTAATACCATTCTGGGAAAGGGTTGCTGCTCTCATGGTGGCATAGGCGACACATGAAAATGTCCGGCCGGCGTTTTTTTGTGTATTATTACCGGTTACGTCCACATGCCGAAATGTGCTTAGTACTCGTTATTTGTACAAGTCGGTAGGGTTTCAGTTTGTCTGAGCTCGCACAATGGAGAAATGACGGGTTTTCCTCTGATTACGTTTCATGGTACGGGCATATAGGAACTGTTTCTGAAGTTTTACGGACGTTGCAAAGTTTTGATTCTTTATGACGACATTTCCATTAAAAAATGTGTACGAAGACAACTGAAAAAGATAATGGCTGCTGGTACATCACGTTAATTAATCAACTAACCGTAAGCTGCGCTCCGGTCTGCCTATGCACGCCATAGTGCATTTTCCTAGTCTAATTCCCATTGGTAGCACTTACGGCTGCTCATGTCAGATTCAAATTCCACACTAACCAGTGGTAAGCTAAAGCTAAAGAACGTAATTAAGCTGAAACCTTCCCTGATGTGGATGAGCTATGCAAGGGGAGTTTGCAGCCACGGCGAGCGCATATGTACTGTAGTACGACGTTAGCGGGCGACTCCAACCACCGAGAACAATAAGCAGGACGAATTCGTTATCTTTAGTTTGCAGAAAGATACGATCCACGAAGTCCGTCATAAACGAATCCCAAAGCATGTGAACCGCCTTCAGTATTTGAAACGACACCTAACGGAAACCATCAGTTCCATAATCACTTGCATTCCAAGTATTTTACCGTATTCTTGTGCACTCTGTTTCCAGACTAACTTTCTTTAAGGAAAATGGATCGGTATACAGTGTAAAAAATGGGATACATGCACTAAAACTTTCGCTTTCGCGCACTCCGAATCACTTTTTTGTAATCCTTTATGTCATTTTAAAGCTAAATGATTTGTATAGATACTTGTTCTGGAAACCGTCTGCGCTCGAAACATCCGGTTGCCGAGATATGGCAAACAAAACGTTTAAATGGGCGAAACGTTTAAATGCAGTATGGTGTACAGAAAGTCTGGTTATTACCCGATCTGGTTGAAACTGTGCTGTAAAAGACACATGGCCATAACGCTCGTCTACTTTGAAATTACGGAAATACTCACAGTTGGAGAAGCTGGCGAATGCCGGTCCACTCGTCCGGGTAAGCCAGCGTCTGCAGCCTACCAGCATGCAGCATGGACCGCCGTGACCTTTTCCCAGTCCTCCGCGCTGACGTCCGCACAGTTGTCGTTGACGGCTGCTAAAAAGCGTCGGCGCATTTCAACGGTCCCTGCTGTGCAGTAGAACCGCAGAAACGGAATAATGACATTCGGTAGTGTGCCATAGTCTGACTTTGGCCGGAGGGTAAGATCAGCCGGCCACGGCGAATCATCGTGCTCGCACAAGTCCATCACCAGACGCCGGCTGCAGCTCGGGTCGGATGCAGTGTAATTGATTAGCAGGATCTCGTCACACACGCTCGGTAGCTCCGGTAGCACCCGGCATTCGTACATATTTGTCAGCTGATTTTTAAACAGACCCAAAAACGAGTATCCCGGCGCAAAGGCGTTATCAAAGCAGTGTTTCGTGATGATTCGCTTCAAGCGGATGCCGTTTGTTTGTAATACCTTGTGCGTCGCCGGTCGCCCACATTTTCCAAGGAAACGATGTCATCAGCTGCGTCATGTGGGTGTAATTCTTTTCCGTGTCAACAAAGGACAGGGTGCGCGTACACAGGGAAACAGTCTGCTCAAACATCGCCACGAGTCTGTAATCAAGGTTGCACTGATCTGCGGTGATCTCGCAGTCTAGAGATTCGTCTACAGAAATCGGCTGGACTTCAATGACAATGTGCCGCTTCACTTGGGGTTGCCGCTGAACAGTAATGGTTTTCAGAGCTTTACGTTGTAAAGCTCTGAAAAGCAGCGCGAACCGAGAAACGGCCGAAAAATGCACCGATGGGGGAAACCAACTCCGGCTACGTCGTTAGATCCGCGTGGGCAGTACCACTGCACCACGGCGCAAAGTGTTGAAATCCTTTGAAAGACTTTGTCGCTGTACATGAGCCGCTTCTCTCCTCACAATCTCCATCACGCAGCGCCACGTGAAGATTCGTGTCATATGCAAACTCCTGTACAGCGTCGTAGAAGTGGTGTGTCCAAAGATGTCGGGAATGAATCCATTCGGACCTGATCGTGATCGAGTCAAAGTCGACGAGGAACCGATCGCCGTCAATATCCTGCAAGTAACCCAGCCACCAGCGGTTGTTATCCCGACACACCAGCACCGTATTCCAGTGGTTGACCTGCCGTTTTTCACACGGCTTTAGTTCAAGATAGTAGCGTTCGGTTGCATTCATGGTGACTGGAGAATCAGTAGCAGACACTAGTGTGATATATGGTTCCCAGATTCTCGTGCTTTCTCTCTTTCCTGTTTTTTATCTTCTTAGGAACTACATTTTCCATTAGTATGGGACGTTACTTGCAGAGACACGATGGCGGATTCATACATCGACGCGACCTCAAAGTGTGCTGGCGCTGCCGCCGAACTGGCTTGCCGGGAGAAGATTGGAAAATTCAAGTCGCTTACTGATCGCTGTAATTTTGTCGCCTTTGCATGTGAGACATTTGGCACTTGGTGTGAGACCGGCATTGTTACGTTAAAGGAGATCGGTAAGAGGTTGTTTTTAAGGACGGGTGAGAGTCGCTCTACTTGTTTTTTGTTTCAACGTTTAAGTTTGAAGATTATGCGTGGTAATCCAATGAGTGTATTGTGCACGGTCCCTTCCCATGTTAAATGGGACAAAGTCTTCATTTGAGAACGTTTGTTGAGCGAAGCTCGCCTTGTACATATTGAGAAATGTGTCTTTATTAGCACAAGCCAGTCACACTGCAAATTTTGTTAATAAACCAAGAATAATTATAACAGAAAAATTTCTCTTAAGTTGTCCGTTACATCCATAGTTCCAAAAACGGACACCGCATTTCCCCGTTGAATTTCGATAGACAGACGCTGGCGTAGAAATTCATGTGATCGAGGTTCACCAGTGTGCTGCTGCAGTCGCTTGCCGATTTCCTTCACTAGAGCGGATGCCGACTTGCCCCATGGTCCGAGTGTTTCGAAGGCTAACGGCGCGAAAATGTATCTACCATCGAGGTACGCGTACAGACTGGTCTTCCTGTCTTCGGCTTGGGCAGCGGCGGATCCCGCGGATGCCGAAGTGGACTTGATATGCGATGGGGCAACAGTGTCGACGCAAGTGACGTCCCAGGCTAAACACATGCCACGTTTCCAGGCGAACGTCGTGCACCCGTCCGGGCGACGATCGGACGTGTGGGATGTGCCGCGGGGCTCGAGCTTCGCTGGGATGCCCGCCGAAACTAATGATCGGCAGACAATACTGTTTAGCCCGCCATGGCGAGCGTGTCTACCTGCAGAGAAGGAGCATGACAGTCCGTGGTGACCATAAACGTCGACTGGTTTGCGGCATTTTGCACATGAGTGTGCTTCACAGATTACTGCGCCCAGCCTTAGACCAACTGAAATCTTTAATGTATCGTCATCGAGGAGGTTTCCAATGTGTGCCGAAGGCAGCGCATTTAACCAGATGCCGGCTTCCGGTTTAGATTGAGCAAGGAGACGAGCTCTGTTAATTTCATCGTCACGAAAAACGTCCAGCAATGTTGACAGTGACGCATTGCAGAGCGGTAGGTCCCATGATCTCTGAGACTTTTGGAAGTTGAGTTCGGGGGGATCTGTCTGACCACTCATCACTTTCCACTGTTCCCGTGCATCAGTAGCGTCCACTACAGCGTGATTGGGAAGAAGTAACGACATTAGTGCAGATGCGGAGTGAATCGAAGCCAAGTAGGCTGGGAGAGCTAATTCTTCCGCTCGACGAATGCCGATACCACCTCTGCTCACGGGAAGAGACGCCTGCCGCCAAACGGATAATCATTTTTGTTGGTCCGCACATTACACAAGGTCTGAAAACACTCGCGCGTCACTTCGTCAAGCTGGTAGAGCTGTTGTGGTTGCTTCCACGCGTTACAGCACCGTAACATGTACACGATCTTAGGGACACCAAGGCAATTCTTCAACAGGAACAACGCGACATGGGCAGGTAGCAGCTGCAGTCGCTCGCATGCCGACTTCAACAGGGTGGATTTCTCAACAATTGCTGGGCCGATAGCATCATCCAAGACTGGCGCGCCGAGTAATGAAAATGATGACCTAGTTAAAATCCGCAGTTTTGGATATCTTTCAACAAAATATTCCACGACTTCGTTCTGCTGTTCCACCGTTCCCCCATCGACAAAAAGTTCACATTTCGCCTCGTTGACAGCCAAACCAATAGCCTGCGCACGTTCTATCACTTCGTCAAAGGCTCGGGCCACTGTCGCTGGCTTACCGCCCATGGTTCCGTCGTCCAAAAACCAAGCGTTCAGCTCTGCCTTGAGATCGGTCACAACCGGGAGTAAAGCAAGGCAAAATAATAGTGGGCCCAATGGATCTCCTTGCTGTACGCCCGACTCCGACGACAGGAGAAAATCTTCTAGGAAAAGCGACGAGTGGTGTCCGTATGCTGATTGAAGAAACTTACTGTATTCGGGGAGGTGTAACTTCCCAGCGCTGAGCACGGCCTCCCTAGATACCGTATTGAAGGCGTTTCTGAAGTCCACTTTCAGAATTACCGTAGGTTCAGCTGTGCATGATTCCATAAAAACTCTGGTCGCGTGTACAATGGCTTCTGCCCCGCCGCGAACATTGAAGCCGAGTTGCTGTGGCGATAGAATGGCTGTTACACGATCGGCCACTCTGGAACAGATGATTTTGGCTGTCAACCTGCGCAGCGTTAGTCCAATCGCAATCGGGCGCAGGCCTCCATCCTTCTTTCGTAAAGCGAGCAGCTTTCCACCGAAGAAATTAGGACGGACATCGTCAGGTAAAGTTCCATCGATAACTAGGTTTAGTACAGCGGCTAGTACTTCACAGAGTGGCCTGGAGTGGTCATCCAGTTTGTGGCCAACCATGTCGAGCAGGTGCTGTGGCCGCAAGGAATCTGGTCCCGCTGCCGATCCCCGTGGAAATGAGTGTACGGCAGCAAAAACCTCGGCCGCAGTAATAGGTGGCGCTGCATCTGGAGGCGGACTGAGCTGAGGCGGTAATGGCGGGGGTGGGCATTCCGGATGTTTCTCCCTTAACTCTTGCAGCACATCAGGAGAAGGGGGAGCGATGGCATCCGTCGACAAGATGAGACGCATGGCCCCCGAGATGCAGCCGTCATCAATCTTTTGACCAACTCTTCGAACCAGGTCTTCACTATCAGGCCGTTTCTTAGTGGCGCCAGGGGGTGGGGTAGGGGAAAGTTCGGCATCTTGGTCGTACAACTCCAGGTTTCTCTTTATCACAGACACCAGCGACTCGCTTCGCTCAGACTTTGCCTTCGGCGGGACACGAAGCGTAGATGGGGCGAAGGAGAGCAGCTTTAGCCAGCTGGATTTGTCGTTCTTTGTGGCGACCCGCTGGAGAACCTTCTGGAACGACGTTCTGGTGGCAGGCCGTGCACCGTGTGGTATACGCCGCATAACACGATCACTCGACGGCTTGAAGGGCTTGTCCGACGGGGGCGGAGTCGGTGCAGCTCCGGCGGCGTTACTGGAGGATGCAGTTGGGACGGGAAGACCAGATGAGCGGGACTTGCAGGCCTTCATGTGGTTTTTGATGCCAGCCCCTTTCGAAAAAAACTCTTGACAGTGGGGGCATGGTTGATCACGTGGGAGAACCATAGTTAAAAGCCAAATGGGGAGCGACTAACCTGATGGGTTACAGAGGACGCAGGATGCCAGAAGGATCAGGCCCGCCGGACCCATAAGGTGGTGCGATCCCTTTACGAGGCGATCTTCACCACGGTTAGATCCTCCTAGCCACCCTTGCAACCAAGAGGGAACAGTCCCCGATTTGGTGCGCAGGGAAATTTTGCGCTTTCGAACAACCATCCATCCAAATATCAATATTCTGATTATATTCTCAATTTTAGAATCAATCCTTTCTTATTGCATACAAGTATTGAGAAATTAAATACGAACATTTTCCTATCTACGCTTCTGGTCTTTCTCTACATATTCAGTTACTTCTCGTCCCGCTACGATAGAGTACAATAAAGGTTACGATACACGCGTTCTCTATCTGTACGTACGATACATACATACAGATACATCACAACCAGTAACCGTTCCAGTTTATTTTAGCCAGAACAAAACTATCCGTAAATCTGTATAACCCGGTGGCTCACTGGCACTGGCTTGTGCTAGTTACTGGCAATTTATCCCGGATCTAGAAACGGATCACACTGAACTAGTACTTGCTTTTTATTGGGCATAGGCCATCAATGTTACAAAAAGTGCATTCGCGTAATACTACTTAAAATGATTCAAATTTAAACGTTAAAAAAAACAGCCAAAATCGTTATTGCTATCAAAAATCCTAGGACGCATATTCAAGGTGCCCAAAACAGCAGCGGCATTTCCTTTCACTGCAGCTAGACTTAATCTCTGCTTCAAAAACGCAGTAGAACGAGGCTCCCCTGTCACGTCGCGAATCTTTCTGCCAGCGAAACGAATGAGCTCCATAAAATCCGAACCGAAAGTGCCAAACGTTTCGACTGCCAGGGCGTAAAACAGGTAACCCATCCTTTCCACGTAAGCGTATTTACGGCGTTTAACGTCTTCGGCCATATGCGCAACACTACCGGATGCACTCGCACTTGCCCGGACATGCGATGCGGCTACCGTGTCCCAGCATGTAGCGTCCTATACCAGCGCCTTACCATCCCGTACCGGGACGAGAGTCATGCCGTCTGGCCACGTGTTGTTTATGCCTGACAGTCCTAGTGGCTCGCTTTGACATGGATACCCCGCATGTTCCAAAGCCCGCTTTATTTCGACATTTAGTTCCGTTTGTCTAGACCATCTGCCACTGCTGCTGGTACAAGAAAGACCGTCGTGGCCATTCGTCTCAAGACCGTGGTGGCAGTTCACGCAATCGTGTTCTTCTACTGCTGGAAGTCCGAAACGAAGTGCCACACCCGCAAGTACGAAGTACGAAGTACAAGTACGAAGTGCCGAAGTCCGAAACGAAGTCTTCATCCCGCAAAAACGTACGCAAATTTGGTGCAGGCAACGCATTCAGCCATGCGCCCGAGTCACGGTGTTGCGCAGCTAACAATACCGCTCGATTCGTTTCGTCGGTAATGGCCAGCCTCATTGACACCACTGCTTTATCGATCCATGGCCGATCCCATGCAAACTGGAATTTCCTTTGCTCTGTAACAGGGGGTTCACAGCCTGTCTCTTCCATCCAGCGTTGCACAATCGGATCGAGCGATTCTTCCGTAGCAGGGCGATAGATTGTTGAAACCAAAGAGATCAACGAGTACGCCGATGCCAAAAAGGCAGGAAACACTAGCGACTGGGCACTAGTACTTGAATCTGCTGCCTATCTCTAATTATTCTAAATGCCTTGATCAGACGTACCTATATGCTGTCCTGCAGTTACGGCATACATATGCAACCTAAACACAGGTGCCCCTGCTCGAAGGTTACTGTGCCGGTACTTCCAGTGTAACTCGGCCGGAGTAATTTGCCCTACTTGTAGATTTGTCTCACTGGTTAATGAGCTGTTAAGTACAGTAAAGTACGTAATTGAAGTTTGAAATCATCAGCAAACCGATTTTGCTTAGGTTTTCGGATTCTCTTGTTGGGCCAGTCGCTATGGCAGCCTACGAGTAGGCAGCCAGCGACAGTCCCGCTTGCGGTGTGCTGACTCACACCGAGTCGCACTCGCTGGCGAGCGCTAGATCGGCCTCGACTCAGGCAGCTTTCCGCCCAGCCTTACGTCTCGGCCAATCACCGCCCTCGATGTAGGCGGAGCTACGCCCCACTTCCACATCTCGGCCTATCAGCGTTCGTTCGCTCGTGTTGGATCAGCCCAGTATGCCGCATAGGCTTTTCCCATGCTTTCGGCTCGATGTGCCGTTCATTCTCATTCACTAGCTGACATTCGGTGATTTCCATGTTACAGCTCACATCGAGCCCCTTTGTGTTTTGGTTCTCTGTACTTTATTGCTATCACAATAAAGCCTTCTCTCACGATCGTGTGCCTTTGTTCGCCAGCTGTCACACTCTGACTATTTTAGTTTAGTGCCTTAATTTATCCTCCACTGGTCTGCGAATTGTAGAATCAGCATACCGGACTCGAACAATAGTACCCTTAGTCGAAACGTCTTGCAGCTCTGCAGCGGAACTCAGAGTTTTCCTCTGCGCAACATTGTCATGTCTTATACGTTACGCTATTATCGGGAGTGTCGCACGGTTCTGCGCCAGATGAACTATGGTAACACGGTGTTGGTGCAACGTGACAACGGCCAGTGGTGGTTGGGATACGTTCAGGATATTGAGGGCGACTATTTCTTCATTGACTTCGATGCCAGTACGGTCACTACTGAGTGGATTCATTCTAAACATCTGTGGCCGCATCACTACGTTAGAGTTTATCTGAACCCATTGCCGAGTCTTCCCGTATACGTGGCGCTGCGGGAGACAGCCGGCGGACCGTTCGTCTTCCAGCCAGCAACCGTCATTGAGAATCGGTACGGGATGTTTTGCCCTGTCAGCCTGAATCAACCAAGCCAGAACACTCCACCTGAACGCCGCATGGTGCCGGTGTGCCAGCTGACCGCACTACTGCCAACTTCGAATGGCGAGGGAAGTTTTTTTAATAAAACCAACGGGCTCCTGTATAAAAAGCACGTCATTGCTGTGGAGACGGCGCATCTGGTGCGCGATGTAACCTTTATGCCCAAATTTCTGGTTCGTGCTTGTCAGATTCTGCTCGGCCCTGGCGATCCGTGCAACACCAGCTGTCGACTAGAAAGGATTGACATAGGGCATATGACTAAATTCTGGTTCCGTTGCTTGGCAGTGCACCGTCAGATGGGCGGTTTCTATGAGTTTGATAACGCTTGCCGTGTGTTTGTGCGAGCGGGAATCGACACGGTCACTTTCATTTGCGCCGAAGTGCACGCCGACGCAGGGGGACGGAGTATGCTCTGGAATGAAGAGTCTCTAAAGGACGTCTGCCACAGCTACCTCGCCGAGCAACTGTCAAGAGAATTTACGCAAGGCGGCAGAATTGTGCTCGCTACCTTGCCCAGGGTCCATTTGCAGCATGGTAAGTGCTTCGTTGGTAGAGCAACCAAAGGGCTGATCTCGGCATTCCGGTTATGTTAAAATTATTATGCCTTTAAAGTAAGACGTCCAAGTTTTCGGATTCACTCGATTTCCTTTCAATGTACCAATGCTGTTAGTAGCCTGCTATAGCTACCGTTAACCGGATAATAATTTTTACAGATATGCGCGAAATGGGCATCTGCGAGCTCCCGGCTGCGATCTTGGCCAGTATCTTCCTCGGCCTGGATGTAATTTCTCAGTTAGAAGTCAGCCGGTAAGTTAGCTGAGTTGTTTTAACTAAAGGCCAAATACTAAATAGCCTATAACTAAAGACTAAATAGACTTAACTTATCTAAAGGTTATGCTCGGAATTTTAAATTTTATGCTGGGAAACCGGTCATATCAGCTTCGATTGGGCAAGTCAAAACACGAACGTCAAATTATCTCTTGGTTACATTCGGTACTTCGCTTTTGCTCAAGTACGCAGATTGTCGGCGCATCCATTTGTAAAATACTGAATACGGTTAACTCAGTATTAAGCCTACTGTAAATTAATAAACTGAATTTGCCCTGTACCGCTTACAGGGTGTGCGCGTTGTGGAGGCTCATTTTGCGCGACTACGTCCGGCATCGCCACATCATCTTTGTTATCCGTTCCTTCTGCACAACGGACGATTTGGATGGCTCGATATTCTGGGCTTTCAACGCGTTCGCAAACCACAAACTTAGAACGATACTGGAGCAAGCCATCTCCCAGGAGACGCGATCGGTGGCTTTGGTCGACGAGCGAACGCCCGATGACAAACGGTTTGACACAGATAGGCACGATTACACATCTAAAATGTGGGCGATATGCCGTATCCTGAAGAACAAGGCGATCCGCCTACCGTTGCTCATTGGCAAGAATGGCAACGAGATGGGCCGGTCGGGGGGCGATTCCTTCATGTTCCTGGCGCCGGATGATAATGGGATTTTGGAGTGCCACTACCTGTCGTATTTGACGAGCATGTGTGAGGCGCTGGTGCTGCTCAATTACACCGCATCCGATGGCATCGGCAGCAGTTCTCTGTTGCTCATGCAGTTCTACACGGCCGGACTGACGGGACCGGAATGCGACGATGCTCTTCTGCGGCATGAAGAGGAAGGCCGCCTGGATGTGTTTATCCCGTTTGTGCGCTTCCGCTGCACGGAGACAGCCGCGGAGCAGTGCCAGCGCTTTGTCGCGGCGGCTAATGACAATTGCCCGGCCGTTACGCAGCAGGTGCTGGAGAAGGTCGCCGGGGTGCAGGCCCACTGGCTGCAGACACTGGCCTATCCCGAGCAGTGGGTGGGGATCCGCAACTTCCTTAAAATGTAAGTACGGCAGAGGCGTTACGTACTCGCGATTAGCTAGCTATGGAAGCTAAAATAGCTATTTAAATGATAAAATAATGATAGGTAGAGCAGCTATTAAAATCTTAACGGTAAAGTAGTATGTCTAAATATTGTCCGTGTTTGCACTTTATGCCGTATTTCGGTATGGCTTAACTAAGCATTAAACATAGAGCTATTTGGCACCTGGGTTTGAATGTGGCATTTGTAAATTGAGTAGGTTGAACGCCGTGCGTCTCGATGGCATTCCACAGTGTTGGGATTACGTCGACCTGCGACAGCTGGATTTGTCCTGCCTGAACAAATTAACCTTTGCCGCACTCGATGCGTATTACAAAGGCTGAAGTTTGCAGGCAGCAACATAATGCCACAGCCTGTTTGATTACATGCACCGCCGCATATTTCAATTTTTTAAGGCTTCGAGATTCTTAAGACTCTTTGTTGTAACGTGCTGTTGTCTGGACTGAGTTATGTATTAACATTTTTATACTGTACTTTGTAGGTGTGCAACTATACATTAGAAACGCTAAGCATTGTTTTTAATCTGTGGATGAAGCTGTTTGGATTTTAAGTGAAGGTCCTATTAAATTTCTCTTGCCGGCAATAATATTATGCAGAATTATTAAAATTAATAAATAAAAGTTCCAGTTTTGTTGGGTTAAAGCGTTCCTTAATCCTCACCCAAGCTCCCAAGCACAAAGACTTTGGACTTCTGGCTCGTGCATAGGCTTAAGAGCGGCAGCATTTTTCTTAACATCAGGTAAGCTTAAACGTTGCTTAAGAAATGGTCGAATGGGCTCTCCTGACACACTGCGAATCTTTCTGCCAACAAAACGAATAAACTCTGCGAAAGCCGTGCCAGATAAACCGAGTGTTCCGATAGCCAAGGGATAAATTAGGTAACCCATTTGCTCCAGGAACGCGTACAGATATTTACGGCGTTTACTGGCCTGGCAAATGTGCAACACCACCGGAAGCTTTCGAGCTTGCAATATTTTGGGTCGTCGCTTTAATAGAAGACCCCGCGAGAAAACTCCACGGGATACTCTCTCGCCGTATGATTATCGGCCATAGATGGTGGATCGATTCGTATCAAAAGTCAAGTCTGGAATAATGTAAATAATAGGTGAATATTTATTGATTTTACACAAATATACATTGGTGAAACAGAAAGTCACGCAGTAAATCACTTCAGTACGTAGTACACTTCGTCCAGTCTCTTACCGATACAGAACGTTTCCTGTACACAAGCAGCATTGCCTCGTATTAGAGCAGCACTGATTCGCTGCTTCAGAAACTGAGTGGACTCTTTCCGTGGCTGAAGGGGACCGAGGTCATTACCGTCCGGTCATTTATTGCCATCGTGATACCGACCGGGCGATTCTAGAACTAATGGGATACAAGCACATGGGATACAAGAGCGGTCAAATCGATCTCCGATTTCGTTGTGCCGGGAGATTTTGCTCTGAGACGCTTACACCGCAACCCGTGATATCCCCATATATCCACTATGCTGCCACTATTGAGGAGTGCATTTAAGCAATCCGATGTGTAAACGTCGTGACGAGGGGATCGGTTTAAGCGCAAACTTTGCGCTAGTTGTACCTTTACGACAGAAATTACAGGACAAGCTTAAGTTGTACACTGTAAATCTGCCCTGGCTTATTGTCATTGTGCGGCTGACTAACCGAATAAAGAACCGGCTTGTTCTTTGCACGTTATCAATCCAAGAAAAGACACGAGACATGCCAAAAATCCCTACCAGCTCTACAAAGCGTTGTCCTTAAGTTTACCGAAGTCTGCCTTTCTAAAGAAACTGATATTTTCTTCCCGCAAAGGGTTAAAACAGAGTCTTCAGCAACTGTAGTTTCCACTTCCCTTAGAATTCGCAGCTGTTTCACTACGGCAGTGTGGCTGACCGGACGTGTACTGGCGTACCTTGTCCACATCGTATACTCGTACTAGTACTACTACCACTACAATTTAATTTAGCCAATGCTCGGAGACATGTACCTGTTGTACGAAGTTGTTGTCGAGGCACCTGCGCCTGCAAAAGATTCCATAAGACCTGCGAGGCACAGTAGGAAATCAAACGTTTGTGATACCAACTCGCAGCTAAAGTCCAGCACTCAAAAAGATTGAATTCTCGGATCGCATATGGTTTTGCGCATTCGGGAGAGGAACAGCTTGAGACCGCTTGGTGACCTTTCAGCTAAGTTTTCCGTTGACCCTTAAACTTTACTGGCATTCGCAGTCATCTCCGGGCTTGCACTGCAGCGTAACTCGGTGACCTTTGCTTCTCATCCCTTCCTACGACCTTCCGGTCCCTCCGTTCTTCATACCCAGCAACGCCTGGTGACGCATACCATCTAGCCTCTACCATCTGGCACAATAAAAGTGATGTATGGATGTACGTACACTACATTTTTTGTATATGAAATTAGTCATTCTAAAATACACAGGAAAGGCTAGAAACGGCAAAGTGTCGTCGGTAATTTATGCTTAACGGTTAATCAGTGAGTAACATTTTTGACGGTTAATCAAAGGTAAACAGTGTTGTTCAAAGGTAAATTTGGACGGTAAAGGTATCAGTGGCGGCAAAGGCAAAGGTGAAAAGCCAAACTGAAAAGGCAAGGGGACGTAAAACATGTCGACCCTTTGAAAGTGGTGATGCTTCCGATCGCTCCGATGTGCCTGTTTTGTCGTACACTGGAGTGAGTTCACATCGATTCTCTTTGAGATGCAGACGCATTTACAGCACTATCTATTCATTTATGAAAACGGGTTTCAGAGAACACAACTTGCCCGGTATATACTAGTTTCTAGACGTTGTTTGCTGAAGTTTAGGAACCAAGTTAAAAACTTCCAAGACACAAAACATATTCTCAGAACTTAAGAAGAGAATCAACGAAGATATCCCATGAAATGCCATTGATATTAGCTTTATACTCAATCGCAGCTAGTCGTATTTGTACAGGCACTACTGCAAGCATCATACCGCAACAAAATGCGTATCAATTGCTGCTACCGCCAGCTTGGTAAGATAGTTCACATCCAGCCGCCTCAGGTCCACATCCGTCCAATTGAGAATACTGCCGTCGGATCGGAAGCCGCTGTACCTATATGATTCCGCGAAACCATGAACCCATTCACAGGAAGTGATACTAGACAGTAGACACCTTTTACAAAACCAGATGTCATCCGGCAGAAGTGCACGAACGAGCGATACTGGTAAAAACGCTATGAAAAGTGTTCAGATTTTGCGCTGAACTTACAGTTGAAGAAAGTGTCGGATGCGCCGCCAATGGGCTGGGTATTCCAGTTTCTCCACCCATCGCCGATGAACGGAACGCACGCGGTCGTAGACATCTGGATTAAGGGGAGGACAGCTCTGTTCCGCTGCGAACATAAACTGCTGAAGAATACCGGCATCTCCATCGGTCGAGTGCAGCATTAAAAACGGGATGGTTATTGGCAGTTTGCGATCTACAGCGTGCCGGTCGGAATCGTTGTATCCGGCTTCATCGCGTGGAAAGTCGCTGTTAGGAAACAAAAGCCACACTCTTTCGACGAAATCTTCCACGGCATAATTCCGCAGAACTAATTGCCGGCTGATCGTGATGAGTTTCGTTAAATTGTAGCATTTCCACGTACGGTCGGCCTCGTTGTTATCCGTATGTGGATAAGGAAAGTCGTACTGGTGCCTGGATGTCGTCAATACATCCGCCGTGAAGCCATCTTTGATAAGGAAGTAGTGGAGATGAATCTTCCTGGCAGTCAGCAGTTCGACCACGACTTTGGTAACTAAGGCTAGATTGGTGTATGCCATGTCGTCGAGCAGCGTCATACTTTTGGTGTGGACGGTAACGCCCTGGTTCACCGCCCACGCAAAAAGGTACATATCGTCGCCGGCGAAAGAGGTGAAGAGTTGCTTCGGGTTCACTAGGCAGCTGTCGAGAACAACGTGTAGACTGGCAACGTTGGTTGTTAAAAGCTGGCACCACAGTATGCACACCCTTCAAGTGATATAACACCCTTATTCGAGTATAATCAAGGCAGTTTTAGAAAGCGGTCAAGCTATAAACTGATAATGTACGGAAGTGTGTCACCTTTTCATTTTTGCTTGAGTGTACAGGTCCAGAGAGATCAGAACATTGGCCATAACCGGCAACACCAAGTCTCCAATACATCCGTCATTGCCTACGAGGAGGATCATACTAATTATTATTACATAATTTCCGGATTTTTGTACTCTAACATCTGATGGAGATTCCAGAAGTGGAGTAGATTTTAGGCCAGTCTGTCCTGCTTCCGAAAACATTCCTGCTCGTGCTAGATATTCCTGCTTCCGAAAACATAGGATTATTACCGTAAAAGTATTCTAGTCGCAGACGCGTTGACTGGAGCCATAACTACCTAACCATTTTAAACGGTTAAGCTTACGCAATCATCAAGTAGTGTATAACCGCTGTAACAATGTAACTGTTGTTAACTGGATGATTTATACTGCTAACAAAGAAAACGTACGCAACTTTAGTACGGTTTGCTACTTCCAAATTGCATAGATATGAACGACTTCGTACACGTTAATTTTTTCGAGACATGTTTTTACAGTAATAATTAGCGCATTCTTGCTGTATTGTCGAGTATCTTTCATGTATCTGGATAATTTTTTTAGGTTTTTGAGTGGAGTGCGTAAAGGATACTTCGGAACTTCAGAGATACGATGGAATACGGCAGTGCTTAAAAATATAGAAAATTTGGAGGACACATGAAGGATATTAAAGGCGGATGAATGTTGCCGAAGCGGTTCACCATGTGTAACCACCTGTTCTGACCAGTTCTGTGTCTGCTGCCCCGGATTGGGTCCAAGCCCAGATAGTGTGCGGACGTTAAAAGATTAAACTTATTTAGCTCACCATGCGCGTAGGATGACTAGACACATTCATCGGAAGCTAAGGACACCTGATTTTAGTTTTGTTTCTTCTTCCGTTCGTACGGGACGACGTCTAATAAATTAGGCCTGGCCGCACAGTAAACTGGTGTTTCTATATATTTTATCGCAAGCCTTGAATTTCCTTAAATTTCTCGGCTCCATCCATGGTTCCGAGAACGGAAGCTGTGTTGCCTCTTTAGATTTCAATCGACAAACGCTGACGGAGAAATTCGACTGACCGAAGCTCACCAGTATGCTACTGTAGTCGTTTGCCAATTTCCTTCACTAAAACTGATGCCGACTTTCCCCAAGGTCCAAGAGTTTCGAATGCAAGAGGCGCAAAGATGTATCGGCCCTCCAGATATGCATATAACTTGGCTTTTTGGTCTTCCGCCTGCGCTGCTGCGGATCCGGCGGCAGCCGAAGTAGACTTTATATGGGAGTAGCCGCAGTAGTGTTTCTCGCTTCTGGTAATCGTAATCAGGGACGTAGCGAGGGTATAGGCGTACTAGCGCACGCCTACCCCTCCTCGGCCAACTTTGAATCAAATTTGCACCCGAAACTGGTGCAAAGGCGCACGGGCGCAAAACTTCTGGATTTTTTAAAGGGCGCAGACAGGACCTATGCCGCACCTTTGGCCTAATGTACGGTGGTCAATAATTATGACAATTAAATTATTTTTACTAATTAAAACTATTAAAGCACGAAGTAAAGCGTTTTTACAGGCGCAGGCTTCGAAATTTATGGGCGCGTTGGGCGCCGATCGAACTTCAAAGCGGGCGCAGCCAAATTGCGCGGACCCCATCCCGAGGACCTCGCTACGGCCCTGATCGTAATCATAGCTGATTCGTGACCTTGCATCCTTTTCCAATCTGTACAGTCGTAAGCTCCCTCGAAGCGCTGAGTAAGCAATTCGAGTTGAGATGCTTTAAGAGCATCTTTTAATATGTAGAACATTTTAATATGTAGAAAATGCTGTGGGATACTGTAAATCCAAGTCAGAACTTCCAAGTTTATCAAAGAACTGGGGAAGAGACTTCAGCAGCAAACTGGCGAAGCACGCTCGCATGAGTTTTTAGACAGCGCTTGTCGATAGAAACTCAGCGGGGTAACGCGGCGTCAGTGCTTGGCACGATGGAAGGGCTGGATAAATTAAATGAGATGTTCTTGTTGTAGTTTGCAGGTTTCTTTCCCTACTTTGCTCCCAAGTATGATTTGACCGATAAAGTTTGAGAAGTCAAAAACACATACCCTGAAAAATTTAACTTTCACTAACAGTGCCATAGGTGCAGATTAAAACGAAAACTAGTCATGTTTTTGTTTTCTACGAAACGAAAACTACGAAACGAAAACTTGCCGTTTTTGTCGTCAACTGTTACAACTTACAGCCGACTAGATAAGGATGGTTTCCTAAAACAGCCCCATTGGCGTTGCTGTCCCCCTAGTCGAGATAAGAACGTACATACCGGCAATTACTCCTGTGTCAGAGGTCTCCATTACATCTTCTGAAAGTGTGAAATAAGAATGGAATTTTGCGCAGGCTTCACTAAAGATGTCCTCATTCCATTCCGCTCGAGAGTTCGGATGAATTCCATGGAACTGCGCGCAAATAAAACTCAGGAAATTCCCGATGACACGAACGCAGACGCGATAGGCCACATACGCATTGCACTTGTAACTAGTTCCAAACATCGCTAAATTGGATGCGACTCCAGCTTCTTCTAGGCATCTATGTATTGCCTGGACGTTCAGTCTGCCCGGAGCGCTCACCCAGGGAACAATGAACTTGCGATAGTACAGCCCGCTGGTTTGCTGAAAAAGGGGCGGCGCATCGGCTGCCAGAGTGATGGCAATCTGCCACTGGTGGGCCACGAGATACCGTGTCGTCGTTCCATCATTCACCTGGACGAAAAAAATTTCGAGCGCCGCCGTTGGCGTCACTAGTCGGGCCGGGCGAAATATGTGTGGGCCGTCGGCGGTACGTCGCAGCGCCACCTGCACCGGATAACTGCCGGTGGCCGCCACTTGTTGGTGCACGGAGTAGTCGGACCAGAGGCCATCGTTTAGAAACCGCTGGGCCCGGACATGACGGGAATGGATCCATTGGGCGGGGGCCGTTGTCGCATCGAAATTAACGAACATCCGGTCCGCGTCAATGTCCTGCACGTATCCCAGCCATCGTTCACCATTGTCGCGCTGCACCAGCACGGTGTTCCCGTAGTTGATCTCCCGCGGACCACAAGCTAGCCCGCGAAACGGATACGAAGGCATGAAAATGTCCATGGAATGCAGTTGATAACGGATAGACAGCGTACTACGGTAATTGTGCTTCGGGCTTGCGAAATTAACATTTAACGTTAGATAATCGCCGCTCCTTCAGTTGTTTTTGTTAGTTCTGTAAGCATTCCGTGGAGGAAATGAAGGCAAACCCGTGGTTCAGAGGAATACCCTTTTCAAAAATTTAATATACTAAGAGTTCCCAAATCAAAATTGACCCAGAATCAGATCCTGAAGTACAGTGACAGACCGTTGTGTGCACGCAAGTTTCAGCATGACCTCTCTCATTCTTCTGTGTCTTATCAGACCAGGATGCACTGAGGCGCTTTAACATAATCGAGCGAATTGCACGTTGACTATGTTGAGTGTCAAATATGCACGTATGAAGACACGTCTGCCGGCAATATCTAGGCCAAAAACGCTCCGGTGCGCGGGCTATCATGCACTGATTCTGAGTCACAAAAAACTGAATCATAACAACGCCACCATTGGCCAAATAGCAGATACACAGCTGAATTATAAAACCGAGCTAAAGAGCTCGGTTTTATAAATCATACACACATTCATGGCCAATATCAGGCATCGACTTGCATTCTAGCGGACATTTTTGGCGCTTATTTCTTCAACTGCCACGGTCTCGTTAAGTCATCTCACAGCATCCTGTCGTTGTACGATTTAGTCGTAGTAACCATCAGAAATAATTCTAAATTTGTACCAATTAATGAACTTTTAAACAACCCTCCAAGAATACTCTTTGTCTTCATCGTCCACTTCTTGTTCGGATGATAGAAATGCGCTGCTGTCAGAAGAAGAATTCAATAATTCTTCCACGGCTGCCACAACCATTGCAAAGTGATTAATATTAATCACTTTGACCATTGCATCTTCGGCAGCCTTAATTGCAGCTTGTCTGGCGTTCATGATTGCTTGCTAGCTCCGTGTACTTAATTAGAACGGCCTGCAGGATGATATTTTGTATGCATTTGCAAATGAAATTCAGATAAACATACAAGACGCGATTCATCCCTCTCTCAGTTATCACGTTTTCCCATCATATGTATCGATTATTAATGGCTGGTGTTGTTTTCAATTTTTTGCTGTTAGTCATTGCTTGTGCATAGATAAGGGATACGTACGCGGCAGTCATGCAGCAGATACTAACGGCCTGCTTATATTTGACGCTTGTTTATAGATATAACGGGCATACTTATACCGGATGCATTTGGCATCTAAAAAGATTTCTCTGTGTAGGAGTCAAGGAGAGCAAGAAAAGTCAAGAGCAAGTTGAACCGAAAAACCACCATCTCTACAGAGCGTAAACTTGTCCTACAAGTTGCAAAGTCTGCCCTTCTAAAGAAACGGACACTAATTTAATTTTTCTTCCACAAAGTGTAAACTGTACAATTTTCAGCATTTGCACTTTGCAGTTACAGCAATTTGTTGCTGCAACTTGAGTGACCTTTGGTCAAGAATGTTGTTTTGACTGATAAAATAGTGGCGCTATTTTTTGTATCGAGAAAATTAATTTGACAACACATTAAAAATAAATTAATTTGACAACACATTCCGTATCCTGTTTGTTATCGTCGATGCTTCCTCACTTACCGGCAGTGGACGCTTCCGAAGCAATTGCGTTGTGGAAATTTAAAGCCCGACAACCAGAAGTGCCAGAAGTTGCCTTCCGAAAGCTTCAGAAAACTTGGGACTTACCGCTGTGTAATGTGTCGGTTTCGGTTTTAATGGACTTGTTTCGTGGCGACAGCATCAACACTGCCCGCCTTCTTGCACAGTCCAGACCGGAAGCCGGTATTTGGCTCAATGCGCTTCCTTCAGCCCACATCGGCAACCTACTCGACGACGAAACGATGAAATTTCGATTGGCCTGCGTCTTGGAGCGGATATCTGTGAGCCTCATAACCGCACCAAATGCCACAAGCATGTTGACAAGTTGGGCCACCATGGATTATCATGCAACTTCTCGGCCGGTAGGCATGCGCGCCATGGTGGGCTTAACAGTATTATTTGCCGCGCCTGTATTTCAGCTGGTGTCCCTGCGAAGCTCGAACCACGCGGCACGCCCTCCACAACAGATCAACGCCCTGACGGCTGTACAACATTCGCCTGGAAAAGAGGAATGTGTCTGGCATGGGATGTGACGTGCGTCGACACAATGGCCCTTTCCCATCTCCCGTCTACGTCGGTTACGGCAGGTGCTGCTGCTGTACAAGCAGAAGAAAAGAAGTCCCGACGGTATGCCTTTTTGCTAGGGCGCTACATTTTTTCTCCGATTGCCTTTGAGACGATGGGTCCCTGGGGCCCGTCGGCCATCGCCATTGTGAAGGAGTTGGGCAAAAGACTTCAGGAGCACACAGGAGAACGTCGATCACATGAGTTTTTGCGTCAACGACTATCGTTGGAGATTCAGCGCGGAAATGCAGCATCTATCCTTGGCACGATGGACGGAGTGGATAGTTTAAATGAAGTTTTGCTGTTGTGATTAATATAGCGTGTTTCTTTCTTTATTACCATAATAACTGTGCGATGATTATTAATAAACAGCATCGTACAAATTAAAAATCTAATGTATGGTGGAAAAATACTGCTTTTAAGCTTGGGCGCTAGAAAAGAGCACTTGCCTTCCAGCCACCGTTTTGGAGGCTGCTAATTGCGTGTCAGTTTTCACACGAATGTATTTTTCAATGAAAAAAATAAGCGAAGCTTCTGTAATTTCGTAGACCCGACACCAACGCACAATAGTCTCCCTTCGACATTGCGGAAGATAATCTCTTTGAAGAACAAATCAGTTGGCCATGTAGAAAACCCGTCATGATCCGGCACAACCGCTATCAGCTGATCGAGTTACTCAGTTTTCTGCAGATTTTGACTTAACTTTAAACATCAATAAGTCGTTTACCATGGTAGTTAAAGGTGCTAAACTCTGTGGGTTTATACTAAAGCTTAACGTATCGGGACAGCAGGTCGAACAGGTTAAGGAGTTCAAATACCTGGGACTTGTCTTTAACGAAAATTTGTGTTTGAGTAAAATGGCCGCACATCGACTAAGAAGCTGTGAAAAGGCTTATTTCAGAATGAAGCAACAACTGACAAACTTACGACCAGGTTACGGTTTTTCAACGGCAGAAACGATTTTTGAAGCAACGGTAGGAGGTATCAGCTGTTTCGGCTCCGAGTTGATTGGGCCAGACCCATCTGTCGACAAGTTTTGCTTAAATCTTGGAAAGGTCACTTGGAATTGAAGTCAAATGCCCCTCACGATGCGTTGTACTACCTCATTGGATCTTTTCCACTGCACTTTCGTGCGATCAGAATGCAGTTAACGTTTATTAAAAAACTTCTGCGCTATTCGAACGGCTCACTTTTAATGGCAGCACTAATAGTCTAATTGATAGCATAAACAACGCAGTCAAAAGAAAAAAAGCCTGGTTACGCCGAGCGTTAAAATATCTAGCAGAAGTAATTAATTTTTCTTGGAAAACACCAGATATGTTGTTAGAAGAACTAAGAAACGTTAACGTCACAAAAACTATCCCACTGATTGAAGGAAAATTTCAGGAAGCTCTAAAAGAGCGAGTGCGAGCTAACGCTGCTCGAAGCGGTCGTTTGTTTTTCTTGTTACAGGTACACCCAACTATGCCGTTCAGTGTAACGCGGCTACCTCTCCCTACCTATCTTTTGAGAGCCCTGTTCGCGCTGTTTACTTCGGGACATCATTTTCGGATAGAAACTGGACGTTGGGATGGGTACATACACGACGAACGATTGTGCCCTGGTTGCGAGGCTGTGGATACGGAGAATCACAGTCTGTTCCTGTGCCCGGCTTTTGAAGCTCGACGTCAACTAATTTGGTCACATATTGAAGCCCTGAAACCGGAATGGACGACACTGAAGGACTCATTTTTTAATATCCTAAGACAGAATGTGTTTGTTACTGACGATGATAAAAAGGTGTTGTTCTGGATCACCAAACTTATATATTTTGTCCTTAAGGACGCTCGTGATGTATACAACGGCACGCTACGATTATTGCCGAACTTCAGTTGAACGATTCCAATGTTTTACCTAATAAATTTTTTATTTAGTTTTTATTACTTTTATTATTTTATTATTTCTAACCCGCGACATCATGACAATAATGTCTCTTCCAGGCTATGTGTCCTGGGGAAAATAAATTCATTCATTCATTCACCAGTACATATATAAGATAAGCCTGTTGAAAGAGGGGCTGTGCGTGTAGTGAGATATAAACTGATATATGCCACAAAAATGAGCGCGGGCCAGATTTTAGCACACTGTGCGACTGCCTATCATCCCCGCTGCAAAACAGCGAAGCCCCGTTGAGCGTAGTCTGATAACAACAGTGCAACAGTGCGTGATACGTACTCCTTTGTACAAGCGCCCCCTTCTCTCCGATCCGATAACACTGCTGTTTTACTGCAGGCTGTCCACTTATTGTCCGTTTTCTTACACGGTGCTACTGCTATCCGTTTTCTTACACGGTTCGTGGAGCCAAGCCTATTGCTGTACTTTAAATACACCCGGAGGAGTGAACCAACGGATCTGTCAGAAGGCCGGACGCCTGCGACAGGAGAACACTGCTGATTTTATAAATGAAATCTAAATATGAATTTCTGAATTACGGAAGATACTGAAGAAATAAAACTCTGCCGATGACGGGACTCAAACCTGTGCCAGCTGCGTCTGTAGCCGAACGTCTTATCACTGCACTACTCGGGCTTGCATCTTTAGCATGCAAATATTTTGACGATGAAGCGTACTCGCCTTTCACTGTGCAGATTTCTAATTCTCGAAATCGGTAAAGAAATAATGATGTTAAGACGAGCGTTAAGGGTGCCCAAAATTGTGGAATTTTTTCTGACTGTCGTCACCGGTCGTGTACGGTAGGTACGCTTCAGCGACTATGACCTTTCTACACCGATAACCGACACCGGTACAGCAACTTGCTTATATATCAATCTATTACAATGGAACGCAGGTAGAAAGGTGCATTATCTGGATGCTCTGAAATCCCTGTCTGGAATCCTGAAGAATCCGCTGGGGTAGGTAATAGGTATATCCGATTGACCAAGAAGAGAAAAATCCGAAATGCGTTGACGTGTCTCCAATGGTTGCAAAGCAGTAACACAACACCAGCGCCAGATGGAAGCAGAGGCGATCCAACAAGTTATGTAATGAGACCACTGCTCCAGTTAGAACTGACCTTTGGTCACGACTCACGAGTAACACTACGCAGATATCAGGTGTTCGCTTTACTGTTGTCTGAGAATCACACTGTAGTCGAGAGTAGCAACGGAAGGAAAATCTGTGAAAAGCGCAAACATCTCGAGTGTTATTGTCTGATTAAATTCGGTTCGCCGCGGTATCTTTGTTCGTGTGTGGACACTGGGCAGGTGCGAGTAAGTGGAAACGACTGCGGCGTTGCGGTTTCTGAGAGAGAACAGGTCGGCAGAATTGGGCATGCGCAAAATCGGAGTCGGTGCAGGCGACCCCGGTAACGAGTTTCCGATATCCAATTTCTGCCCGACTGCCCCAAACAAACTGTTACCCGTTGGAGTAGGGATTCAGCGTGGTAGATGGCGGTGTCCGCATGTAGCACGTGTAACAGTTGCTCTTCCATCGCCCTGCGCGTTGGATCACACGGTCTGGCACGTTGTTAACCGCGGCGGTAATTGCCGCACCGATGCGGCAGCTGTGGGTGTTGATGCGGAGCTGGTCCGGATGTCTCTCCAGGAGACGATGGAGGCAGGCTTCCACGGAACGCCTAGTGAAGTATCTGCCGTCCTGATGGATCAGGAGCGCCGTGCTTTAACTGTCGAACTGAACTGAGCATGAGCCAGGTGCTTCCGGTAGGCCTGCACGGGACACACGGAATGACCGGTCGCCGTCAACGCTACGGAATGGCCCTGACCTGTTGGATCGGTCTTCTTGACCTTTAATCGGATGGCGATATAACTACCGTGATATTGCACGTCCTCTAGCACAAGAGTTCGCCGAGGATCGCAGTGGCTCGTGCCGGGGGATACTGCTTCTCCTACCCGAAAGGAACCAAAGTACATAAGGGCAAACGTTGCCCAGCACAATGCTTGCTCATGATGGGACAACTGACTGGAACGGATGACGTCTTTCAGGTATCGCATCATCTCCAGCGTGATTGGCTGTCGCTTGTCTGCGCTGGGTGGTGCCAGTCGCCTGTAGCCTAGCAAGGCGCGAATCACAATGTCGTGGCCGGTTGAAGATGTCATGCCAGCTTCACGGTGGTAATTGTCAATGCCGGCAAGATAAACGGTTACCGTCCGGAGGGATTTTCTTGTGGAATACAGGTGTGCGACGTATTCCGCGGTGATGTCCGGCGTCGCTGGAAATGGCTGAGCGGATCTGGAGCTGCAAAATGCTGAGAACTGTTTGACGGCCGTTACGTAGGTCTGCCTGGTAGAGCTGGCAATGTGAGCGTGCAGCAAGTTGCTTAGGCTGCGTGTGTGCTGTACGCTCTTTTCCGGTCGCGGCGACGTTTCGCGTTCGGCGTGCATTGCGTTCTGGATGCATTCAGTGTACGTATCTTGATGTTGATGAGTCCACTGGTCAAAGTCGTACGGATGGCCAGTCCTGTGCGCGCGGAACTGCCGATCGTACTCGAGCCAGTTGGCGGTCGGAACCCCACGCTCGACGTACGACGCGATTATGTCCATGTATTTGTAGAATCGAGTGCTTAGTTCCGGTGCGGTGTGAGAGCGGTAACTGGCGAACACGCCGAAGCCGCGCATCCATGATGTGGAACAGGTAATTCGAACTTTCCCGTTTGCGGCTTAATGGTGACCTTTCCGTTGTCGAAACCATTTTGGAGTCCAGCCTCTTTGGTTTTTCGACGCGGTTCTTCAGCAAGAGTAAGTCCAGATCAATGTATTCGGTGTGGTCGAGCAGCTTTTTTACGAGCTTCTTATCCAGCGACGGAAAATGGTGCGGGAGGGGAGGAATGGTTGTGTTACCGGCAGCAGTTCCCCGCAGGGGGCCTAGTCGGCTGAAGACGTCTGGGCGTCTCCCAGTGCGCTCGCGGGCCGGCAAGCGTACTGGCATTGTGTCCGATAATTCACTGCTTGCAGATGACTGCGAGCTGCCATGTTTACCTTTATCTTCACTGCGTTTACGCTTGCGGGTGGTGGAGTGTCTGTTGTGATCCGTCTAGTGCACGGTTCTACCGAAGTAGTCACCGATCTGGATATGTAGGTTGAAGGAAGGAGACAGCGGCAGGGGTGCTGATGGATCTGGGACTTTTTCCGGTGCTGGTGATGCTGGCTGTGGCGGTGGTGGGGGCGGTGGTGCCAGACGCTCCATTGTTGCAAAAATTTTGTCCAACTGTTCCTGATGTTTTTTTTGCTGCTGCGCGAGAGATTGCACCGTCGGTTCCTGGGCTTCCGAGTCGCGGTGGTACCGTGGTGGGTAGCTTACTGGCGGTGGTGGTCCGTTTCACCCTTTTGGATGTCGTGGGTGCGCTTTTCGCTGGCTGCCGTCCTCGGTTACCACGTCCAGTCATTTTCGGGATGGAAGAAAGTAAGCGTTAAGTTCGCTCGAGATAATCGGATGTGGCTTAGGGGGATTGGAAGTTTTTTCGCTAAAGGTCACTGAGTACTTGATTGATATGCCATAGCCTTAGGTGCGTGTGCAAAACATTGAGCGATTAGGCAGTGAAAACTTTCAACTGAATGTACCATCGTTTCAGTTCATTTGATGAAACCGGCAACTGATAAGCAGCCAGCAAGATGCGCAAGCAGGTCAAGACAAGGACGTAAAGCACAATGCTCAGTCTGATAGAGAGAGAGACGATACCTAGTACCTAATTTAACATGGATTAGCATGCTGATCGTCCTATTATTCCGCGATAAGACTTCGGGATGCGCGCAGGCATCGATCATACGTAAAACCAATAAAGATTTACAAGCTGGTCATCGACTACAACAGTCGAGACATTTTACAACATTGGTCAAATGTACAGTAATACAACATCAACCGAAAGTCAATAAGCCAGACCAGTGCAAGAATAAAATGTATGTACATGTAGTAAAGAAAAAAACAGAAATATAGAAAAAAGCCACTTAAGTATCTGTACAAGATACGTACAAGTCGTATGTGCTATTCTCGCCGGTACGCGTCAGGATGCCGGAGAGCAGTGCATGCAACAACGATGACTGCAGACGGAAAAGATAGACTAAAGCCACTGCTTATTAAAAAGTGCAAGTGCTTCCGCTGGACGTCACGGGATCTAGCTATGTTTGTTGGGAATCGAAGGTAGGAGAACCGTCTTGCCCTGTAGTAATGCCAGAATCATAGGTAGTCTCTTGCACGTCGAAAGTGCAAGTTGGTGTCCCTCCGAGGACCGGCGTGACGGCGACAACACACATGGCGTTGACAACGGTCTGCGTGATGCTGGTGGACAGCGTCAGGCAGGGCGCGGTGCAGACCGCGCGGGAGCAGGTCGTCAGTGTCTCAGTCACCCTCCACCAATGAGTACGGACGTGGTACATAGATGGCTCTGCGGTTGCCGGCGTGGGCTGAATACACTGGCTGCAGCCGTTGTTCTTCGGAGTGTACTTGACGTGTTGTCCGCGCCATCGCGCTGGTCCGTCACCGGAATCGGAAGCGGCGGGGCTCTCGGCACCGGTTGCCGGATTTTTAAAATGGGACCTTTGACGGTTGATGGGTAGCGTAGTAGGTGTGGCTCAGCGCCAGCCCGGGCTGAATGCGATACTCATCCACGTAGGGCGTCCTGCTGCCGGGGCATGACACTGGCCTGGAAGATCTGCAATGCCGCCCAGTTTTAATTACTGGCTTGTTGAAGGAAACAGCAGAAGCTTGTACAAAAATACTCTTATTTGAAAATAAGCACAGATATGTATTGTACGTACTTCGACGTGTTTCCTTTTTTGCACCACAGATAGTGTACCCGGTGTTCCACTTCTCACGAGCTGTATGTGATAGTTAGTGTCGTTAACAAGTAATCAGTATCCATTATCCATGCAGCACTGGCCAACTAGCGCACTTACAGCGTTCGATTCTTCATTTTTTTATGTGAAGGATACGACTGCAGCATTGGTCTGCCATGTCTTTCGATGGCGTATTTCGGAGGACGTTAAAGAATAATACACAACTCAGCGGCAGGATGACAAAAGATGCGATGTGCAACAAAACGATTATGCACCGATCGTCTTAGAATGTGGCATATGGACGTAAGGCTAAAGGGTAAGAAGCAGAACCGACTACATAAGCGATCTACTTCGATAAGCGGACCGGTTGCCGGCGTTCAGCCTAAGAATTCTATTAAGGTCACCCGCGCCGGCGCCGTTGTACGTCCACGCGCAAAGCACGGAGAAAACCCCTATTTGTTGATTTGCAGAGCCGACGGCAGATCGTAGCTGTAATACTTTTTTATCCAGTTTACAAGAAATACATTTCAAAATTTTCTCTAAATCACCAGAAACGGGAACGACAGCGAGCAACACAGTAACACCGACACACACAGGCGTGCACGTAACAGCAACAATTTTGTTATTAATAAGCTTGTTAATTTTAGTATTAGATTTCTGACCCGTGGACCTCTTACCACTTTTCCAGTTCAACGGTAATGTGAGGACAAGAAACGTATGAAGAACACACAAAATGGTAGCCGGTTCATACCGGCAGCTGCCGGAGCAGCTAAGACGCCAAATCTGAGCGCACATGAAATTCAAGATACGGGATACTTTCCCCGTTTCCGTAACCACCGACTGCGTTTTACTTCTTTCTTGCCACTAAAAGATCACCCCCGGCCGAAGCCGAAACCACCACCAAAATTGTGCCCAAATGTCTGGCTGCCGCTGAAACTGGTTGGCGACTGGAACGAGTCCTGCCCGGTCCGGAAATCCGAGTGCCGGTTGAAGGATGTGCCACCCGGCGACTGCCACCCATCCTGGCCGCGCTGGGCGGTACTGGTTCCAAACGAACTGAACCCATCCTGGCCGTGCTGGACGGTATTAGTTCCAAACGAACGGAAGCCGGTGGGAGACCCGCTCCATAGGAACGACGAAGGGCGTGTGCGGACGGTATCCGGTGACGGATCCGGGGCGGGGAGGTTGTTGGGTGGCAGTGGCGGACGTGTCCGCTGGTTGGGACCCGGTGTCGGCGGTGGCGGAGGGGTGAAATTGTCTTTAGGCCGGTTGTCCGGGTATGGGCGGACGGTGTGCGGGGCGAGCGTTTGCGTATGAAAGGGGTCGACATCGGGATTAGCCTGCGGCCACCGCCACGACCCTGTAACACCACACCAGATCAGCCAAATGTCCCGATAGTGCAATCGAGGCGAACCTACCCTGCCGGGGGGGATGGGGAACGTCGCGGCAGAACGGGCACAACGGGGGTTGGCATCCCGGAACTACAATCGAGCTTACTGGTTAATTATTATTCAGAGAATGGTCGCCAGGGGTTTCGCGCTTACGGATAGGCCCGACTTCCCCGGTGCACCCGCCCACACAGACGTACGCGGGGCACCCCGCTGGCGGTCGACGCTCCTCGGCCGGCGCGGACGTTGTCTGGTCGGATTGCTGCAGGGAGCAGGTAGGGCACACCGGCGGGCATCCGTTCGCCTGCTGCGCTGCAACGCAGAACAACATCCGGCATGTACGTCGCGTAGCCAATCACGGGTACAGTAATTAACGTGCTGTCATAGTCAGTTTACTTTGTTAGTGTGCACTGTACCGTCGCTGAAAAAGGTCACCGATCGCGAACTTACGGTTCGGTTGGTCATCCGGAACGCAGGGCGGTTGCCGCTCGCATTCCGTGACCGGACAGGCGTGGCCGTCGAATTGGCGGAAGCGGCCGAATTGGGTGCCGAATAGGTGGGTTCCCGGCATGCAGCTCAAGAGGCCAACAAAGGTCACCACCGCCGTAATATCCACGCGCCACGGACAACGCATCGTTAACTGCCGCGCGACACTGTGTGTAAGGCGGAACTGATGATTTTTCTGACAAGCGGTTAGTAATCTGAACGGACCGGATGCGTAAAATTGTGTACGCAAAATCGTAGAGCCACTCGTTCACCCGATTATGAATTCGCAGGTAACTGCACGCATTTTGCTGTTTCCGATGTCGATAACGCCGCGTACTATTAAAATTATACTGTAGGTATTACTGTATATACGTACAGTTTTATAGGGATATATCGTATGTATTAAGTTTACAAAGTCGTCATTTGATTTGGCCTGCAGGCTGAGAGGGAGGGACATCCGCTTGCGCCATGGCAGTATAAAACACCATCTTTTAAGAGAACAAAGAGGCCGTACAAAGCAAATCGCAAATAATACGCCTGTGGTTCGCAGTTTTTTTGGGCATTGTATCTTATTTGTGTGAAATTATGCTCGCACAAGTGGTAGTCTTCTGCAGCTTGCAAATCATGATTTTACGCCGGCTGCGTCCTTATTATAATCCACTGTCGCTTCTGGCTGTTTTATTACAACAGTAAAAACATTAAAAAACTAACGCATATGCATCCTTGTGTCACTTTTTTCTATTGAATGGATAACTGTACATGTACGTCAATGGCACATACAGAGTACGAAGACAAAGAATAACGAATAAAAAACACACAAACCGGAAACCGACTGACATCGGCACGTGCCAGTAGCGACTCAGTACGGCAAAAATCTGTGACCCTAAAACCCTAAAATTCTTGATGCCAGTTCTGTACCTGCCTGTAAGTTCGTACTCAAGTCTGTGGGTCTCTCTTAACTCCTTACATTGCATTTAAAAATGTTTTGTTCGACCTGACTTGAAGTCCCTTTGGGGTCGTCTGCTCTTGTGCCGTAATAATAATAATAATAAAAAGTCTAACTAAAGCGCTAACGGCAGTCATCTTACTTGCGGAACACACTTACGTATTCAAATTTCCATTTATGGCAAGATTTGTACTGCAGAAATGCTCGACAAAGCCTGAATCGCTACAGCCAACGGTATCCAGCTCATTCTTGAGCACACGCACTGAGTGAGATGCAGCGTCGGTCTGATTACTGTTGTCGCTGGTTATCCCCAGGAAACAGCCAGCCGATCTTTTCCAATTACAACCATTTTCATGGACATTTTTTACCCTTTAAAGCAGAAACACTTCCTCTACGCTGTCCTGATCGGAATACGTAGTGTCCTTTAAAAAATTAAGGTTGCCTTGTAAATCTAGCTATTGATACTACAAAGTACATAATTTACTGTAAAAACCATGGCCTATCTGTACGGTAAAAATTTTATACACCAAAGGTTACACGCGACAGGACGCTGAGGTTAACAGGTAGTGCATCCAGTCGAGGAGATGGTGCGCGAAGGGTCCCTTGTGACACTGTTGGCTTCATATATTACTGCTCGCAACATCATCTACTGTACGTTAAAAAGTAATGAAACAACTACGTAAAAAAGAAATTTTTTTTTGTACATATGTACTGTCTTAACACAACCGTTTTTCTCCTGCTGCGTAAGCGATTATCTGTAATTTGTTTCCATCGCGCGAGTTAATTGAACTCTCGGCTCTCCAAGCATACCTCATATACATTGTAAAGGTCACACGTACCGGCCGCTTGGGCGACTAGTTTTCAGGCGATTTTTATTTGTGCAGCAGTGCGGACAAGCAAGTTTTTCCAGCTGACTAGCGGCTAATACTGCCAAAGAAATGATCCATCAGCATTTTATGTAACATGAACGAAAACCAGCAGTGATGCGGTGATGTCGATAATTTAGAGGATAAATTGTATATAAATATAAAAACCGATCGTGCACGGAATATAAGCGTACACCGAATGAAGAGCGGCTGGTGAACTGGGAGACCCGCCTGGCCCTGCCGGCGTAGCGCATATGGAAACGGTGAAGAGCGGGCGTTATTACGTCACAGCCTCGTGTAGCCGCATATACAGATACAGCAACTATCCCGATCGATGCCGCCGTCACGGTCGTGTTGAGCAATCATTCAGGGTCACTGCAGCGCATCCACTGTACAGTTAGCCGCACACCGGCCGCGGGCAACACGTCGGCAAGAGGGGTGATAAGCCAACTGCAAAATATACGTACAATAATTATAAGAAAATATCATATTATATTGATCGGCCGCTGTCAAAATTCGATTTCACTACCCAAGAAAAAGCTTCTGGTAAAAAAAGATTCCGCTAAAAAATAAAATTAAAAATAAAAAAAATTATGTGTAGAAAACGATTTTGTTTTTCCGGTAAAGTTATATATGTTGAGTTGCGCTGCTTCCTTGCACATGTTTAATTTATTCACACTAATTCGGCTATGGCGTGTTGTTGTAATGCAATTAAGTATAGAAAAGGAGAAATTTCCAGGAATTTAAATGTAGCAAATAAATGTATAAATACTTAAATCGACTTCCTGGAAATAATATTATAATTATATACTCTTGTCAGTTACGTACCGGCGTTGTTAAGAATAAGCTGAGGAGGCAAGGCGGAGGCGCACGGCTGCACCATCGCCGGGCACATGCAGGCGCCGGTGCCGGCGCGCGGGTCTCCCGCCCCGGTCGGGCACAGCGGACACCCCGGACAGCCGTTGGCAGCGGCCGCTATACAGTGCAGAAATAGAATTTAATTACGTCTTCACATTAATTAATAACCATACGCATTATACCACAATCTTAGACATTTTTATTTAAACATTTCATTTATATTAAATTTGTATTTATATTATTCATGTTAAATATATATTAATTATTTCTAATATATATTCCAGTAATATTATTTCATTTAAATTCTAATTAGGGAATATAGAAACAGAGTGAAAGTTCGTATTTAAGAGGATAAAAACATAAGAATTTTTCTGCGATTAAGAAATGATCGCCTGAAAATGATAGCTTACGATTGGGTTCGCCGGGATTGATACAGCGGATGCAGGCCACTTGCGGGCACTGGCCGCGGCACAACACGCTCAGGCTGCTCAGCACACTGAACAGCAGGATAAATTTCACCACACGGGAATCATCCAACGCAGCCATTACGAATATAAATTATATATAAATATATATAACGAAGAAACGGTTCTGATAGATTTGGTACACTATAGAAACTAGAAAATCTGGCTGTCTAAAAGTACAAGTACCGAGTAATGATTGAATGGGACGCGAGAGTATATGGAGAAAAAATAATCCCCTGAAACACTGCGTAATGAACACGGAGAATGTGCGTCGGTGTGAAACAATCAGTGGAAACGACGAGGAAAAAGGAGGCAGAAACAATATTATGCTAGCCAATGTTCCGCTAATTGCCTGCGCGGTAATCGCCGTTATTACTTTTTTTATTAGCCACGTCGTGCACGTGCATCCCCCAACGAGTCATCGGTATAAAATTATTACAGTTATAACGCCGCATGAGTTAATACTCAGCGAAAAAGTATTCTTCCACCTCCAACGTCGGACCGATGCGCGGCATGCCGTGCGTTGCCGCGGGACACGGCAAACTTGAAAAGCAGCTCACCATGTGGCTAATTAAGGACATACGGTGCATTTTACTACCGTTTACTCAGCGCTAATTCACTGCCGATGGAATAATTAAGCACAGCGACCGGTTCCCGGTGATTTAATGGTGATTTTATTCTGTTTATTAATATTTTGTTCGCAACTTCGCAGTTTGTACAAATGCCGGTGAATATATAAGGAATAAGTGTAAAGGTCACACTGTAATATATAAAGAATAAATGCAAAGGTCACGCTGGTGTTTAGTGGACGCCGGCGTGCTCCGCAGTCTCCTGCTGGAAGTATGTGCGTATGGTCTGGTAGTTCTGCGCATACCAGCCGATGTTGGCCTCCGTCTGGGCCAGTAAGCGCCGGAAGGTGGGTACCTCGTCCGACGAACTGGGTCCGACCAGGCTCCATAAGTTCCGCAACTGCAAAAGAAATTTGAAATCGTAGTGTCGTTTATAGTGAACTGTTTGCTTTAGCTTACCTGGAAGTGGCGGGCCGGTGTCCGGAAGTAGCTGGCCACGTTGCTGAGGATGCCGGTTTTACTGCAATTAAGCATACAGAGGTCACGGTGGTGTCGTTGGCGCGATGCAATATTGCATTATTTGCATATAAATATCACCGAGGTCACGAAAATCACACCTTACTTTGTCTCTCTCGATATGGTTTTTATACGTGCATGTTTGAAATGTATGTATCACAAAGGTCACGGTAGTTTCGATATATACATATGTCCACTGGGATCTATGTATCCACGTATATAATGTAAACAGTACATAGATCCCATTGGACATATGTATATAACGAAATCACCGTGAGCTTTGCGATATATGTATGTGCATGTTCATCAGTGCATAGATATATATGCACCTATTTATGTACATGTACATATATATATGTGCGCCTAAATAAGTGCATATATATAGATATACGCACCACGTATATATCCACGCATTATGACGATTCACATATGTCATTTACGTATTTATTAGAGGTCACGATCGGCCGATGTAAGTAGCATGAATTTCTGCGTTATACAAATGCCGGCGTTTGTCTACCTGCCGCGCAGCTGCATCCAGTTGTTCTGGACAAACTCCCAGGCCACGGACTCCCCGATGGGCGAGGACTCGGCCACCCAGGCGAAGACGGAGCTGACGTCGGCGTGGGCGATGATGCTGCCTTGTCCGAGGGTCAGATCCAACAACCTGGCGATGCATCGCTTAAGTCAGCTATACTGCATCAACATGGCATAGTGTGACGTATATACTGTACCGGATGAGGAGGTCCGCTTGCAGGGAACAGGCCAGCGCCCGCAGCACCGCCAGCCGCGTGACCATGGGCAGACGGGTGTTCTTATACAGTTCCAGCATCTTATCCCAGGCTTCGGCGTTGCTCTGACGTAATCCATAGCACATAAGGGGATTCTTGGTGTTGACGATGCTTTCGCCGCTCCTAAATATAATGTACAATATATGGATAGTGTTTAAATCCGCAACGGCAACGACATTGGTGATTCTCGGCATCGCAGTACTATCGTACAGCTTAAAGCAAAGTGAAGCAATTAATGTGAGCGTCTTACGGAAGCTGGGAGAAGCTTTCCACCGTGCCGTTGCCCAACCACGCCTCAAATTTGGTGTAGGCGTCATCCAGACACTGCTTAAGATCGTAGCGGCAGGCGTTGTCCAGGATGAGCCGGCGGCGCATCACCTCGTTGTAGTCCTCGCTGGTCTCGTCCACCCAGGCGTCGGTCCAGTCCGCAGCGTTGTACAGCGGCTCTGTGCCGGACAGGAGGAGGCTCTGCACATACTCCTTCATGTCGCCATAAAAGCTGGTCAGACGCAGCATGCGCTGCAGGAAATTCAGCCCGGCGAACGCCGACGCCAGCGGGCTGTAGCGCCTCTCGTTGGCCACCCAACGGGTGGAGTGCAGCGCCACGCCGTAATCCACGCCAAACTGTCCTGATCTGTGTTAATTAACGCCTCGGTCAAAAAAGTTAGAAAGGTCATCTTCTAATTATTAATTACACATGTATTTCGTACCGAGCTAGATTGAAGGCGTCGTCAATAATCTGGCCGCGGTTGGTCTCCTCGATCAACTGTAAACATTTAAAATTATTTTTTAAAAATTGAATTTTAAATTAAATTAAAATATTAAAATAAATTAAATTAAATTAAATTAAATTAAAATTTTCTTTCTAGGCAAATCATACCAAATGGTTTGTCTCCAGTTGTTGGAAAATTCGATGCCACGTGTCCCAATCGTAATTGACCCGGTAAAAGCCATGCTGGTGCACGTTAGCCAGCAGCCAGTCCGTGTTGGCCACCGCGCCCCCCGCGGGTGGTAGCTCTAGCGCCTGGGCGCCGGTACAGGCATTGGCCAAATTTCCTGTCCAATATCAAAATTACGAAAGGTCACCGACCCAAAGCCCTCTCTGACGTTACCTTCACGCTGCGTAATCCAGCAGACCTTGGCCATTCCCTCTTGTGCCGTCTTTCCCGGCCGTTGGGTGGTCAGCGGGATGTGCCATAAATGATCCAGTTCCGGCGCGATGCTGGTGTCGTTCAGGATGTTGACCAGATTGCTCACCGTGTCGCTCTCGTTGAAGATGTGGCGTTTGAAGAGAAAGCGCTGCTGCCGGTAGGTCACCGCTCCCGTCTCTTTGTTGACGCTCAGCTGCAGCACCGGGTAGCCGCTCTTGTAGATCCAGGAATCCAGCCGCGTGGCGAAGTCGATGCCCTCGGCTTGCATCTCGGCGGTGAACTGGCGCAAAAGGTCATCGGGCACGACGTTGCCGAGTTTGTGGTTGGCCAAGTAGCGGGTCAATGCGGCGTAGAAACGCTGCCGGCCCATTAAGCCCATGACCATGTTGAGGATGGAGGCGCCCTTGGAGTAGGTGATGGTGTCGAACATGTTGCTGATCTGCGACAGGGTGTTGGTGTCGTTGTTGGACAGGGGGTGGGCGGTCTCCAGAGAGTCCGATTCGAAGGCCACGCGGGTCACCCAGAATGGGAAGAGGGGCTCCTAAAGGTCAAAAAGATGTCAAGACAAGTAAAGGTCACAATGGGACGGTGTTCGTAAGGCCAACAGTGTCGGACATGTAAAGGTCACGTTAGAAGGAAAGGTCACAAGGTTTTTTGGGCATGTAAAGGTCACTTTGGGACGGTGTCCCTAAGGTCATAGGAGGGTGGGACATGTAAAGGTCACAACGGGAGGGGATCAGAAAGGTCACAGGGGTGTCGGACATATAAAGGTCACGATGGAAGGGTGTCCCACTTACCAGGTCCCATTCGGGTTTGGCGTCGTACATCAGTTCGTGCTGGAAGAAGCGCGCGAAGCCCTCGTTGAGCCAGGTGTCGGACCACCAGTCGCAGGTCACCAGGTTGCCGAACATCATGTGCGCCAGCTCGTGGCCGACGATGGCGGAGATGCTGCGCTTCTCGTCAGCGCTGTTTACTTGCGGTCGGTAGAGAAGACGCGATTCGCGGTAATGCACCAGGCCGTAGTTTTCCATGGCGCCGGCGTCGAAGTCAGGAATTGCTGTGTTGTCTACGCATATGTATATAGTTACATAATCATATTTGGTAAAAATACTAAAACACTATAACAAATACCTGCAAAGTTATTAACGTATTGCCTACTCTATTAATTTTTCAAATTTATATTATCATATATGTTTTTTAATTAAAATTCCTTATAAATTTTTTATTCAAGACATTAGTTTTAAATTCATAAAGCTGCATTATACTTTACAGATTGTATTTAAATTACTAAATTAATTTCACAAAGTTTTAATTAAACATATAAATTTTAATACATGTAAAATCAATAAAGCTCATAATTATTATATTTTAATAATTTCTTATTATATGTTATCTATTTAATAAATATTTAGTAGCTGTCGGCTGACCTAATTTGGGCAGAAGACTGAAGTATGGCTGGCTGAAGTTATGGCTCAAATTCTCGATCATGATCTTGGCCTGCTGCAGCCCGAAATCGCCCTGTTTTCCCATGGCCTCGCCCAGGAGGGCCTCCTGCGCGATAACCGTCACCGTCCCGCTGTGCTCCCCGGTGGTGGCAGTCGCCGACACCATCCCGAAGTCACTGATCAGGAACGCCATCAGGTACACCGGCATCCGGGGCGTCTCCGTAAAGGTCATGGTCTCCCAGGTGCGGTCGCCCTCCTTGACCTCCCCCACGACGGTGCCCTGGCCGTTGCTGCGCGTCATGGTGAACCGCTTATCATACTGCAGCGTCGTCTTGATCACCGACCGGAAACCGGGCTCGTCGAAGCACGGGAACATCCGGCGCGCCTTGTACGGCTGGAACTGGCTGGCCGCCAACCACCGCCGGGTGCCGTCCGCCGTCCGGTACGAACTGCGGTACAGTCCCTGGTTGTCCTCGGTGGCGACGTTGCCGGTGAAGGCGATGGTCAGGAGGTACGTCGCGTTGACCTCCAACGCGCCGGCGACGATCACCCGCGCCAGTTCCGCGTTGCTCTCGAAACGCAGCCCGGCGAAGGTGACGTTGGTCAGCGTCCCGTTGGTCTCCCGTTTCTCCAGCTGGACGTCCGGTTCGGTGAAGTTGATGCGCCCGCTGAAGCGATCGCGGCTGGCGTGGAAGACGATCTCGTTGACGGCCTCCCGGGCGGTCAGCGTCATGACCACCCGCCCCCGGGTGGTGAAGGAGCTGCCGTTGACGATGTCGGCGTCGCTGAAGGGGATGTCGACCGTCAGGTGCAGTTCGTAGCGCTCGGGGAGGACGGAGCGCGGCAGGCGGTAGGTGGGCGGGAGGGGCGGGAGGCCGGTGGTCGGGGCCTCGGTGGGGGCTACCGGTGGGCGGGTGGCGGTCAGGTTGGCGATGAGTTTGTCCTTCTCGGCGATGTCGGTCTCCGCTTGGGAGTAGAGGACGGCCAGGGCGATCATGGCGGCCAGCGAGCCGATCAGCACGACGGCCAGGATCAGCATCGGGAGTTTGAGGCCTTCCGGCGCTGGGTGATGGTCACCTCCTCGCGCATGGTTTCACGCGGCGGCATTTTTATTCCCTGCTTTTATTAAAAATATACGAATATTTATAAACGCATATGTACGCATTTGTATATAAAATACGTACAGAGTATATGCCGCATATACAGATACAATATAAACTATAACTATATAAATATAATCGCCGGATGTTCCGGACTGTTATAAAAATGTAAGTATGTAAAAATATATGTACATTTACATTTTTACATATGTAAATTTACATGAATCTTTAACAAATACGTATTTTTTAAACAAATACGTGTATAAGCAAAAATAACTCATTTTATGCGCGTATGTACGCGTAAAAGCTTATAATAATTACAAAAACTGGAATTCCGCGGTTATATAAATTTATACGCTTTATGCGCATATAAATTATGCGCAAAAAGCGTATAAATTTATCTATAGTCAATACACCCACGGTGGGTGACCCACCCAAATTTCCCAGTTAAAAAATAATATATTTATAAAAATATGTATGTAAAGGAAAAAATGAAAAAAAACAAATTATCGACAAAAACCTACGTGCATGTAATTGTATAAGAAATAACTATGTTATATGAAATATAAATAATTAGCAAAATATTAATAATATTATATAGTTATAAACATATAAATGTAAGCGTACATACCGTATATGAAATATATTAAATCACCGGTATAAATTGGCTAATATCCGGGAAAACTGCTGACCACGACGTGCGCGCGAAGGAAATGAGCGCAGCTGCGGCGGAAGCGCTGCTGTCGTCGCTGGGGCATTGTGTGGGGTATCGCGCGATAGTGGCGCTGATAGGCCGGTTGATTTATGTCGCGCGTCGTCCATTGTTCCGCCGTGCAACAGTAGCGGTGCCGACGTGTGTGCACGCGGCTGCACGGGAGATAACCGGTGACGCTTATCGCTCCATCCACTGCATTGTTCCACGCAATGTGCTTGACCTTTGCCAACATGTGTCTACCTGTGTGCATAAACATTCCTGCAGTTTTGTGCGACTTATCAGTTTTTCCTGCGTGAATAATAATCGTTAAAAATTAATTATCGCCAGTAAGAGTTTATGAAGTATACCGGTTTCCCGGTGTGCAGTGTGTGAATTCTAGCCGCATCGTTACAGTTGAGCTATTCTGGTGTCTTGCATACGGCGTGATTAAAATGCAGTACTTTGTACTTTATTTAGGTACAGTAATTGAAAAATATTGTATTTTGCACGTGTACTGTCCGGTATCTACTTTATATAATTACTCACTTGTTACTTGCCATAAAATTGTCGGTAAAATTGGGACGAGTACATATTATTTTATTTGCTCAGTGCAATTTCGCGTTTACACGCACGCACCCGTACTTAATTAACTATAACAATGTGTGTTTATTGGGCAATAGCCGCCATAACAACAAAAGTGCAAGCGCGGGCACACTACTTTACAGTTAAAATTTAAAGTTGTAATAATATAATTATCGACAAAACAACTATAATAATAGTTGTTTTGTCGATAATTATCAACGGGATACAATCTGTATGCTAGCCGGTAAGGTTGAACACGAAATTATAAAACCATATTACATTTGAGGGCAAAAAATTAATAAGAAAAGAAGAAAAAGTGGACCGTAATTGGGTTATTCGCATTAACATAGGTTAACAGCAGAATCACGCAGTTCATCATTTCAACACATAATACACTTCGTCCAGTCTCTTACCGATACAAAACGTTTTCTGAACCAATGCCGCTCTACAGTTAAAGCAACACTGAAGTATCATAATATAGTGATTTATGCACAAAATAAATTGAATTTTTTTTCTAGTTTAATTCTTAATGTTTTTGATTTTAACTGAGTAAAAAATCCAAGCAGTTCACATTTTGGTAAATTAATGAGTCTATAATGAAACGTGTGCTGTCAGGTGAAACTTAAATTTTTCCATTGACTGGAGAAAAACAACGACTGAATGCTGGTCGTTGGTCGCATGAAATTGGTGCGTTACGTAAGTACGTACGTAACGTAGCATGCACGCGCAAATTTCACACTTCCGGTGCGTGACGCAGTGGTAACCGCCGCAGCATGGCAGCGTGATTTTATTCGATAATTTCCTAGCATTTTTCGTTCTGGCGGTTCTGCTGATTTTCAGTTGAAACTTTTCTCGAGAAGCGATTTCTTCTGCAAAACTGATCATGCGGTGATGCAACGCGTTGTATGAAGCCTTGACAATGGATAGCGCTGTTCCAGAGCCAACCAGCGCAGCAGCGGGACAGAATGAGCATGCGGAGGGGAAGAGACGCAAGAAAAAGCTGAAGCAGTCGAAAAAGAAACGCAAGCGCAGCCGATCCACGTAAGTTCCGTGTTTCCATCGCTAGTTTCACTCCTTTCTTGCCAAAACCGACCATGCAATAATTCCTCCCAGCTAATCGGTAAACTACCGATTTATCGTATGCAGTTCCTCAGATTCGTCCTCTTCGGATTCGCGTCGGAAGCACAAGAAGCGCCACAAGGCCAAGAAGAAGCGCAAGGCGAGCGCACCGAGCGAAGCGAGTGAAGTCCCGCCATTTTCAGGCACGCCGTGCAAAACAGACGCTGCGTCCCTGGCGCCCGTGGAAGATGCATCTGTTTCCGTGCGCCCACGCGGCCCGATGACCAAGGAACAGTGGGATGCGCAGCAGAGCGTCATCCGACGGGTCTACGATCCGGACACGGGTCGACAGAGGTAAGCGAGGATATTTCTGCAGCGTGCTTTTGGTATATCCGCGTGCTGCCAGATTGCGACGATTTTTACGGCGAATTTTTTTAGGTTGGTGCGCGGTACAGGCGAAATCGTCGAGGAGATTGTCAGTCGTCAGCGCCACCTGGCCATTAATAAGGCAAGTATTTTTTTTATTTTTAAATTCGTTTTTAATTTTAGTACTTAATTTTTTCGCCACTGCTGAAATCGTTCCTTGTGTTTTTTATACGAATTTCTGGAAATTTGTTGAGTTCATTGCTTCTTAATTATTTTTTATTATTATTAAACAGTAGATATTTTAATCAAAATGTTTCTAAGCATAAATTGGCAATTAATCGCTATTAACGGGAATTTTTAAATGTTAACTAATTTAATTTATCTCTGCGTAAATTGACCAGGAGACCAGAAAATATAATGTTTTATTTTTTGCAGAGCGCTACAAGAGCCGACGGAGCTGTTTTCCAAGCGAATTTAGGACTGCACCGATGATTTATTATGCTGATTCGTTTTGATCTGTCCAGTGACTCATGTACAGTTTCTCATTTATCCGCTGCGCGCTACTTTTCCATGAATATTCGGTAATTTTGCGAAATGATCCGCTGGTTTTTTACTTACTTATTTATTGGGCACTTTGCATGCGATAAACGGACAGCAGAAGCAAAAGGCCAATAAATAATCAACAAAACTGATGAATAAATATTAAGAAATTCGATAAATATTCAGTCAGCTGAATAATAAAACAAATTCATTAAATAACCAAACAACGTCGGTCTGGGGATAATTTCGTCCATCAATTTTACTGCGAAATAACACCGCCGCAAGTGACAAATCGCCTACATTTCAGCAACAAGAAAAAGGCTGATTAAAATTAAAAATAGAGAAACTCCTGCTAAAAACGTCTTAAATTCCGCAACCTCGCAAATCTCCATCCACACACATAAATTAAACAATTTTCTCGAACCAACTCCCAAATAAAACAGGAAAAATCGGGAAACCGTCTCCAATCCAACGGAAAAATTAATGGCAGTCCCCCATCATGATCCGCCGGTTTTGGAGGCGTCCGGCTGGTTTTTGCGGTCGGACGGCGAGGTGGAGCGCGAGCGGGAGGTGCTGCGCGAGCGGACGTTGAGGAAATTGGCGCAGCGCTCGATGGCGCGGTCGACGCGCGCCATCTCAACGTGGACGCGCTGCACGAGACTTTTGCGCAGGGCGCGCGCCTCCGTCCGCTCCGCCGGGATCTCCACGGCGTCGATCTTCATGACGGTCTTCATGAGGGCCTCGTTGAGGTGCAGGAGCCGCGTGTGGGCCGTCTTGAAGGCCGGTTTCTCGGTGCGCGGAATACTGTCCAGGAACATCTCCATCTCCAGCAGCTCCATGCTCACCGCCGAGATCTCGTCTTCCAGCGCCGACAGACGCTTCTTGAACTCCTACAATTAACGGAAATTTATTCTACATTTAATGGCCATTTAATCCATTCTGAATTTAATAGCCATTTAATTTATTCTAAATTTAATAGTATTAATTCTGAATTTATTCTACTGAATTTCTTCAACGCTAGTTCGCAACATAAATTAACAAATAATCGATTTGTAAAAAATCTTTTAATCTGAATTTATCGTTATTTTTCTTTTAAATATGTATGCTATTTAAATTGGTTTGGTTTTTATTAAGTTTTGTTTAAATTTTATGCCCAGATTAATCGTCAGTACAATACACCTTTTAAATTGGAAATATGAATTTTAATATTGGCCTTTAATTCTTCATTTAAATTTATTTTTTCAACACTAATTCTTTAAAATTTGCAACATAACCTGGCAAAATAATTGTTTTACAAACTCTTACACTCTATTTATCATTCTCATAATTTAAAATATTTAATTAGTTTAAACTGGCTTATTATGCAATGTTTTTATTTTAGTTTTATGACCACTTTTGATTAGAAAGAAGAGCAAGACTGAAAACGAACAAAAACCCATTTATAAAATGACAGATTTTAAAAGTTTACAGGCCATATGTCTTGAGAATATTATTTTTATTTTTAAAATATTTTTGGAAAAATACCTTACCTCGTCGGGATCGCGGGGGACCTCGGCCTGGCCGAGCATCATGAGTTTGGCGCCGTGGCGCAGTTGCAGATCCGCCAGACGCTGCGCAGCCTGCAGATGGGCGCCCTTGTAAATGAGACTCTGGCGCGCCACGGGCACCTGTGTCAAGGACTGTAGATGCAGCTGAAGGTCGTGTACGGTCAGTGCCATGGCATCGTGCTCGGGGAATGCCTTGGAAACATCCACGGGGTACAGCACCGTCTTCCCGCCCGGGTTGACGCCGTACGCCACGTTGAAGGGGGAAATGAGGGGGGCGGTGGTGGTGGCGGGGGACGGCTTGGATTTACTGCTGCCCATCTCGTGTGCTTCACTGCTGCTCGGCCGCTTCATCCCCACCGCATCCTTCAACAGATCCGCCACGCGATCGCCCGTCTGGTTGATGAAATCCCCCACGCTGCTGGCGGTCTCTGTTACGAATTTCTCAAAGGATTCCCCAGCGGATGATGACATAGTCCACAGAAAATTACCACGTTACAAGTTATCCACTCATTCAGCGAAAAACATGAAGCGCATTCGCAATTAACAATCCGAAAAGTACAGCAGAAAGACTGCAAAACCTGCTGAAAGAAAAACTCAGTAGAAATTTGTCGAAATTTCATGTCTGATCCTGCATGACTCACCAGCAGCCCAACTGGCGTTATCGGCGGTTGGTATTGCGACAGACCTGGATTTTGTACAACAGCCTTCTCCTCGTTCTGATTAACTTTTTTTGCCATGGGCCCATGATGTTCATTTTCCATTGAATTCCACTGGTGCCTTTTAATTTCCACTGCGGTCCTTTAATTCTCGTTTGTTTTCTGCGCTGATGTCGTAATTTGCCATTATTTGCGCCCACTGCGACGTGCTGCTGCGATCGTCTTTCACAGAATAGAGAATTTACTCGATTATCCGCACCGTGCTGCGCACTAGTTTGCAGGGTTCCCTGGGAGTGGGAGCGACTCGACGCGACGCAATTCCCCCATCCCGCCATATCCTTCCACAATGACTTCGTTTCCCCGGGCTCCGATGAAGCGTACCTTCGATAAGCCAGGTACGCTAACGAATTGCACGTTGTGTTGATTTTGTACGAGGGAGATTCTCTAGCGCACCAGGAACTAGCGTGGATTATTATTGTTATTCCTAAATATTCCTCGCAACTGAACGGTTTCTTTACAGGCAACGACGTCCCCGGTCCAGGCGCGTACGACCCGGATAACGGCTCTAAACGCGCTGCCTGCCGAAAACTGCCCCGCCGCGTCTCACTCTCCACCTCGCATGAAACTCTGGCGCGCTTGCCACCACTCAGTACGTTGACAATTGCAGTGTAAACAGTTTTGGGTCTTTTTCGTTTTTGAATTGATTTGAAATGTAGAGACGAAATCGCCAGTTTAAGAATATTTTCAATTTATTTTCCGAATTCTGCTTTCGAAAATAGGGATTAAATTTATTTTTGTTCATTTTATTGTCTGAATTCTGCTTTTGAAAAATAAGGATTAAATGAAGAAATTAATGGAAATACATAAAATGACAAGCATTTTAAATAATCCTCGAAGCTTGAAAATGCTGGAATTAATTATATACACCGTACACGTTATTCATGCATAAAGTAACCGTTAAATATTACGGAATTTGTTTTATTTATTTTGTATTGGAGATTCTGTATGCTGATTCTCTGCAGACAAGAACACGGCCGGAGCGAATGGTGGAGAGTCCGGGGCGCCGACCGTGGGGCGTGGCGACGGTGTGGGCCGGGACATTGCGGAGGCGGATGGAAAGGCCGGCGGGCAGTACGACGCGGTGCGCGCCCTGGTCGAGCAGCCGGATGGCGATGTGGCGGCGCTGAAGGGGGCGCTGCGCGCCCGTGACCAGGTGATTGCCGAGCTGCGCCGCCAGTTGACCGAGGAGAAGGCGAAGCGGGATGAATGTGCCGGGCGGGAGCAGCGCCTGCAGGCCGACATGGAATCCATGCTGAGCCATCGGGAGGATCGGGATCGCGCGGTTGCAGTGCTGATCCGCGAGGGCGAGGATCTGCGCGACATGATCGTGCAGCTGCGCGACGCTCTGGTGGCCAAGGTGTTTGGGCAGGGCCACGACGGAGCCGGATATCCGGAGGCGTGAGCGCGTTTCCCCAGGGGCGGCGGCCGGTTTTGTGGCCGGTTTGGTGTTTTTATTTATTTTTTTTTAGTTTAAAGAGTTTTATCAGTTTTACCGGTGAAAAGGTTGTCCCGGGTTTTTTGTGCCAAAGATTTTTTGTGTGATGTTTTGATGAGGCAGTATTACGGATGGAATGCAAGAATTTAAAAGTATTTCCCGTTGTTGGATGTGCTCGTTCAGCATCTCTTTCATGCAGTCTGTAAATTATGGAAACAATTAGGAAATTTGCAAATTCATTTTGAATCCATAAATTAAAGAATAAATTGAATCAGTCTTCTATTATTCTAAATTCAGCTATAAACTTGGAAATTTACAATCAAATTTTGAATCTCGAAAGCAGTGGAAAAGTTAATAATTTCTGAATTATTCCCTAAAACTTTATTAAGAAATTTAAAGGTAGATTAATGAATTGGATTTGAAAACTTTAATCTGCAATTAAAAACTTAATTTAGAATGCAAAAAAAATGGAAAATAGCTAGTTAATTTACAAAAAATTTATTAAAAATTATTAAAATTATTAATTTATAAATTATTTTTAAAAAAAACATGCAAAGGTACAGAATAGAATAACAATTCTGAATTGAAAAGCGTCAATCCGCAAATTAAGAATTAATTCGGAATAGAAAAGAAACTGGGAAAATATAATTTATTTAAAGATAAAGGCAGAATTTGTACTGGACAAATTTTGTCTGAAAATTCAAAAATTATTTGCCAATACGGCAGTCCGTTTGGAAACTTGAAAATTAAATTTAAAAATTGCAAACTTTATTTGGAAAAGAAAAAAAAATTTGGAAATTGAAAAATGATTTCGGCAACTTAAAAATTATTCGGGAAATTAATAAAACTATGCCTCTTTTGATGTCGCCGCGTCACCGGAATAACCCCGAATCTAACGATATTGAATCACCTTATACAGAGGGTGAGCCACCCACATTGGCACACTTTTGGTAGGAAATTATTTCTGAGTTCTAGACTCAAGTTCTTTTAAATTCGCTGATGCAGTTTTTTCCCTTAGCGTTCTGTGAGCGGAAAACAACTAATTTTCCATGAAGATATTGCGCGCACGTGACATAAAGTGACCACAAGTGTCCGCGACCGGCGAAAAAAACGCAGACAAAACGTTTCACTTTGTATTTTTGTTTTTCAATGATTATTAAATGAAGCAAGAAGTTTTTTGGTCACATTCAGTTTCTAATTTTAGAAGATTTTAAGGGCTATATGAAAAAGTATAAAGTTGTGTGAAATCCTTTTTCAGGATCCCGAGGGAAAAAAACAGAAGTATTAAAAAATTGGGGATTTACACTTTCAATTAAGCGGCTGCCTTTTGCAGTGGGAAACTCGTGGCAAAAAAACCGCCGATGCCGATTTCGCTTTGATATAAACAAATATTTATTTAGACAGGCTTGTAGAAGATATTCTATGAAATTCAGGACGAATGGACAATAAGTTAGAGAATGGCAGATGTTTTCTGGACTTCCGGTCAGTTTTGGGAGCCGACGTCCAGAAAAACTCAACCATGGCTTTGATCAAAACCGAATTACACTTGTCTTAACGAGCATTGATTCTTTAACATCTTAATGCATTTCGTATGTAATGATCGGTAAAGGGGGATTTTCAGGAATTTGTTTTGCGAAAGGCATTCCAGTTTTGAAACGCACTGTTTTTCTACCCCGCTCCAGGTTTTTCTTCCTGGATTTTGAAAGACATCTTTTACTAAGCTCAGATATATTTATCAAGTACAAAATACCCCAGGCTATCGGGTAATGTTTTTGAAAAAATTGTTGAAGACGAAAGGAAGTTTTAAAAAATCAGTTTGTGCAGTGTGCCAATGTGGGTGGCTCACCCTCTGTAAACACCCATTCACCTCATGCATTCTAAGATTTATGTTGACATAATATATCAAGCAAATTTAGAACCTCAGTGTGACGTAGGTAAATTAATGTTTAAATTTCGCAATTACTTTTTAATTTTTCAAATCGATTTTTTGCATCTTCAACTTACCGAGTGTATGCCGTACTAACCTGCACTTCCGGTACGACAAACAAGTTGCTACTTGAAACGAGGTAGTTCCGGCAGGTGACGAGCGCGTACTGGCACTTCCAGTCTGCGTGTCCGTGGGCGGGCCGGCGGTTGCGCCGAATACATACGGCGGTGGTAATGGCGACCGGCATATATGGTGGGATTGCATGCCGTTCTGCTGGTCAGTTGTTGGTGCCGGTGAGAAATGTACAGTACAATATAACGTACGTAATTTACAGTTCTATAACGCATATAGATAGAAGAGCGACATTCCTACTTCCGGTATATACTGACAACTGCAAAATAGAAGTATCCAGATCTAACGAACGGGTTCTACAGGTGGTATCAAGAAAAGAGCAAAATGTCTGCGATCATAAGAACGATTATTTTATAGTACTCGTATTTTTGGAACAATTCTACTTCGTTTTGTCTGTATGAACATGTGAAATACAAGTACGATACCATAAAATTATTATAGATACATCATAATTATAACCACAATTCGGCTACGAATGTACGTGCAGCCGGTCATTCATAGCATGCGAGTACGAGAACAATACAATATATATATATATATATATATATATATATATATATATATATATATATATATATATATATATATATATATATATATATATATATATATATAGATATATATATAGATCTCGTACAATAACTCGCACGAAATCAAACATCTGTACAATATGTAGTACGAAGCGAATTGATATTCTGTCATCCAACAGACCATGTGCAAAAATTCAGAGTCCTGGTAAACTACAACTGTTTCGCGCCCGGTGTTAATTTTTTGGATGCGTTTTTCGCACATATGCATAAATAAGTCAGTACGCGACACAGTCACCGGTATCCCGTGACCTTTCGACTCCTTCCGCCGCTGTCAACATCCCCCATCCGCAGTTCCTCAATGTCCATCATGCAGTTAACCATTCCCAGCATAATGCATAATAAGCATCCGCGAGACTCCACCGATCCGTCTTCATTCCCACTTCGGTGGTGGGATCTGGCAAGTATTTCCCGCACATTTCCGGCGACATGTAACGCAAGCTGTGGGGACAATCGGCTACCGCGCCCTTATCATGATTCTATGGTACCATCTGGTAAATCGTACTCAATCATCAGCATTACTGCACACCACACACCTCATGACCTTTTGAAACTTAGCAACATCCTACACTGCTCACTGGAGATACAGCGGGGCAATGCGGCATCCGTGATCCAGTACCTTGACAGCCCAAGTGGTCGCGGAACATTTCGTCGTGGGACATTTCGCCACAGGTTTTTCGTCGCAGCGGCTAATTTGTTTTTTAGGACCACTCGTTTTGCAGCCGTTTTGTTGTGTGATATTTGGTTGCGCGACTTTTGGGGAGTCGAAAATTTATCGACTGATTTACGGGAACGAACAGTCATATGACTATTTGCCAAAAAACTGGTTGTCCTTTGACGAAGTGTCCGTAAAACCAAATGTCCCGCGACGACCTGTCGCGTAGCCGATCAGTACCGTGACAGCCCACGTGGTCGCGGAACATTTCGTCGTGGGACATTTCGCCACAGGTTTTTCGTCGCAGCGGCTAATTTGTTTTTTAGGACCACTCGTTTTGCAGCCGTTTTGTTGTGTGATATTTGGTTGCGCGACTTTTGGGGAGTCGAAAATTTATCGACTGATTTACGGGAACGAACAGTCATATGACTATTTGCCAAAAAACTGGTTGTCCTTTGACGAAGTGTCCGTAAAACCAAATGTCCCGCGACGACCTGTCGCGTAGCCGATCAGTACCGTGACAGCCCACGTGGTCGCGGAACATTTCGTCGTGGGACATTTCGCCACAGGTTTTTCGTCGCAGCGGCTAATTTGTTTTTTAGGACCACTCGATCGTTTTGCAGACGTTTTGTTGTGTGATAGTCGCGTAGCCAACGGTTTTTCTATACTGATACATGTGTAATTCGGTTTTAAAATGAACGATCGACGGAAGTGGCATAAACTGTTTGCATTTATTGTATAAAAGGATGATTTAACGTGTTAAAGATGAGTGAAAACGCCTGCACGTTTTGTGTGTCCTCGGTGGCGGGTTAACTAACATTAAAGATCTTACACCACCTTCCAGTGTGACAGAAACAAAACCTTAGAAAAGCAGGGAAACACCACCGGGCCGCAAACCCGACACTCATCACACAGCCAGCACGGCTCAGAACATGTTAAAAAGCGGTAATTCTAACAAAATGAAACCAGGTTATGGCGCCGCTAACTCCGCCCACTTTCCACGATCACTCGGATGATTTCTGCACGAAAGACCAGAGGAAAAGGAGAGAGAGCAGCGCGTTACGGGACAGTTTCTCCAGGCCGAGATTGTGCAGTCCCTCCGAGCACCACTGCTTCCCGCGGTAATGCGATGACGGTCGCGGATCGCTGGTCTGCGCCACGCTGCCCACGCACAACATCTATACGCAACACAGGATACTCAGCCGACGGATGATGCTACAGTACGGCATTTTAACGTAATTTAACTTGGAAATAAACGACCTGATTCAGTGATTCTGGCAACTGCAAGTGTATTACTAGTACGTGTAAGTAGTACACACTTTGCATAACACTCACAGCTCATAATGCAATGAGTGTATTGTGCACGGTCCCTTCCCATGTAACTGGGACAAATTCTTCATTTGATCATGTTTGTTGAGCTAAGCTCGCCTTGTAAATATTGAGAAATTAAATATCACATTATTCAAACAGTTCTGCTCGTCTTCGAAAAGATTTGAAATACAATTACAATCTGGAATTAAAAACATATACTTACATATATCTGATACATATCTGATATATTTCATATAATTATATTAAAATATAAAATATCAATAAATAACATATAAAAATATTTGATATAATAACTTATATGATACATTTGAAAAATGGCTCCTACTTTCCAGACCATCTGGCGGTGATGCTGACGCTCCGCGCTATCGTCGGCCGCGATGTCTTGCAGCCACTCGGCCAGCGCCTGTAGCTCGTCCGCCTCGTCGGCAGTGGGCGTCGGCAGCGGCGCTTCCATGGCATCCCACACCGTGGCCGGCCACTCCCCGCTCAACGGCAAACGCACCGGGGCCAGTTCGGCCGCGCCCCACGCCTCGTTCAGCCGCGACCACAGGCCGCACTGACGCGACACCCGACAGCCGACCAAATGGATGGCAGCACACGGTAGACCGCGCGTGGTGACGATGAAGTCATCCACTTGATCCGTGGAGGAGGGTTCCGTCCAGCCGTGGGGATGGTGCACGCGACACGGGTCCGGACGGGTCAGGAAGGTGAACCACCCGTGCGCCGATCCCTCCCAGCCGCCCAACGCCGGCAGGACGCTCGTGCCGCCGACCACGTACAGCGCCGCCAGGCGGATCCCGGGCCGGGTCCGCGCCACGTTATGGACCATGTCGGCCGGCCACCATCAGGAAGTGCATGGTGTCCAGGGGACCGCTGCGGGTATCGATGACCAAGTGCGTGGTGGAGCGGTTCAGGCAGTGGAAGAGGGGCGCCGTCAGAGTGTACTGCAGCTCAGTACGACGACGGCTACGGTCCGTCTCGATGACCATGGTGGCCGTCACCGCCGCCGCGTCGAGGATAGCACACCGTTCCAGGCGGAGCACACCGGGCGTAACTTGGTTTGCGCCGTCGCATCGAGATGGCCGAACACTTGCTGCCACACATCCGTCTTCACGGCGCGCCATTCGTCCAACGGCGCAGCGCACACCGGAAGCGGCCGCGGCTGGCGCAGCAGGGCGGGAAGGCGCTGCATCAGCGCCTGGTGCAGTGCTTCAACCAGAACCTGTACAACCAGACCAGTAACTCGGTCAACCGACGACAGCCACTGACAATCTGACGCTCTGAAGCAGCATTACCACGTTGAACTGCTAAAGAGATGTTCTGTTTCAAAAATTCAAGACGACGAACCGGCGAGAATCGTAGTCTTGAATTTTTGAAACAGAACATCTCTTTAGCAATTCAACGTGGTAATGCTACTTCAGTAATCGGGACCGTTAAGAATGTTGTTTTGTTTAACCGTAATTAGATCCTGATATTGTTATCACGCTATGGAATTACCAATATCTGACGCTCTTCAGCCAGTTTAGCCAACAGGTTGTACAATGTACATAGGGCACATGTACAGCTGCAGATTAACACGCTGGACGAAATAGTGCGCACTTCACTCGGCTTACAGTATTAGACATTCTTCTTACGAGTAGAATGTGTACTGACGAACCTGTGGCATGTCTGGCGAGTGCTCATCCGCAACACTTTCGCACAGTTTCGCACTATACTGCACATGCCCGTCCACGACGTCGATGCCGACCACCTCCCCGCCGCGCACGATCCCGGGGTCGGTCTCCATCAGCAGCGCATACAGTTGTGCTGCTGCCGCGCCCTGACAATCCCCGGGCAGTGGCCGACGGTACTTGACAAAGCGTCCCGGTGCAATCCGCCGGCGCCGCGGCAGCGTCACCATCTTCTCCCCCTGTCGCTGCGCCCGCGCACCCGTCGTCCACCAGTCGCTAGGCACACGCCAGCGGAGGCGCTGCAAGGGGGCCAAGTCGGTCCAGGCGGCGCCGCGCTGATCCTGCCCCTGGACGACGGCCACAGCGTGGAAGAAGCGACGGCACGATGATGCAACCAATGGCACGGTGGACGGGTGCAGCAGTTCCGCGGGCCACCAGCGCCACGCCCCGCCCCGCCGGCTGATTCCCGGCGCAGTACCTCCACAGGGACCTTCGTCGTCCATGACTGCTGTGCCAAGGTAAGCCAGAACAGCCTGTAGCTAGTGCAATCGGTTAGGAAGGCACTGTTGCTCTGGAACGCGATCAAGTCGCACAAGTGCTTACTGTGTTACAAGGGGAAAATGCACAACCTAATTATTGCAAGTTACAATGAAGTAGTTATTATCGCGATAAAAGTAGTGCAGTGGCCCTCCTTCTGATGCCGCCAATACGCTTAATGCATGTGAACTGCTTGTACAAGTATTAATGTTTTCACTTTTTTTTGCAGTATAATTGTTAGTAGTGTGCCAGTTGCGCACGTAGCATATTCATATCGGTATCACTGTGCTCTTACTAGTGTGTAAGTATGCTTTTCAAGTAGCCTCCGATGAATGTTCACGGGATGTGGAAGAAGCGTCCGTAAAAGACCTACCAATTCCGATCCTGGCGTGCATCCTGACTAGTGTCGATGCTCACAGTCGGCAACGCTTTTCCCGGCGAGTTAACGCTACAATCCCTTTTCCACAGCGGTCTAACAGCACCAACGTACATTCGCAAGATCCTAGCCATGGCTTCGTTAACTGTCAACGTTTCTATCAATGCAGTCGATGAGAGCAAACCCAAAGAATTATAAAAGGTCACCCCACAAAACCGTTTTCCCTTAGCGACTAGCACAAACAAAATCATGCCACCATCGCCACGTTAAGGTCATGGTATCTTAGCGGCGATGAAGTGTGCTGTTCGATAGGATAGATATTACGAAGCTGGGCATACATTTCATTTCGGTTTACAGCAGAAAACAAAGAGATCTGTATGCGAAGAGAGGGTGAATTTCTGGATATTTGCCCGACCGTTGCCGAAATGATTCCACATGCGTAAAGCCATGCCTCTCGAAATAAGTGAAAAAAGTAATTACTTTAATTAGAAAAATGTTGCACCGGTATTAACGCAGCACACCACACGTTGCCTGCATCCGTCGCGTGTGCCTGTCGCAATACACGAATCCAGAATGTGCGCTGATTAGGTGGGCACACCGGGCAGTGGCGCCCTGCGGGATTTAAATAGGAATTAAGCCAGCGGGATGATGCACGTTCAGGCGCTGGCATGGTCTTTAGTTTGGCATTTGGGGGTTCCACTTCGAACCGGCGCAGCGGTTGCTGCACTGTCGGACTACATGTATTTCAGCCGCGGCAGCACACCTATGACCGGCGAGGCTCGTCGTATGCGCTCATTTCCATCGAGGATTCCCGCTGCGCAATGACCAGCCGCGAAACTCTGGAAGACAGTTAACGCCGCAATTCATGGAACGCGCGTTATCCTACCCTACGCGCGCGTGTGTAACCGTAAACAGACTGTATCGATACGTCGATTCCTCGTTCCAGGCGCTCAGTGAATTACGGCATATTACCGGATACACAGATACATAAGCTGCTATACGTATGCAGTATTTATGCGCGTTGCCCCTTCGGACATCCGGCACAACAGCCGCCTGGAAAATAGCGGCCACGGAACGAGCACTGATATCCCGTATACAGTTGGTGACCTTTCACGACCGCGAACCTTCTGGCTTTCTGTCTTGGCTTTTTCCGGCACTTTAATTTGTAGGATGTCCGCATCGGAGGTCCGCAGCGGCATGCCAATGTGACTGAACGTTTCCCGAAGGATTAAGCATGTTTCATAATACTGTATGCTGACTTCAAAGCGATTACCACATTACTTTCATAATAAAGAGCGTTGTTGCAATGCATCTGCACCGGTAACCGCGGAAGAAACAGTCACAAATTACGATGTTTCTGTGCGAATATCTCTATTTTGGGAAGTGACCCGGTACGTGGTACCAGAACAACCAGATTAGTGTACAATTACATGCACGAACACTTTTGCTTTTGCGCACTCCAACCGTTTTTTGCACTGTTTTATGACATTGTGTAGCCAGATGATTTGTATATACATTGGCGTGAAGACCGTTTGTGGGTGCAACATCCGGTTGCGAAGTTGTGGGTGAAATCAAACTTCAAACGTTTAAACGTACGGAGCGGTACCAAAATCTCATTATCAAGTCATCTGAAGAGTTCTTCAAATCTTGAAAACAAAAACAAACATAGAAATCGTTTCTACACCGAACGTAGTTTCCGGGCATGCGCACTAGTTTGATGCCGGGTGACTTTTATTAACCGAATTGTCGATCTGCAGTACGTATTTAACAGCATATGTACTCATTTACACAATTATTTTAATGAAAATCTGTGCGTTGTCGTACGATCGCGAACTATGACCATCATGAGTGCACGACAATAAGTATCGGCATCCTTTCATCTTTGGCTTTTCTGACTCGTGTAGCATGCGTCGATGCGATCATTATGAGCTGTGACGCCAACGCCCAACGGCACCCGACTTTATCACAGAACTCATGGGCCAGTTAACCGTGTACTGTTACTTAAATTTCTAAGCGCGAAAACATTTCAAGAGCTAATTCCGGTTAAAACAAAACAGCGTTCTCAACGGTACCAATAACAGAAGCGGAATTTCAACGTTGAATTGCTAAACAGATAATCTGTCTGTAAAAAAAGTAAAAGTTAAACCTTACTGTCCTGTCCAACTGACCATTTCAGTTCGCTGGGTGGCAGTAACCAGTCACTAACCAAACAGTGACAGTATCTTAAAGCCACTTCCACCACAGCGGGAGCGGCCGCTGTGCAGGCAGAAGGAAAGAAAGCAGGACTATATTTCTATCTGGCCGGCCGCTACCTATTCGTCCCGATCGCTTTCGAAACACTGGGCCCGTGGGGACCTTCGGCGATCGCCATCATCAAAGAGCTGGGAAAAAAACTGCAGCAGCACACCGGGGAAGCACGCTCGCACGAATTTCTGCGACAGCGTTTGTCCATCGAAATTCAGCGGGGAAATGCGGCTTCAGTGCTGGGCACGATGGAAGGGCTAGGTAAACTAAACGAAATTTTTCTGTTATAGTCAAATGTGTTCATTTTCTTGCTTATGCATTGCGTTTTTGATTTGACCAACAAAGTCCGAAAACAGTGACCGGATATTAAAGCACAAACCCCGTGAAAAGTGACGTACCCATCAACACAACGGGTTAGCAGGAACCAAATGCCACACAAATTCCAGAAAAAACTGACGAATGGACATGACCAGCACCGTAATTCCTCGACTACTCATTGTTCAAAAGAGCTAGAAGAGCTGTTTTATTTGTTCTAGCTGTTCGGTATTTGAGTTTTAAATTGTAAATGGCATTTGCTTGTACAAGGTTGAAATTAAAGTTTATATGTGACCGGATATTAAAGCACAAACCCCGTGAAAAGTGACGTACCCATCAACACAACGGGTTAGCAGGAACCAAATGCCACACAAATTCCAGAAAAAACTGACGAATGGACATGACCAGCACCGTAATTCCTCGACTACTCATTGTTCAAAAGAGCTAGAAGAGCTGTTTTATTTGTTCTAGCTGTTCGGTATTTGAGTTTTAAATTGTAAATGGCATTTGCTTGTACAAGGTTGAAATTAAAGTTTATATGTGACCGGATATTAAAGCACAAACCCCGTGAAAAGTGACGTACCCATCAACACAACGGGTTAGCAGGAACCAAATGCCACACAAATTCCAGAAAAAACTGACGAATGGACATGACCAGCACCGTAATTCCTCGACTACTCATTGTCTTCCTCGACTTCTTCCACTTCGCCGTCGTCCAGGTAGCATCCGTTGAGGGCGGCGAAGGTCAGGTTGTTGAGCAAACCCACATCCAGCCGGCGCATATCCAGCGTCTCCCACTGCCGGCCATCATCACCCGCTCCCAGACTGTTGAACCTAATTCGACAACAAACATCATTTCCGCTGCACGGTAATTACGGACACCAGAGATTAACGAAAATGTTAACGAGATGAATGAAAATGTTAAATTATAACAAAACACGAAATTATTGACAATGTTTTCTAAGGTCACAGTAAGGTGAAACAACCACGCGAATCCGTATCGCGAAAGTGCCCGAAGCGCGAAAAAACGTCCAAATAGCAAAGAAACTGCTTACAGCTGCAGGAATTTGCGCATTCCTGCCCGTCCGTCATCGGGCACCGTGTCCGCCCATCGCGCAAACAACCCGGCGATCTTTTCCCGGACGTGCTGCCTCACAGCGGGACAGTTGTCGTTGGCCGCGGCCAGGAAGCGCCGGCGCTGCTCCGTGGCGGCTTCGTCGCAGTGGAAGCGGATCAGCGGAATCGTCACACCCACGTCGATGGGGGAGTCCTCTTTCCAGTCGGTGTATAGGGAGGCTGGTATGAAATTCTCGTCGGTGCGGATGTACATGCGGTTCCGCGCTGACCTTAGGATCGAGCGCGACGCCTTGTAGTTGACAAAGACCAGCGCATCACAAACGCTCATCATGTACGACACCGCTCGCAGTGTGTACTCGTCGTCGGCGACATCGATGCCATACTCCGCCTGGTAAGGGATATTGATGGCTAGAAAGCGATCCCCGGGGTCCGCAGGCACCACAGCCTTGTTCCGCACCACGATTAAGGACAGGTGAATTCCTTTAGTGTGCAGTACACTGCGGACCATCTTCATTTTCTGTTTGAGATCGATCAACCCCCATTGGTCATCCAGAAGCTCGTCGCGGTCGCCCAGCAGCAGCAGTGCTGCAGTGTTGGCGGTGACGGCGTGGTCCACCGCGGTAAATAGCCTGAAGAAGCGGGGATAGATCTCAAAGGAGAATTGGTGCGTACAGGCCCTTTGCGGCCACATCTGGGCGCTGTCCAGGATGACGACGCGCTGCCCGTATGTCCGCACAACCTCATTCCATAGCCCGCACACCCTGGTCAAAGACAGCAACATAAGATACCACTACAACAGTGTCGCTAATGCTGCTGATGCAGTTTGCATATTAATCCGTGCGGCAAACGCATTCAGTTGGGAGAACTCGCCTGGAAAAGCGTAGCTGAGTGTGCGCATCCGCATCGACACCAGTCAGGATGCACGTCAGGATCGGAATCGCCAGTTCCTTTATGGACGCTTCTTCCGCACCTTTTGAGCCGCCGCCGGAGGCACCTTCAAAAAGCATACGAGTATGAGCATAGTACTGTAATACTACGTGTGCATTAGAGGTCTCAAACCGTACAAAATTTTCATACTATTACGTACGGTTTTACCGTAGCGTTTTACGGCTACGGTGCTCATTTTTTACGTTTTACGGCTGCATGGATTAAATTATTCTTAAAAACACGAGATTATTAAAAGAATAAATATCAAGTTTTCTAGCGTGGAGCAACCTATACAATACCGTGCCGTTTTTGACCGGCACGCGCAACCACACTGAAAAGGCGTTCGTGGACCGCAGTGCAAAACATGTCGAATAATTCACATTACAATGGACTTCAAAATTTTGTTACACTTATATAATCACAAAACGCGCGCAACCAGGCACTTTTCTGTACTTGAACAGCCAAATTTTGAACTGGCCATCGGCCTGCTGACATTAACGCTGACATCTTGCGCATTTCCCAAACGGAAACCTTCGAACGATATCTCAGACGAATAAGAAAAAAATTTCAAGAATTTTGATACCAAACAAGCTGTGTTTTATGAGATCTAAGAGAAAATCGACGCATCTAAAGTTTCTCATAGACATAGCATAGGATTTGAATCCACGGTTTGATTTCAGTTTTCACACAGAAATCGTGTGCTTTGTCTACGACGAACTAAAATGGCTCGATTTTCTCTTAGATCTCATAAAGGATGACCTGTTTGGTATCGAAATTCTCAAAATTCTTTTCTCTTGCGTTTGGTATATCGGTTGATGGTTTTCGTTGGGAAATGCGCAAGGTGCAGGTGTTCAAAGTCTTGCACGTTCCCTTTTCATTGGTCATTTGGTCGCGGCCATTTATTTTTACTGGTCATTCGGTCCCGGACCGAATGTAACAAAATTTTGAAGTCCATTGTAGACTATACGCAGGCACTGACCGCCCTCCAGCTGCTGTGGTACGACGGCAATGTTCTCCACTGAATGCTCCTGCAGGAAACTCTGGCAGACCTCCTTGAGGACCTCCTCGTTCCAGGACATCCGGCGCCCGACGGCCGCATTGTGCATCTCCAGACAGACAAACGTCACAGAGTCCGTTCCCGCACGAACAAATAGGCGCACCACTACTTCGACTCCTCGAAAAACTCCCCCGATGAGTCCCCGGAACGCTGGAACGGCGTAGAACGGCGTGCCACCACCCTCCACCCGCAGCAACGGCGGATTACGGAACAGACGCTCTCCACTGCCCAGACGGAACTGGCATGCCCGGCCCACGAATTCCGGCAGGTGGTCGACGTGGCGCAGCTGGCCGGCGGCGGGGAAGGGGATGACGTGCTTGGTGTACGTCAGACCATCCGTGCGCGCGAAGAAACTCTGTCCATCACCCGGCACGGGTAGGGCTTCCGCGAACAGACTGCCATGCACGAAGAAGCAATCCTGAGGCTTCTGCTCATCCAGACACACCGCCAGGAACACGCTTCGCCACTGCGCCACGACGCGCGCGGGACGGAAGACCAGCGGTCCACCCGGGCGCTCCCGCAGCGCCACCTGCACGACGGTGTTGACGTACGTATCCAACGTATAATATCGTGAGTGGTGCGGCCAGATGAGACTGGTATGGATCCACTGGGGCTGGACTGTGCTGGCATCGAAGTCCACGAGGAGCTCCTTTCCTCGGACGTCCTGAACGTAGCCTAACCACCACTGGCCACCGTCGCGCCGCACCAGCACCGTGTTGGCGTAGTTGGTCTCCCGCGCACCCGTCCACACTTCCCGATAGAAGCGTGGCGTTGCGCTCATGCTGCTGCGAAAACAACGCCGAGAGTTAGCGTACGATGTAAGTACGTACCAACAGAAACGAGACAGCAGCAGCGTGCAGTCAAGAGACTGAACAGAGCACGCTGAGTCCCACTCACTCGACGCTGTGGTAGTGGCAAAAACAGGAGAATTTCCACGGAAAATACGTAGCCTGTGAGGATACCAAATGATAGAACGAAAGAAAGCTGGCTCTCGTCACAAAAAGCAGAATCAGCTCTCAAAGCAAGTCCACAAAAGTGAGAACTGTCAGATTTCTGAACAAGCCGTTCTGCAGACTGTGCACGCGAATCGGTGGAGTAACTGCCGTCTCGTAACGGTTGTGCCATAGAAAAGAATAATACTGTATTATTATTATTCTTTTCTATGGTTGTGCAGTGCAGCCGCTGCATGTTTCCCGGGTGATAACAGGCCGACAGTGGCTTGCGCCGTATTATCGCGGCCAGTTTTGATTTTCTGATATTTAAAGTCGTCCATGGATGTTCTTTTTGTAACAGTTTCTTGAAAGTTCTCTTAAATTAACGAAAAACAGCATGACAGCGAGTTACGCAGCAGCATCTACAAACAAAAGGCGGTCGAACAGGAGACAAAATTTCATATGAGTTCGCTGCTGGTGATGCTGTTCCCAAATACGGATGTTGCGTGTCCTGGCTGGATTTCTGTGCTGGCGCAGTCGTTTTGCCTGTATCGACCGACCTGTTGCGCTTCTTTCAAGGTCTTTGGCGGCGGAAGCACGCTTTCGTCGAGGGTTTGGGCTACTTTTTCTACGCTCTGGGGGTGGAGACGTTCGGAACTTTTGGAACATCGTTTACGGAACTGATTCGTGTTGTTGGCCGGAAGATCCGCGACGCTACAGGAGAGCCTCGATCCACGGCCTTTTAAGACATGTAGTCAGAGGAAACGCAGCAGCTGTTTTGGGTATCTTGAATGCACGTCATAAGATTTTGAATTACAATAATCAATAATGATTATGGGTGTTTTTTCAATGTTTAAAATTTATTCATTTTAATTAGTGTAAACCTGCGGAAGCATACCGATGTGTGCATTGGCTATTGCCTATTAAAAGAGAAGGAAAAAGTTCTTTGGACAGCTAAGTACTGCAATGCTGCAGTAAAATGTAAACTACGTATCAAGTAATGTGCCAGCACTTGCAGTTCTTGTTATTTGGGTGGCCATTGCCAATAAAATAATTTCCTACTTGAGTCATAAATTTCTGACACTCGTATCCAAGTTTGACCCGAATAATAAACTTTCCTTTTAAATTGGTATGCAATTGAAAAACTGCAGAAATTTCGGCACGCACACCCCACACGTGACACGAAGCGATTCTTGACGCAGCGCACAATTATTCCTCTGGTCTGAATAACCAACTCGACAAACGACACTATGAATTCAAAATAACGCCTATGTGCTCAAACAAAAACACCAGCCGCAACCGGCCTCCGCCATTTCGTGTCGGTTGTCGGTACGCCAGTGAATAAAATCCGTCGTATAAACGAGAAGCACACACGCTCCGTCGCAAGGCACTGTCATAAGGCGCGTTCCTCGATTCGCCGTCCGTTGATCAGGAGAAATGCGTCCCCGGGTGCGGCGACCCGCGAGTGTTGTTGGGCGAGCCGAGGGTGGTGCTGTTGCCCAGGGAGGACGTGGAGGAGGAGGTGGAGGGCGAGGCGTAGGCCTTGGCAGCCGGCTTCGGCTGGACGGCCTGGCGGGCCTCCTCCGGGAGGCGGCCGGGGTCGCTGAGGATGTGCGTGCTGGTGCTGACCTTCCGCATCGACTCCTTGATCACTGCGCCACCCCAAACAACCAACCATGCATCAGAACAATATAAAAAAATAAAAATAGTAAATACCCAACTTTTTTTTAAATTAAAAACTATTAATATTGATTTTGGTTGTTGTTTTGAAATTCCTAATTGTGCAATGCTGGCCGTAATGATAAAAATTACGACAGTTATGTCACGGTATGAGCATCAGTAAAGACATTTTAGTAAGAACATTAATAATGAATATAATCAGAATAAAAAATGAATAATAAAACGGAATAAATTAAAGAAAAATAAATAATAATAAAACAGAATAATTGCGAAAGTTAAGTGAGGGACAATCAGCGCTACGTACAGGGCCGCAGCTGCGTGAGCGTGCACTGCTGGTCCACCCAGTTGAGCACGTTCTGGCCCAGCTCCTCCACGCCGCGACAGGCCACGCTGGACGCGTACGAATCGACTAACGGCCGCATCGTCAGGCTGAACTGCAGCGTGAACGGGTTGAATGAATATGCAGCGGTAAGAAACGCATCTGCACCTACCAGCCAGTACTTCCAGTTGTGCATGGTCTGCGCCCGGATGTGCTCGTCCAGCATCTCGTTCATGCGGTCCTTGCGGGCGCGACTGCTGACGGGGGCGCCGGTGGCCGGCAGCTGCTGCTGGCACACCCTGCAAACACCCGTCCACCGTCTTTTAACAGGAGCAACAAAATTTGAAGATTAAAAAATTTTATGGTTCATTAAACATTTGAAATGTTATAAAAATTTATCCGTAATTTGAAAGCTAACCAAAAGTCACAAAATTTACAAGTACCGGTTGTGAAAATTAGGAAAAAAAATATTCAACAGACTCAGAACTTAATTTGGAATTTATCTGCAAATTTTAATTTTGGCACTGAGAAATTATTCCGCAAATTAAAAACTATTCTATAAATTAAAGAAAATTAAAACTTGATTTATTATTAGTCGCAGAAAATCAGTGTTTCCGATGGTGTGTTCGTGGCTTACGTGACGGCGTGGTTGATGGCCTCGATCTGCTGCTTGAGCGCGTCGGCCTCGGCCTGCATCTGGCGGCGCTCCTCCTTGAGGCGGTGGATGTGCTCGGCGCCGCGCTGCAGGATGACGGCCTTGCTGACCTGCTTGCCGGGGCTGTGGCTGGCGCTGGCCGCCAGCTGCGGCACCATGCCTTGTAATATCTCGAAGCCGCTCTTGATGTCGCCGCGCCGCTTCTGCTCCGCCGTGATGTGGTTCATGCGCCGGCTCTCGCGACTCCGCGGCCGCTCCCCCACCGACTCCTCCATGCGCCGCCGGAACAACCCCGAATCTATCCATATTCAACCATCGTAATTATTTTTTTCCATCCTGACAGCCATAAATCCAGAAAAACTTTGCCGACTTCCATAAACGTTCAGAAATAATTGTTCAAAATTTCCAATTACATCCCCATTTCCCAATTGATTTATGAACTTATTTAAATTGGCAGAGTGATGATCAGCACAAGCCAGACAAGACAGATTAATTAGTGTAGTTAAAAGGAGTTAAAAGAAACCGTCATGGTTTTCAATTTGATGCAGACTAATTTTTTAATATTTTCATAATTCCTAAAATTTTAAATTCAAAAAATATCTATTTATCTACAATGTGCAAATAATTAATATTATTATTTAAACTCGAAATTTATCTGCAAATTTCAGAATTAATTTAAAATTTTACTCTAGGAAATTAAAAGTTACGAGTATCTTGGAAACATAATGATAACCAGTCGTATATAACCAGCTATGGATTAGAACATTTCAGAATTATTTAAAATATCCGAAAACTGATTAAGAAATTAAAAAAAAATTAATCTGTACCCTGAAGAAACGTGTTTTCCACTTTGGGCACGACCAGCGGCTCACTGACGATCTCCGCCGGCAGCACCACACTGGTCAGCGTCGGCGGAGCGGGACGGATTTTGGGCTCGTTGGCGGCGGGTTTGGGAGCCAGCTTCTTCCTGGAGGGCGATCCCGATGCCGGCTGGATGACGCCGCCGGGGAACACCGGGCCGCCTGGTGAAAAATACGCGCTTATTCAAAAATAAAATCCCTGGAGTTTAAACCGGCAGCTTTCAGGTTCGCAGATTTACTTGTCAGCAGACGAGCCAGCGTCGATCCCTCGTTGGACGACGGGAGCGTGACGGATAAAGCCGTTCGTCCGGGAGCGTTGAACTGCGCAGACGGGACGCCCGCCGTCGAGGCGCTCTCGGCTGCGGCTTTCTTGCCGCGACCCCGGCCTTTGCTGATCGGCTAAACGACAGACAAAATTAACTTAAAAAATAAATTACAAATTAAATTACAAATTAAATTACAAATTAAATTACAAATTAAATTACAAATTAAATTACAAATTAAATTACAAATTAAATTACAAACTGCATTCCAAATTAAATGCAAAATTAAAATTCCAAATTACTGTAAATTAAAAGCTAAAAATTAAATGCCAAATTAAATTTAAAATATAAGTTAAAAATCAAATTACAAATCAAATGCCAAATTAAATGTCAATTAATTTAATTCCAAATTTCCACATATTACTCAAACTGTCTATAATAAAAATATAAAGCACTAACATGCACTTCCGGTACGACAAACGCGTTACTATTGGGCACAATGGAGTTCAATCGGCTGACGGGCGCACTGGCACTCCCACTCTGCGCGTCGGTTGGCGCGTACCCCGCCTGCGCCACATTCCCGCTGCTCGCCGAGATGGACCGGCCAAACGAGGCCAGCGCCGCCAGCACGTCCGGCTGGATCAGCGGGCCCCCGCCGGGCGTCGGCCCCGACAGCGAGCGCTGCCGGATGTCCTCGCGGCGCAGCTCGAACTCCGATAATCCGCTCTGTGGATGCTGCGGGCCCGCGCGGAAGGTGTCGAGGGGCTGCATGGCGTCCAGGGTGCCGCCGCTGTACTGCGTCGAGTACGTCGTCGGCGGAGCGTACTGTGGAGAGGCGTAGTCGGACATGTAGGCGCTGGAGGTGCCGGCCGCGGGCGGGGCGCGGGAGGGGTTGGAGGAGGGCTGGTGGGGCGCCGGGGGGCTGACGGACTGGACCAGGTAGTCGGGCAGCGCCAGCGATTGCTGTACAACAGCCAAAATAAATGAACAAGAATTATAAAAATAATATTTATACGAATAAATTAATAATAGTTAAATCGCTGTAAAATAAACCGACAAGAAATAACTCTATAGCAATTAATAAAAAATTAGTATACTAGTATCAGTAAAAAATTAATCTAATAATTAAAAAACCAATAGCAATCATTAATCAAAATAAGTTACACAGCCCACGATTAATAATAATTAAATTATAAATGCACAAGAGTTACAAGGATGCTCAGACTGACCTTCCAGTACGCGTCGGAGCCGCCGTAATTATCCTGAGATATGAATTCCTGCGAACTACCCATCCCGAATTGTCCCACGGGATTGTAGCCGGACGACGCTTGATTCTGCTGCGCAAAGTACTCTGCAACACAGCAAAGACGTTATTCAGACAGAGAACTGCTTAGTGCTGCATGTGCCCTACCGTTTAACGGCTCCAGCGTGTCCATCAGGTCTTCCAGCGACGGCTGCAGCGGCAACAGTCCCGGCTGGATGAAATCCGCGTACCCGGCTTGCGCTGCATCAAATAAACGTTAATTATAGAAAAATTATAATGATAAAGGTAGAAATAGCGGATACCGATTTCTCTGGGATCGGGGAAGGCGAAGGGCTGCTGGCCGAGGCGGGCCAGTAAGGCGTCGGTGAAGTCCGGCAGGAGGACGTCGTCCAGCATCATGGGCTCCTCCAGGCAGGGCTGCTGCAGCATACCCTCGTTGTGCGGGTCATAGCTCATCGCCTGCATTTTACAGCAATTTTTCTCGTGAAGATACCTCATCAGAGCAGCCGAATACAGATATTATTGTAGTAAATGATGAGGACAACGTACACTGGCGCCCATGCTGTCGGTGCGGGTGCGGACGCCGGAGATGCGGTCCTTGTACCACAGCCGCCAGCGGCGGTACTCGGAGGAGACGATGGACTGCCGGCGCTTCCAGTACTTGCCCTCCACCAGCACCGACTCCGTCTTGTTGTGCACCGAGTTGTCCACTTCGATGGAGAAGGGCGCGATCAGCGGCCGCACTTGCTTGATAACTGCACAAACATCTTCTGTACTCGTACTACACCGTAATTATTTTCCTGTTTTAATGGCGCATGTGAACTTTTTAAAGAAATAAAATTCGCTACAGTTATTAAGCCTCTACTCTCAAATATCTCCTCATTATCTTTCTATGTAAATCAAATGTTTAAAATTCCAGCCGAAAATCTGCGCACTTGTATACGTTCCAATAAATTAAAAATTAATAATTATCAGAAATTTTCGGAATCGCCGAGACAGATTTTTTTGTGGTATCTGATGGTGGCGATCTTATAAAAATTATAATTAAAAGATTTAAAATTAAATTAGCAGTGTAGTTAATCAAATTAGAAATAAACTTAATAAAGGAAAGTAATTAATCCGAAAATAATTACACTGCATGTGCCAGGCGCGCCAAATGACGTTATTCAACCGGATCTTGATGGTCCAGCGGAGCTTCAATCCCTTGAAATTATTCCACTTGGGAGACGTCAATTTCGCCCTAAATTACCACCAGTTATATAACTTATATTCCCCTGACACTGGCGGCTGACAGAGTAAGAGAGACATGTAAATGCCGCCACCCACCTGTAGGCCAGCGTCATGCACTCGAACAGCTTGCTCAGCGACGAATCGATCAGCTTCCCCTTCTGCTGCTGCGGCGCAATGTTCATCCGCGACCGGTGCATCCCGTCGTGCGTCATGGAGTTGCTGCGTCCCCGCGGCAGATGCGCCTGCTGCGCGCGGTAGGCGGGGCGGGAGGGGCCGGCCTGGGCGGCCACCGGCGCCGTCTGCGGCGGCGCCTTGGGAGCCGGGCGCGGGTCCTCCGGAGCGTCGCTGAGGAGCTCCTCCGAGCCGGTGGTCACCTCGTCGCTCTCGTCGTCGTCGTCCTCGTCCTGCGGGACGTTGCTCATCATGAAGTGGCCGCTGTGGATGATCTCCTTGCCCCCTGGAGCATGCCCCACTCCCGTCGCCCCCAGCAGCGCGGGGCCCCGCCCGGCCGAGGGGGAGCGGGAGCCGGAGAGGGCGCTGGCCAGGCGGGAGTTGCCCGGGGAGGCGCGCTCGTCCAGCCGTCGCAGGGAGGACACGGGCGCCGCGCTCCGGCTCATGGTCGATGTCATCGCCGACGACGGCACTCGGGATCGCCTCGCCACGCTTCAACCAGGGAATACACGCGGCGACTTCACAATGCTTTTTCCAAAAATAATTTATCGTTGCCCCAACGCATCACCCCACGAAATCCCGATTTTCTTGTCGACTCCCGAATCGCTCGATCCAATAACAGTCCAAGCTTTCGCGCTTTTTTGGCTGTAGGAGATGCGAGCCAACTTTAAAAATCCCGTAAAAGCACGCTCAACAGGTCAACGATAAGATGGCGGATAAGAATTGATTGAATTTTTCTGGCTGATGAAACAGTGCATTCCACAGTCAAGCTGCCAAGTGCGCCTCAAGCAAACCGATTCCTTTCTTCACAAATTCACAATACTGTCAGTACACAGCGTTATCCCGTCTCGGCCTGCAACGTCAAACACACGGACCAACGACGAAAATCAGAAGGGTAAAAACTGAGCAAAAACTCGATAGGCACTCTGCAGTAATGCAAAATATTATTCAACAAAGATTAGGTTATTAGAAAGTTCTTTGGCTGAAGTCGCATGTTGTCGCGCGCAGTTTTGGGAACTCCAAAGTCAAACAAACCCAACACGAACTGACGACGGAACAGCTGGCTGACTGCACCGACTCGGACTGGCTGGCGCGGTTAAACACAAATGCAACGCGAGTCGGAGTCGAAGTCACTGAAGCGCTCACACAGCGAAGACAGTTCAAGTCTCAAGACACACCCTCGTACGGACGTGTGACGTAGCGTATAAAATGCAGCGTAAGCAAAAGCCGCTAACTGGCTGCGGTTACGTGGGGTCGATGTACGACGAATCAGTGCGTACTACGTACGGCGCAGCGTGCGTACGGCAGCTGGTGAATGTTCAGTGACGTAATGGCACGCCACTTTTCCAATATGTATTGGCAAATTGGACAGACGTCATCCGATAATTTCTCCCGGATCTGATTTGGATCAGATCCTTTCATCTTTGATCTTTGGGACATTTGGAAATTTTTCTCTGATCGTTTGTTATTTACTGAAGCAGTGGGGAGTTTATTTGATGTCTCTCCAAGAATGAAGCGTTGAGGAATCCGTCACTGACTCCGAACGCAAATCTGTTGGCATGTGCAGTTGACTCTTGCGAGCGCCGAGTTTCTCGTTTCTTAATCTTCCTGTTTATTTTTTATACCTGTAAAAAAGAATGAAAAGGAAAACTGTTTGACACACGCTGATCCTCGCTTTTTACTGTGGCCACTGGGACGATCGGGACAGGCGATCTGGTAAGAAAAACGGGTGCATTATAAATTATTCGGAATATTTGCAGAATATTTCAAAAATTTTCCTTGATTTCGTGATCTTTGTTGACATGCCTGATGCTGGCACTGCCTGGCAAGATGCGATAGGATATCGAATTATTTGAAATTGTTATTTAAATAATTTTTAGATGAAGAAATTCATGAAAATTAAATGTATGAATTAAACACAGTGGAGTAACCGTTTAAAATAATGATGGTGTAGCAGAAATACCTGTCTGTTAAATTGTCACTATTTTATTTTTAATTTCATCTCTATCCATCTGTAAGCAGTAAGCAGAAAGGTTTGAAAAATAATTTTACACATTCATTTTTCTTCTGCGAATTTTCCTGCATCACAGTTTTGTTTTTAATTACCCATAACTTATAAGAAAAATTCTTTGGAAAATAAATTGTAGAAATTCACTGTTTTAATTGCACATTTTTTTATTACTTTTTATTTCACACCATTTCCCAAAACAGTCCAGAAATTTAATTTCCGTAGGTGCTAGTAGATTAATAGAGAACTCGATAGTCCGGTGGATGGACAGTGGCCCGAACGACGATCTCCTATAATCAGTATTGACTGAATAAACCGCTGCGACGATGGACGCCTTCCGGTTGATGCTCCCCATCCTCCTGCTGATCCTGGAGCAGACCGCGTCCACCGGCGGCCAGCGCCTGCAGAACCCCTTCTTCAACCCGATGCAGCAGCAGATGATGATGAACAACATGCTGGGGATCAACCAACTGCCGCGTCCCAACGACGCGCAGACGGCGCAGCTGTACCTGGACGAGCGCGTCCCGGAGGGCAGCCAGAGCGCCGCCAGCCAGACCACGGTCCCGCGCCTGATCGACCGCATTCTCCCGTGTCTCGGGGGCAACGCCACGTTGGCGGCGCGCGACTGGCTGCATGAGCCGCGGAAGGAGCAGTTCAAGTACCACTCCTACCAGGATCTCTTGGCCAAGATGAACGATCTGGCCGGGCGGTTCCCGGGGATCACGCGGCTGTATACGGTGGGGCAGAGTGTGCAGGGACGGCAGCTGCTGGTTATGGAGATCTCCAGCCAGCCTAATGTGCACCAGCCGGGTAAGAGGGGAAATGTCTTGGAGTGCTACTGGTTTTCTCCTTGGCTTCTGCGCTGCGACGATTTTAATTTTTTTTTAATTTAATTTTCATTTTTAGTGTCACTTTTTTGTAGATGGACAATTTTTCATTTTTTAAAAAATAAAATTTCCGTTTTTGGTGTGATTTTGTACAGATGGAAGGTTTTTCAGTTTTTTTTTCAGTTTTTGGAAAATACAATTTCAGATTTTGGTGTGATTTTGTACAGATGGAAGATTTTTCCTTTTTTTAAAAAATATAATTTCCATTTTTAGTGCCATTTTTTTATAGATGTAAGATTTTCCGTTTTTTAAAGCACTTTTTTCGCATCTTCTCCTGGAATTCGTTTTATGAGTTCTCATTATTTTGGTCAGCTATTTTTTGTTGAATTTTCACTGAAATTTGTGGTGAATTTGCCGTTGATTCGTTTTCTCGAATGTTTTATTTCCGTAACATTCAGTGCCTTTCATAGGGTGCTTAATCTTCGTTGATTATCACGAGGAAATTATATATTGCATTCTTTTTTGCACATTGCTTTCCCAAAACTTTTTGTAATATTTTTAGAATTTTGTAAATTTTTTTGGGATTGCATTAAGACGAAGAAATTTTCCTGAAGTTGTGTAAATTTTCCTAACGTTGCATAGGATCTTAATTATTCCAGTCGATGGAGCACCGATTTACTGAGAAGTTTATAAAAAGTTCTCTTTGCTGTTTTCTCTTACACTCATGATTTAACGGTGAGACGTGCCGATCCCATTAGCAGTAATTTATTTATGCTAGAGGCGTTTTTATTTGACGGGATTCCATCACGGGTGAAGGAATTACTTCCGCTCGCTGCTCGTGAATGTAGGCAGCGTCGAAAAGCAGTTTATACGTATGCGACGTGCGTCATAACAAGATGCCGGCATTTATCGTCCGTGGAATAATCATAACGTTTGACAGATGTATTTATTTCCCGTACAGGCAAGCCGGAATTCAAGTACGTGGGCAACATGCACGGCAACGAGGTGGTGGGCCGGGAACTACTCCTCTTATTAATCCAAGCCCTCCTGGAGAACTACCACGACTCCCCATGCGTCCAGACCCTCGTCAACGCCACCCGCATCCACATCCTGCCTTCCATGAACCCCGACGGCTTCGAGGCCAGCCATCCCGGGGACTACGAGAGCGTCCAGGGCCGCGGCAACGCCAACAACGTGGACTTGAACCGCAATTTCCCCGACCAGTTCCTCACCACCAACGACAACGCCCGCCAGCAGCCGGAGACGGCCGCCGTCATGGCCTGGATCCGCCGCTACCCCTTCGTCCTGTCCGCCAACCTCCACGGGGGCTCGCTGGTGGCCAACTACCCCTTCGATGACCTGCAGCAGAACCCCACCGGTCCCGCGGTGTACAGTCAGAGCCCGGATGACGCCGTGTTCAAGCAGCTGGCCGAGGCGTACTCGCAGGTGACGATAGGAATAATTACCGTAAATAACGGAGAGACCAGTACGATAGGAATAATTGCCGTAAATAATCTATCTTATCGACCTGACTCAACGGCAGAGAATGAGCTGATAATCTCAATGCGGCATCTAAGTCTAAGAATCTGCGCGAAGCGAGAAACTGCACGTCCGACGATAATTTAATTAAAAACTCAGAGTATTGTGGAAAGTGTTCCATCTCACGTTAATTGGAATGGTTTCTTCAGCTAGATCGCGTGAACGCTAGGCGTTGCCTTTTGTAAAACATCTTATGAAAGTTATTTATATATACTACAACCCCCGAAGACTAAATCACAAATTTTAATTAAATACAAATTTAATTTAATTTAATTACCTGTTGTAACTCGTTCTTGTATTAATCTAGGTAGTATGTTTCGATACATTGCGCCCTGTGTTTGATTTCACCAGTAAAGTTGAGATTTAATTACAAATTTTAAAATGAGGAAGCTGATCACGACTGACTGATGCCCAAAATACTGTCACTCACGGACTTACTGTGTAGTCGCAAGGCACCTCTGTGTAGAAAACCAAAACACACCCGAAAATAATACAGAACGTTCTAGGAAGTACAAGGAATAATAGCAAGTACGAGTAAAGAGATTAAAGTACGTACAGTACTAATGGCTGACGTTCCGTCACAGGCGCACCAGACCATGTACGAAGGCCATCCCTGCCGACGCTACATGGACTCGGAGTACTTCAAGGACGGCATCACCAACGGCGCCAAATGGTACCCGGTGGCCGGCGGGATGCAGGACTGGAACTACCTGCACAGCAACGCCTTCGAGATCACCCTGGAGCTGGGCTGCTGGAAGTACCCCACCGCCGAGCACCTGGCATCCTTCTGGGAGGCCAACAAGCGCCCGCTGATCGCCTTCATGATGGAGGTGCACAAGGGCGTCAAGGGCTTCGTCCGCGACGAGGCGGGGCAGCCGTTGGAGGGCGTGAGTGTCCAGGTGGAGGGGATCGATCACGTGGTGACGTCGGCGGTGGACGGGGATTATTGGCGGTTGTTGGTGCCGGGGACGTACCGGTTGTTCGCTTACAAGAAGGGCTATGAGACGGAGCGCCGCAAGGTGACGGTGCTGGCGGAGACGCCGGCTGTCGTGGTCAACTTCACGCTGAAGAGCAGTGGAGCCGGGATGACCACCGCCGGCCCGGGCGATGAGGTGCAGTTCGACATGGAGGTGGTGCGGCTGAATACGCAGCGCCCCGTGGAGGAGCTGGAGGCCGACACCACCACCAAGCGGGAGGTCGGGGCGCTGACGACTAAAAAGGGCCAGGAGGAGATTTCAACTGGGCTGGGTTTCGGCATCATGCTGCTGTTTTTCTGTAAGCACAGCCTACATAATTAATTTTCAAAATTTTTGAACTACTGTAGCTAATATTAATTTATTAAGAGTTATTTGGAAAATTAATTTGTTTTGAAATTTAACTGGAAAATTTATATTTTGAAAAATAATTCGGATGTTTATTTGGTACAGTCATAAACGTAAAAAACTAAATTCGAGATTAGCGGTTAATATGAAATAAATTTGAATAATTAATTTTTAAATAATTTCAATAAATAAATTCGATATTCTCGTTAAGAAATTTGTGGATTAATTTGCAAAAAAAATGTTAAATAATTTCTTATCCATAATTTTCAAACTGATGTCATGGTTATTCGAGAAATTAATTTATTTGAAAATTCAACGACAAACCTGGCGATGTGATATGGTTGCAGGCGGATCGGTGCTGATGCTGGGCTTCTTCGTGTTGTGCTGCGTGAACATGCGGCGGCGACGGGCGGCCAGCAAGGCGGACGTGGAGGTGGGCTTGGCCAACGCCAACAACCGGCGCACCCCGGTGCGCATGCAGGACCTGTCCGGCTCCCCGTCGCGACTGAAGCCGGGGGTGGGCCCGGGGGCGGGGCGGCGGGAGGGGGCCGAGGCGCGCTCCCTCCTGGCGCAGGACGACGAGTGAGGCGTGCGCGGCGGTTTAGTTGGTGTTTAGTTTGACGCGTTCCCTTTTGTCTTTCTCTCTCACTCGGTGTTTGGACTCTTTTTGGTATTATGCATCTCTCACCCAGTCTCTCTCGTTCCCGTTCATTTATAAAGATGTTGTTTTATTTGAATTCTCAGAGTCTCTAGATGGTCAGTCTGTTGCGGGAGGTGGCCGGCGCCGGGCAGTCGAGTGATTTGTGTTTCCGTGCTGTTCAATAAGCTGCAGTTTTGCTCAGACGATCCATCGTGTCCGATCACGATAGAATAAATTCATTAATTTATATGCTAGCGCATGTAACGCAGAAAACACCAAAGGTTATGGAGTTCTTAGAGTACTAAGAACTCCATAACGGACTCGCTAAAGTAGAAATTCTGCTAAGCGGCTATTACAATTAGTTAGTAGAAATTATTATTATTATTGCTGAAAATTCAAATTATTTAAAAGTATTTTATTTCGGCAATCACTTGCTGAAAGGAAAGCTGCCTTGCGTTGGCATACTGGTGTAATTTAAGAAAACAATTTGAATATTAAAATAACAACGTAAGTCGGCGACTTCCTAATCAGACAAAATGTTGAAGATCAATGTAAAACTGATTTTTTAAGAGTATTTTAACCGTATATTAAATCAAAAACTTTAATTTGTCGGTGAGTAGATTAACATGTAACTGATGTACCGTAATTATCGAATTAGAGGCCCAGGGTTACAAATATTTCAAATGTCTCACGGGGCAATTACGGGCATGGGCTTGTATTTCGGAGGGGGCTTCAATTTTTCAAACTAGCTTTTTTTGCATTGGTTAGTATGGGCTATATAGCATTTAATTACAGTAAGCCCATGGGCTTATATTTCGGGGGGAGCTTATAACTTTCAAACAACCTTAGGGTGGGCTCTAATTACGGGGGGAGCTTCTATTTCGGGGGGAGCTTATAATTCGATAATTACGGTAAGTAAAGTTCATACTGCACAGTAACAAAGCAACCGCAGACAGGCGGCTGTTCAAACAAATGGCCAAACTGTGAATGAGTTTAGGACAATCGGCTCACCAATCGGCCAGCTTTTCACAAGCTGGCTCACCATCAGCCGCAGTCCACACAGTCGACGGAATCTGTCCAGCTGATCTGAAAATAGCGGCATTTTATTGTCGATGATTTATCTGCGCAAGTTTTTTTTCTATTTCTGCACTGATTATTGTTAAATGTTATGGCTCTTTATTAATTCTGGAGCCTGAATGTTTTGATCGCCTTCGTTGTTCTGGACCACGCCTGACGTTAGGGATCGCGAAATGAAGCGAAAACAAGTAGGTGAGTACGTCGGTTGGTTTTTTAAAAATGTACGTGAGCTTTTTCTGGTTGTACGTTTTTGTATCCGGCGTAAAGCAGTTGCTGCCGTGATCATTGGCCGGTTTTTCTCGTTTTAAGACATTCTAAGATCGCGGTGTGATTAATTTGCGTGATGTTGGCATTCATTTGGCCGTAGCTGGTCTACCGACTCTACATATTTCGTTGTATACCGACCGTTCAAACTACTTAATAAAAAGGAGGTGTTCCCCAGGAAATTGCAGACGTCTTTTATGGTGCCAGCCTCTTCGCCTTCAAGAAAAAGGACGGCGGCATCAGACCTATAGCTGTCGGATTTTGTCTTCGGCGAATAGTATGCCGCATCGTGACATACAGATGCACCCACTTCGATGACGTGCTACGGCCCGAGCAGCTAGGATTTCCTACAAAAGGCGGTGTTGAAGCAGCAGTCGCTTGGAAATCTGCTGACGGACTCTACCCTGAGAATCGCTGTTGGGCTTCGCCTCGGAGCAGCTATCGTCACTCCACACCGTTGCGTCTGCGGGGACTGGGTGGACGCCCGAGGCTACCCTGGGCTTAGCTGCAAGAAAAGCCGCGGCAGAAAGCCCAGACACAGTAGCCTGAACGTTGTCTGTAAACGAGCATTCACATCAGCCGGAATCGAAACAGAACTTTACCAGCGGGCTTGTGCCGAACGAATGGCAAACGACCGGATGGCGTCACGTTGACTCCATGGGAAAGAGGAAGAATGCTGACTTGGGACGTAACCTGTGTCTGTACGGTGGCCTTATCGCATATCGCGGCAACATCCGTGCGAGCTGGAGCAGCGGCAGCAAAAGCTGAACGGGATAAGGTAACCAAGTACCAGAACATCACCCATGACTACTTGTTCAGCGCTTTTGGAAGCCACCCGCCTGATCACGGAAGTGGGTAGGAGGGTACGGCAAGAAACCGGCGAGGCACGAGCATCGGAGTATGTACGCCAGCGAATCAGCATAGAAATCCAGCGCGGGAACGCGGCCTCCGTCCAGGGAACAGCTCCACCGGGAGCGAACTTAGATCAGTTGTTCTCTGTTCTTAGACCTCCCGAGGCTGTTTTGTGCTGATTGAAAGTACTTCGTTGTGATTTTATTTGTTTTTCTATAAGCGGAATGGGTACAATTAAAATGCAATGCAAATAAAAATGATTTGCGATGCTGAATTGCAGTCAGGTGACAGACCGTATTAAATAACCTGATTGATTACTGATCGATTCTCTAATTAATGAATTTATTTTATTTACAATTTTGTACGACCGTACGACGTGTACGTTAAGAGAATCCATGGAACTGAGTCAATGAATTATTGTTGCGACGCAACCCGAAAATACAGGCTCTGTGCGTACATGACCAGTTGTTTTTTATACGATTCGCGCAGTTTCGTATACGTCTACGGGTAATGGAGGAGTAATTATGTTAATTATATTAATAAAATGATGATTACTGGACGCCAGCATTATCTCGTATTAACGCTCAATCGAGTATTTAAAATTAATATTATTTTTGTTTTGATTGTTTTTTACCATATGTATTTTAATTATTATTATTTTGTGGTGTAATTTGTACGGTTTTTCAATTTTTGTGACATTTTTTACGCCTATTCTGGAGGACAGAGCATGCTGGTAGTATTCTTCACTAAGCAAGGTATGAAAATGTATCAGTAATAATGGAACGTTCCTCCTATTCGTTGATATTTCTCACACGTACTCGTATATACGAGTATTTTGCAATTATCTTGGTATAATTGAATTTTGAGAGTACTTTCCCTTTTAACCCGCGGGCGGATACAGATTTTGGTTGCTTTTTAATGTCCAAATTTAACTATGAAGCAGTTTGCCCGCGCTTGCATTTTGTAATTTTAAAAGCCTATTAAAACGTTAAAAAAAAATAAAACTTAATAAAAAATTAAAATTAAATACATTAATTTATTAGAATTAATTTTGAGAGGCTGCAAGTATAGATATCTGCGTGTCAGTGTAGGGCACCCATCGTGACATCCCCCTCATATATGGACGCTGCATCTCCAGCCAGTGCCCCGTCATCCACGCCGATTGATGCTGGCCGTGACCTTTACGGATGCTGCCTCTGACACGCTGCTGTTCCTCACTACCACCCTCCATTTAATCGGATGCTGCTATTCCCTACCTTTTCTCAATGCCTCCGCGCAGACCATCCACCTCCGCCGCGTCCGCAGCCCCGGCACGGATGACCTTGCCGACGCCCTGCAGCTCAGCTACACCATCGACATGTTCGGCGCCAGCTACAAACTGCAGCTGCAGCAGGCCGTCGTGGCCGCCGCGGACCTGCAGCTCAGCTATATGAGCCCGGCCGGGCAGTTGAGCCGGCTGGCGGTCAGCGCGGCACAACGGGCCTGCCACTACCGCGGCACCGTCACCACCTGCCAGCCGGCCACGCGCCGCTGCTATCAGGGGCGGGCGGCGTTGAGTCGTTTTGCGCAGGGGGTGCGCGGCGTCCTGAAGATCGGCGGGGAGGATATCCTCATTGAGCCGCTGCCCGAGACGCTGCTGGCGCGCCGGATGAGGTTGGTAAGCATCACCCGTATTATTACTACTGGTATTAATATTATTTTTTGAATTTGCTTGATTTTTTGAATTTTCTCGTATTTATTTAATTTTATTAAAATTTATTTTTTATTTGTTACATTTTTATTATTTTTTATTTGTCTGTATTAAATAGATTTAGCAGCGTGCACATCGCCCGTCGGCGCCTCACATCCGACTCGCGCGGGACGGACGCCGGTGACGAAATGGAGGCAGACCCGCAGCGCTTCGACGTGCTGGACCAGCTGGCCAACGCTCTGCACCTGCACCCGCTGCGCATCACGCCCATCACCGTCACGCCACCCGACAGCCTCCAAGTGCAGGTGGCCGCCCTCGTCGACACGCCCATGCTGCGCAAACTGGCCAAAGTCTTCGCCGACGTCAATGACCAGGTGCGTGGATGGCGCGTTCTTTAACTACCGATTATTTAGTATATTTTAATTTTATCCGATTTACTGCACTGCTGTTTACTTTGCATCAACTAAGATTAATTCTCTTGATTTTAGTCAAATAATTTCTAGGCTTTTACATGTATCTCTTTAAATAAATAGAATTATAGAACTAATATTTATTTATATAAAAAATTTCCATTTATTTTAGCTGAAGGTGATTTTAGTAGTTTTAAATTAGTTGTTAAAAAAGCACAGTATTTTTATTTTATTTATTTTTAATTTGCTTTCATTTAATCAACGCAGTTTCTTCGAAATACAGAAAGGTCACGACAAGTACATTCTTGCAGGTGACGCTGGTGTTGGCGGCGTACAACGCGGTGAACATGCTGTACGACGACGCGTCGATCGGCGCGATGAAGGTGCGGCTGGCGGTGAAGCGCGTGCACCTGGACGACAGCGGGAGTATGCCGCGCAGCGAAAAGGTCACCGATTACTTGAGCGATCTGTGCCGGCGCTACCAGCGCGAACTGTTGGCGCGGCTCGGTCTGGCGCGCGCCGACTGGGACCTGACCACGGCGCTGACCGGGCTGGACGTCTACGCCGACGCCGCCGACGTCACGCGCGACGCCGCCTACCGGAACTTGAAGGGGACGGCCCGCAAGATCTTCACCGTGTCGGGAGGTGGGTGACGAGTAACGAACTCACCGGAAGCCGACGCTTAAAATAAATATTAATTATATATATATATACAACAAATATAAGGAATAATAACGTATGCATTTATATACACTTTTTTAAATTTAATATATTGAGTTTGTAATATTATGTAATTTAAACAATTAATATCTAATATAATATGATTGTTACACATATTTGTATACGCACGACATGTATATTTTTATTTATTAGTTCATGTATATTTGTATATTTTTTGTACAAGTATGTATATGTCATTTATCTGCATATGCAGATATACGAGTATATATATACAGTATGTTTACATATATATACAATAATACAGTAATTATTGTTTACATGTGTATATTGTTTACATATGTATTTGTATATGTCTCGTATAATAATTATGTATATATATACGTATCTTTATTTATATGTGGACATCCGGATGTACAGATATGTTAATGTATATACATATATCTGGATGTACAGATATGTACAGTATATAAATCTTTACATATAATATCCGTATATTTCTCGTACACAGTATTATGTATGTGTAGTGTCGTACGGCGGCGGGATGTGCAGCGTGGAGAAGAACTGCATGGTGACGGAGTTTGCGCTGATGTTCGGGAACATCGAGACGATCGCGCACGAGACCGGGCACACGCTGGGCATGTACCACGACGGCAGCGGCAACCGCTGCGACCGCCGCGGCAACCACATCATGTCCATCCAGCAGCCGCAGCGGCAGCGCGCCGGCTGGTCCCGCTGCAGCACCGACAGCCTCCAGCACTTTGTCGTCAACGGCCACGCCCACTGTCTCATCAGTAAACCGCCCCGCGACTAACTGCCCTCTCGCTCATGTTAATTTGTACTGATTTGCACATCGGCAAAAAATGTATATAAATATACCTACAGATCTGTATTGCACACATAAAAATGCGCACGTTCCACACGAAAACAAGGGAAACTTAAGCAGTACAAAAATGATAAGGACTGGAATGTAGCCGGACATTTACGAAAGGCGCGAGCCAGCAAGCTAGATAGAGCTGTGATATCACCTATGTTTTACTCGATACTTCAGCCGTTCGAACACAAATTACAATACGCGTAGTCCTTTGGACAGAACATACCAGTGCCGCTGTGTTTTTCATCGTCGATGAGTTTGACACAGATTTAGACAAACAAATCAACAACAATAACGCCATGTGCCGGCGTCGGCGTGTCTGATGCGAAGCGGAAGTACGGTAGAAGTAGTGATTGCCGATATTGATACAATGCATGTGTGTTACATGCAGTTCCATCACTTCGATGAAATACAGAAAGATGTAAAAACGTCTTGTACCCATTCGGCAAGAGATGCGGATAACGGCGACCACGAGCAGAAAAACAGTGAGTATAACGGATATCGTAATTACGCGTCGATGCTGGCGACATACTGTAGACATAGCCAATATATGATTATGTTGCGCTTTAGGAGCGATCACTCGGTTGTTTTCGTTATTATCAGCTGCTGCGGCCTGAGCTGGCTGGGGCGCACCGGCGGACAGAACGTCCAAGGTACCTGCGCAGACAAACATATATACTTCTACAACAATCTCTAAGCGCGTATTACCTAAGTATATAGTCCTTATATAGATATACTGATATCATACTGATTAGCAACTGTTCGTGTGAAAACTGTATCAGCATGGCTGCATACGTATGTACATTGGCTAGTGGTGAAATGCGGCGGCAAGGGCATGGACGTGAGCGTCTCCGGTCCCTTTGACGGCCTGCTGAGCGTCAAGGGCTCCCCCTGCCAGGCGGAAGTGCGCCTCAACGCGCAAGCCGCGCCCCTGACCTTCTTCGTGCCCTACGGAGCCAAGTGCGGCGTCTGGGTGGACAACCGGGTAAAACTATTCCCCAAATGCTATGTACTGCACTCTGTATTGACGTATTGAGTTTTTATGACTGCTATATGATTTACATGTAAGTATTTATCATACGCCAATGTTTTTTTTTTTATATGTAGCTGTATAATTTTCATGAGTTTTATGATTGGCCGGTTCATGGTTGTATTGACGTGATTGCCTGGTTTGCTGCGTACAGGGCCGCGCCGGTTTCCAGCTGGTGAAGACGACACAGCGCCTGCTGGACGGCGGCGGCGGAAGCGGGGAGCGGCGGGTGTACTACGAGACGGAGGAGGCCAGTGTACTGTGCAAGTACTGGATCACGCTGCAGGATGTGCTGCGCGGCCGGTCGCCGGCGTTGCCGCTCGGCGACAAGGACGCCCAGCCGATGCCGCTGGCCCGCAACCTCTATCCCATCGACATGTACGAGTCGCCCGTACTACTCATTAAGGAATAACGCCTGATCGCCAATATTCGCTGTCGTTACTCAATGATTTTATTTGACTTTTTACTGCATTTATTAACGTAATGTATGCTGCTGCATAAAGCCGGCGTTAGCTTTCTGATTCCGGCGGCTGCTTATATCCTGAAAATTAATGGGGACTCGTCTGCTGTTTTTACTAAGTGTGACTGTTTTAGTTCCGGGGAAGGGAATGTTCTTATGTTCTTAGAGATGCTGTTAATGCAGACTTAATCGGAAAGGATTCATCGGTATTAAAGCTCTTCATCTGATTCATACTTAGAATGTGACCCAGTGCCAACATCTGTACACACGGACTGTGACTGATTTTTCCGACGACTGCGCCGGCAAATGTAGGTCGGTTGTGCACTTGACCTCGAATTCGTGAACGCTACAATACTGCGCCGGCCAGACGGTAGATAGGTGTAGCCGGTAGCGCCTAGGCAAGCGACTGTCCCGCTCACCAAGCAGAAATTTACCTAATTAGAAAGTCATTACTCTCATGAAGCCCCACACCGTAAAACGAGCAACCAGCGATTCTCATGATGCGGAAAGAGGAAGCATTCGGGAGCGCCACTGAGGGAGGCGTACGTACGTACATGCGAGCAGCAAGCGGACCGGAACTCGTACCGATGAGTGGTCAAGCCAATCACCGACGCACCGGTCGGCTGATGACCTTGATTGGTGGTTAATGCGTAGTATAAACGTATCGGCAGAATGTACGTACATGCGCACAGTACAGCACTGTACCGATACTGCGTACGATGCTGAACGCAAATACGCATTTTTTATTAGGTACTCGTACAATATACGAATTACAACAATATCTTGTCATAGTAAAATGAGAACAAGCTGCAGAAGAGCCTTGTTCGGTGCCCTATCAGCAGTAAGCAGAGTGACCGTTTCGCCATTGCAGGCCACAGCTGAAACAGTTGGCTAGTCGTAAAAAAAACATAAGCAAAATACAATATGTACATATATTCATCAAATTATGACGTGCCGCGATATCCGCATGCGACACACGCTGTCAGCCATCTTGCATCTTGCTCATCTCGGTCTGCATGAGAAGACATACTCGCATTCCTTCGTACACCACATGTACAGATACAGTGCATATAAAAAATTCTGCACACAGCGTGATAATCTGACTTATGCGGCGTATGGTACAGGTACGCCCGCTGCTGGGTAGTTATTGATTAATAAATCTATTAATCAACACCCTCTTAGCGACAGGACAATACCGTTGACGTCGACCAGCGCCGCTGCATCGGCCGGAACACTGTACAGATATACCGGGTCATCACTTCGCGAGTGCCGCGCACAACACTACCTGACATTATAGCGCATGGTTTGTTTATCGAATCACCGTGGTTTCACTCTTAATTAACTGCCGCTCTTGCTCATCGGCTGTTGCGAAGGATTACGTCGCTAGCGGGATTATTGTCTAGTTCCTCGGGAGGAGCGTTGGTATCCCGTTGATTCCGGGATGGCGCCGTCGGAGAGGCGCCGGCCATTGGCAGGTGGCGCTGCGGGATCCGTCGGTCTTGTATTCCTGTTCCTGGTCAGCATTAGCCACGCCCAGTTCCAGATGGGCGGCCAGGGTGGCGCCCCCTTCCAGAACAACTTCAATTTCAATCCGCAGGCCATGCAGCAGGCACCCATGATGGGCATGCAGCAGGGCGCGCAGATGCCCATGGGAGGCTTCGCCGGCAACGGCGGTTCACCTAATTTCAATCTTCCAGGTCAGTTTAAATTATTGCCTAACGTAAAACCTTCTATTAGGACAATTTAAGTGAGTTTTTCACCATAAATGCTCAGGGTACGTCTTTGTTCCCACGGTCTTTTTTGTATGGGAACGCAAGTCCACCTAACGTATTTTTGCCTGAACACTGCGAATGCTTTTATGTTTCTTAGATTTCTTATGTTTTCCTAGGTAATTCTTAGGTTATTCTTAGGTTTTCTTGGGTTTCCTTAGGTTTTCTTATATTAGGTTTTTCTTGGATTTTAATTTCTTAGGTTTTCTTATGTTTTCTTAGGTTTCGCATTTAAATCGGCATTTAGAATTCATTTAAAAGGCGTTTAGAATTCTGAGGAAGCTTTGAAATTTCGCAAAACTTAGAAAATTGAGTTCTTAAGAATGTGACCTTTGGTATTTAGCAAGGAAGGGCGGTAACCAATGATGTCATTTGTTTAATTACTAGAGCATCGTACTAGGTTTTACATAAGAAGTACAGGTGATTATTGGAGCGGATGCGGTGAAGTGATTAGGATAGAGGAAGAGGTAGTACCGCGCTAAAGTTAAGCGTTGCCTTGACCGCCGCCGCGATGCCCGCGGGACACGCAGGCATCTCATCTCGCGTTCGGAAATCTGTCTTGTCTTTCTTCGCGGGTGTTGGCGCTGCGCTTGATCAACGGCAGCGTTTAGTTATAGTGCCGCCGACGATAATATTATTATATGATCGGCCGTCATGTTAGTGGAGCATCAATAAAATACATATATGCAGCTAGCTGTATGTATATGTCCATACTCGGATGAATGAATGCTGACCGATCCGTCGCGGAACTGCAGCCGAGCAGAAGCAGGCAGCAGACGAGTCAGTCCATTGAACGATAGGCGATGCGGCTTACTGCCGGCCATGACAGTGTTATTAGCGTTATTACTATTATCGCTATTATCAGCATCGGCCGGTTTACAATATTGTTGACGCTTAATAACGTAGCGCTGTCTGTACGTAATAGCATTAAGGCTTCTCTGTAAATAAATCGACAACGGCAGCCGCACATGTAATCAGGTGGCTTTGAACTTGGCCCGCTAATCCAATTAAGACGCTGGTAGGGCCAGGGACAGGCTGGCCGACAGTCCATCGGGACAGTATGGTTATAGGTCAACTGGGCCCGAAAACAACCAGCTCAATCGAGACCTGCTTGCACGAAATAAGAAACATGCCATGCACTTCCTCCTTTTTTTCGGTTTTCGCATGATGCCGGCGATAATAAAAAATATTAAAACATAAATCTATTTAAATAATAAACTAGTTAGTTAGTTAAAATTTTAACAGTACACTTTATGGTATTTTGACGGTTGTTGCTTGATAAAAGGATTGTTTAGTAATTGATCGATTTTTTTTAATTTTTTAGGTTTGTCAATAAATCTAATTGCAGAAAATATACAAAATAGATACTCGCCATATAGTTTAGTTTAATTAACAATTGAAAAACTGGAGTAAACTGTAAGATAAATAAGTAGATAATTTAGTTTGAATAAACAAATTCAAATCTCAGAAATATATGTGTATTATGACATAATTAAGGGAAGTGGCCCGGTACATGGTACCAGATTCGTGTACATGCACGGAAACTTTCATTCTCGCGCACTCCCAAACACATTTTTGTTTCGTTTTATGGCATTCTGTAGCCAGATGATTTGTATACACTAGTGTGAAAACCGTTTGTGCGCGCAACATCCGGTTCGGGAGTTATGGCTGTAAGAAAATTCCCAAAAGTGTAAATGCTTTCAGGTGTACCAAAAGTCTCGTTATGGACCGGTCTCCTTCGAATTCTGCATGTAAATGCACATGGCCATGAAGATCGTTTTTACACCGATCCAGACTTCCACGATTTTTTTCAAATTTTAGAATGAATTTTTTAATTTTTGAAATTCATTTTAAAATTTGAAAAACATGCTAGAACGGTGGATCGGTGTACATGTGAAAACGTTCTTCGGGGTTATGTGCATTTACGTGCAAAATCTCAAAGAGATCGGTCCATAATGAGCCTTTTGGTACACCTGAATGCATTTAAACTTTTTGGAATTTTCTTACAGCCATAACTCGCGAACCGGATGTTGCGCGCGCAAACGGTTTTCAGGCCTGTGTATACAAATCATTTGACTACAGATTGTCATAAAACAAGAGAAAAAAGGGTTTGGGAGCGCGCGAAAGTGAGAGATTTCGTGCATGTACACGAATTTGGTACCATGTACCGGGCCACTTCCCTTAACACACAGATTTTTTAATGATAGTAACAAACTAAAAATTAGGAAATATATAATAAATATGTAGGCAATTTGAATTTAATAAGCAAAGGTCATTGCAGATGGCAACAACATCCAGAAGTCGGATTACGTGGCACCCGAGTCCCCCTACTCGTACCGGCAGGAGGCGTTCCCGGAAACGCGGCAGTTCTTCGGCGCCAGCAATCCGCAACAGTCTTTCAACCCAGCGCAGCAGAATTTCAACAACCCGGCGCAGCAGCAAATGCCGTTCAACGCGGCGCAGCCGCAGCAGAACTTTGACCCCGCCCAGTCGATGTCCATGCAGATGGCCGCCAGCCAGGCCATCCCGCAGCCGTCGCAGAGCCAGGGCCCGCCGGTGCAGTTCGGCATGTCCGACGGGCAGTCCTTCCCGCAGCTGCCCAACAGCCGCTTCCCGGAGGTCAGCGCGCCCAACATGCAGTTCAACGCGCCTTCCATCCCCAACTTCCACGAGCCGGAGTTCGACTTTTCCGGATTAGAGCGGCTGCAGGCCGGCATGGCCAGCGTGGCCACCGGCTGGCCGCAGGGCACCGCCAGCCACATGCAGGCCAACGGGCCGGTGGGGCCGGGTCAGATGGCCGTCCCCGGTCTGCCGCCCAACAACCCGCTGCAGCAGCTGGCCTTCGGGAGTCAGTTGGACGACCGGCTGAGCGCCGCGCCGCTGGACAGCGGCAACGGGGTGGCCGACAACCAGCCCTCCCTGTTCCTTAACCTGCAGCAGGGTCAGGGCGACTTCATGGACCCCGCGCGGGCCATCCACCGGCAGAACGCCCGCCAGCCGGGAAGTAGCCAGGAGGTCGCGCCGGCGGTCACCGCGGAGCCGGAAGCGGACGCCACGTACAGCAGTAGTGAGGAGAGCCACGAGGCCGACGCCCAGCAGCTCCTCTCGGCGTCCACCCAGCACATGGCCAAGACGGGCCAGGAGGTCATCGCCACCGTCAAGGCGGTGCCGTTAGACCGCCGCCCGGTGCCCGCCGTCCCCACCGCCGCGCCGGACCGCCGCCCGCTGGCGACCGTCACCACCGCCGCAGCGGAAGCCGTCAGCGAGGAAGCCACAACGGAGGCGGTGACCTCGGCGGCGCTGCCGGACATCCCGCCCAACGGCCCGACTTGCGGCTTCCACGGCGCGGAGAAGTGGAAGAAGAGCGTGTGCGAGGAGTGCGTGTGCGAGCGCGGCGTGACGAGCTGCAGTCGGGTGCAGTGCACGGAGAAGCCGCCGCACACCGGCTGCGTGCCCGTGTACCGTTTCACGCAGTGCTGTCCCACCTTCCAGTGCAACGGTAAGTAACGCGCGATAAGCAGATAATCAGGCCGGTTAGTCTACATTCAGGTCGAGTGCGGCGCGTATTTTTGCATAGTATTTTGCGCATAAAAAGAGCACTTAGCAGTGGTCAATTTCGACGAGTGTCGAAGCTGGACGCGGATGATAAACGCGAGAAGAGTAATATGTCGTTATAGTGTGATTAATAGCCGGTGTAAATTTAATTGGCCCGAGTGTGCTGAATTAGTTTCGCCGCTGCCACCGCAGCGGCGAAAGTCGAAAGTAGGTGGGACCCTAAATAATCCAGCCTTAACTAGTGTAATGGGAAAATTAAGCGCACTCAAGCATCGTTTACGGCATACTGCATTAGCATATATATTTAATCATTAATATATGTGCGCATTTTTTTTGTTATCGCAGTTAATCAAATTTCGAAGCTTGTTAGCAATGTGTGCTGTATTACAGTTGATAGAAAATTATTATTAACATACGGTTGATAGATGTGTTGCCGGTTATTGACCTTTCGACATGTGCAGCTGCAGTGATGCGCTCACGCTTAGCTTCCTGTATAAATAATAATTGTTGCTTATTGATTACTGCCTTCATTCAATTGTCCACGCTACATTTCTCTTGAAAAGCTTTCCGTTCAAACGATTAACAGCTTTGCATCGTGACTGATTTTAATGCAGCGCCACAATAGCTGTAATTATATCGCCACGAAAAGCTCACACGATGCAGTACTGATCACGATAAATGTTATAATAAATATTATTTTTTCATTAATGATAATTTTTTAAAAATAAACAATAAATTTTATTAAATAAATATTACTGTATCTACAGTAATAATAAATTAATAATATTTTTACTTTATTTAAGTCTAATCTTTTTTATTATTTTTTTATTGATAATAATTATATATACATAAATTATTATGTATATTGCAGAAAACATCCATATATGTTTTGCACGTGTATTAGCCAGGACGATGCATAATCATGGTGGTTTTCTTGTAGGTACCGCTCGAGGTCAGGTGCCGTCGTTGGAGGTTAAGGCAGTCCAAGGTAAGGGCTTATTGCGCAACACAGATTAATCCCCGTCCATCATACGTCATTCCGTGTGTGTTGACGACAGACGGCGACAACTGCAGCGCGGTGGGCGACTTTGTTCCCGCCTCGGTGAGCAGTCCGTGTCTGGCCTGTAAGTGCAACAGCAAACTGAAGATCCAGTGCAAGACCATCACCTGCCCGCCGGCCCCCACGGAGACCGGTTGCAAGGAGCGCCTGCCCAAGAACCCCGCCGCCTGCTGTCCGGAGTACGACTGCCTGCACCCCGCCGGCAAGGTCACCTCCGCCGACGGCCACCACGACGAGGATGACGGCGATGAGGACGTCGCGACGGTGGAGCCGACCACCACGGTGGTCACCAAACCGCCCACCACGGCGGCCACCACCCAGGTCACCACCGAGGAGGCCCTGACCACCGAGGAGCCCATGGTTATCAAGGTCCTGCCGGTGACCCAGCCGCCGACGACCGTGCCCACCACCCCTACCGCCGCCACGACCTCGACCACGGCCTCGACAACGACGACGCCCAGTTCCGGGGAGACCACCGTGTGGAACCCGCGACGCCGCCGCAGCACCACGACCACCACCGCCGCGTCCAGCGCTGCGGCCACGTCGACGCCGGCCACCACTGGCAAAGCCAGGACGACGACCACGGAGACGGCCACCACCGATGAGGAGGGCGGGGACGACGAGACAACAACATGGCCGGCGTTCCGCCCGGCCGGCGCGGCCATCGTCCATGCTCCGGACGCCGAGGCCGACATCCCGCGCGCGCAGCAGATCCGTTCGCAGGTTTCCGGTAAGAACAGTAGCTTATTTCCGGTCGAGCAATATGACAAGGAATCACCGATAGGTGCGGCAGAGAACAACGTCGCCTTGCCGAGCGCGCTCACCAAGGCCAATGCTTCCACCACAACGATACCAACCACGGTGGCGACTACCTCGACCACGTCCACGACCACTACGAAGACGACGACCACCACCACGGCCGCCACAACGGCGAAGCCGACAACCTCCACAACCACGACCACCACCACGCCAACGACGACGAAGACCGCCGCAAAGGTCACGGCGGCGTCGGCGTCCAAGGGGGTCATCCGTGACTGTCAGGGCGGCTGGAAGTTCCCGGCCGGTTGTGACATTAACCGCGACTGCACGTACATCGCCCGTTGGCGGCAGAACCCGATGGACCAGACGGTGCAGTTCAAGATCACCACGCGCGACGCCGACAAGTGGACCGGCATCGGCTTCTCCAACAATAAATCCCTGGTAAGACGCTGCCCTTCTGCGACGGTAAAGCAAAAAGGTTAAAATGTGTGTACGGTTGTAGGCCAACGTGGACATGGTAGTCGGTTGGGTGGACGCCGCCCAGAAGATCATTATCCAGGACCGGCACGGCGACGCACACCAGCCGCTGCCCGACCAGCAGCAGACCATCGCCAACCTGCGCGGTGTGCGCGTCGGCCAGATGACTACGCTGCAGTTCACGCGCCGGCAGCGCAGCGGCGACGATAAGGATGTCCACGTGGATGACGTCAACTGCCCGTATTTTGTCTTCCCGGTGCGCGGGGGTGCGTACGACACTTTCACCATGAAGATCCAGCCGCATGTCGACGATCCGGAGATGTCGGATGTTGGGGTGTGCATCACCAAGTGCGCCGAGACTGGTAATTATATGACGCGTTTGAATGGTTGCACTTATACATACGCCATATACATACGCGTATATAAACGCGATTTATGTGTATACGTTTATGCTCGCTACATCTACATATATCCGCTATAAATATGCGTGTACGTATATACGCAATATATGTGCGTTTATGTACGCTACATAAATACGCTACAAACATATTATATATATAATATACGCATATAAACGCAATATATGTACCTTTACACGCGCTACATGTATACGCTGTTACTATGTCCGCGGCAGCAATGGTCGACACCACGCCCGTCCACTTTATGACGACGACCACGCCGGCGTCGGCAGCGCCCACGCGCACCGCTGTTGCCGGGGCGACCACCCAGAAACCCGCAGTCAACCCGACCACGGCCGACGAGTCCGAAGACGACGCCGACTCAACGGCGGCATCCGCCAAGAAGAGCGTCGCCGTTTCCGGAAACACCGGTAAGCACAGACAGCCAAAGGTCACGAGCGACGTATTATGACACCGGTGGGACTGCAGGCGGCCACTGTGCCAACGAGGGCGCCGTGGTGTCGCTGAACCCCTGCCAGAACTGCAGCTGCCAGAAGGGCGTCATCCAGTGCGTCAACGTGGTGTGCAAGGACACCTTCCTGCAGCACCAGGGCTGCACGCCGCTCTTCAAGGTCGGCGTCTGCTGTCCCGAGTGGCAGTGCCCCAACCAGCCGCCGGCTACCACCGCCGCGCCCCGCTCCGCTCTCCTCACCACGCTGGCCTCCGTAGCCAACGCGTCGCCGACCACCACCCATGAGGCTCTGGTAAGAAGACTCTTTAAATACGTCGGAAACCGTTGAATCATACAGCAACCCACCGATGTAGGCGGCCAGGAAACAAGCGATCGGGACGGAGGAGACGGCGGACAGCAGCGATAACAGTGAGTCTGACCAGTTGATCCCGGACAAGATGGGCGTGGTGACGCCGTCTGCCGCCTGGCTGGAGCGCCAGCGCCACCTGCCGACCTCCACCGCCGCCGGCCTGCAGGACGGTGCGTCACCGCAACCCGGCGCCCGCTGTCCGTCAACGGTTACGCCAGCGGCCAATTAACTTGCCTGTGTTTGTTTCAGAAGAGACGTCCAAACCAGCAGTCGCCGTTGGAACCGCCTCGAACAACGGCTGCCTGAATTTCGCCTGCGGCGCCAACGCCACCTGCGTCATCGCTGATCCACGCACCGGCGCGCCTAGTAAGATCATTTATTATACTTATTAAATATTTTAAAATTCATTTTTTATATTGTTTTATTTTTATTGATTTATCATTCTTTTTATTAATATTAATTTTTAAGACAGTTTTTCTATTTTTTTATACCGTTTTCTTATTAGGTTGCGTGTGCAAACCCGGCTTCGAAGGCAACGCCAAAATCGCCTGTGGTAAGTGACGCCAAAGGTCACCAAGGAATCGCTCTAAATGGAAAGTTCATTATGTTTGTTGCGTATTTAGTCCTGTCCAGCCAGAAGTCGGGTCTGAATTCCTGTCGCTTCATCAAGTGCGGCAAGAACGCCCAGTGCTATGCTCTCAACGGGCAACCTCGTAAGTCATCAGCAATCATTTCGTTGCACGGTTTTTTATTAAGCCGGTTCGATTGGCAGAGTGCAAGTGCATGAGCGGCTTCAACGGAGATCCCAAGAAGGCCTGCGATGAGCAGATTACCGGCGGATTCGTACAGCCCTTCGGTAAAACATTAGTCAGATAACCAGGGTGTCGTTTCTTTATTTAATAACGATATATTTTTCAGAATGCCAACTGCGCGGCGAAATCGGCGGTTGCCAGAACTTTGGCATGCGCTGGCAATACGACTCGTACGTATCAACACGCGGTCGACAAGAGACTGTGCTTAAAATCTGATTTTTAACAGCCGAATTTCCGGATGCCGGCAGTTCGTCTACTCCGGCTGCGCCGGAAATGAAAACAACTTCGAGAACCGGCAGCAGTGCGAGCAGCGCTGCATGCCGCCGCGCCGTCTCTTTAAAGGTACTTTTAACACCGGTTTTTCTTGTCCCGTAATAACCGCCATGTGCGTCGCCCGCAGAACAGCAGTGCGCCTCCAACGACGACGTGGACAACCCGGCGTGCGCCCGCTGCGAGTGCACGGAGCAGGGCCACGTGGCCTGCACGCCGCTGACCTGCGGCGGCCCGCCCAACCGCGACTGCAAAGCGCTCCCCGTCGCCGGCGAGTGCTGCCCCAAGTTCGACTGCTCCTTCGTCAACGCCACGCAGGACGCGCCCGCCGTCACCGAGAGCCGCAGCGCCCTCTGCCCCGGGGTGATGTGCCGCGAGCCGACCTTCCGCGCCGGGTGTACGCGCGCCGTCGTCCCGGGCGAGTGCTGCCCGTCCATTCAGTGCAGTATGTGACCTTTACCTTATTTTACAAAGGCCACGGAGAGATCTTCTACAAAGGTCACGGGGTTATCCTGTTTTGTTTTGTAGACACCCGCGGGAACGTGGAGGAGGAAGAGGAGACTAGTACTAAAGCGGCGGAAACGGCGGTGACGACTGCCGCCCGCGGGACGGGGGTGCCCTGCACCGCCGACGACAAGATCAGCTCGTCCAATCCCTGCCTATCCTGCCAGTGCGTCAACGGCCTGACTAACTGCAGCCAGATTATGTGTCCACCCATCACGCCCGAACAGCGCCGCAAGTGCCGCATCTCACAGCTGGTCAGCCGTTGCCTCTTCATTAACATTTATTTTCAGTAGAATACATATATGTATATACGTATATATATGTATATATATGTAGATATATATTTGTACCTATACATATATATATTTAACACAAATTTATATAATTGATACAAAGAATATACATATATATTTTTGTATTCTTTATAATTTTATTGACTTATTAATGTAAATAACTGACAGGCCAATCAATGCTGTCTGAGCGTGGAATGCCCCGTCGTCCCCACCACCACCGTGGCCGTGACCCTTCCGACGCTCCCAACAACAACAACGCTGACAACTTCAACTAAAGCCGCAACCACCGGTACATTAAGAAATTCCCTTACTTTGTTTGTAATAAACGTGACGTCTGTGGGTTGACAGCTGCCACGACGCCAGCGTCGACGCGGGCAGCGCCGGAAGTGACGGCCAAGGTCAGCGTGCTGCAAGTGACCGCCAAGCCGGCGGCGGCCCCTCCCGCGGGCAAGCCGGGCTGCTCGGAGCCGGCGGACACCGGCGTGTGCCACGCGGAGATCACGCGCTGGTACCTCAACCCGGCCACCGGCGTCTGCCAGACCTTCGTCTACAGCGGATGCGGCGGCAATAAAAAGTCAGTAGTTCGGCATATTTTTGCTGAAGAGCGTAATCGCCGTAATGTGTTTAATGGATGTTGCGTTGCAGCCGGTATCTGACGGAAGAGCGCTGCAAGGCCGCCTGCAAGTGAGCGCTGCGTGCAGTGGATGAGGATTATGGCCATGGTTGTTGCGTTACGGTTGATGCAGTCGCTCCTATGGACTGACTCCCCTTAACTGCTTCCTTCGTTGTCGGTTGAAATATGTTTCTGTTGTTTGTTGTCGACAGTGCCGGTTGTGTTACGGCGCTCGTTGAGTTTGTCTGTTGACTGGCGCTGCGTTTTATATACATCGCTGTTAACACTGAAGCTATAGAGTACTAATCATTACATATGTAATTATATGTACGATGTTGATTGATGTAAATAAAATTAACTAATTAGCGGAAAACTACCTGACGGCAGTGACGAAACGTGCAGGAAAGAAGAACCGCTTTAAATGCGTTGCAATAAGCCTACATGTATTAGATCTATGTGGGAAGTGGAGTGCGCACTTGGACGCGGATAAGGATGCACCCGTGTTGTGTTGTACAATGACTACAATCTGTGCAGTTCTGCCGGCAAATTACGGGTAAACACTCAGGGAAGATACACACAACGCAAGACGGACCTGCCACTTGTTGCCACAGTACTCTCTGACGGTGGTAAACAAGGGGGCACTTGGGTTGCGTTGTGCCGCGTTAGCGCGAGTCAGCTGGTCAGCGATGACGCGTCGTGCTCTCGAGTAGCCGCGTAAGCCGATGCTTGTTTAGATGTTGTTGCACTCACTGATCGCGATGGCCCGGTACAGCGGTACCAGCCTGTACGACAGCCATCGTACACGCCATCATGTTCTGATAATCTCCTATTCGGAGCGCCGCGCCGGGTGTCCATTTCAACCGGATGTCATATCCAGCCGGCAGTTGCCGCGTTATTATATACCGGTCTGCATCAGGCGTTCAGGAAACCAGCCACTCGCTAGCCATTCATTCGCCAGTCAATGAAGAAGTCAAAGCCTTCGAGTGCCGAGCTTTGTTTAACGGATAGTTGATTCTTCGGCGCATCGGTGTTTCGGGATAACTGTTTATCGGAGAACAAGTGGATGTGTGGCGTGGTTGATCGGCACTGTGTTAACGGCGTCAGGGAATCATATTGAATTAACCGTATCGGAATTGAGCGGAAATGCGGCCGGCAGCGTGGTCGGATGACCGGCAACGCCAGCCGCAGCGGCAGCGTTGCGCGGCGCCGGCGTCCAGTCGACTCTCCTTGTTTTTGACTTCTGGTTGCCTTTTTCTTCAGAGTGTATGTAGCGTACAAGCGCTGACCAGCAACGACAGTAAGTACGCTTCAATATCTGCGCTGTATATATAATATATATGCTTAATATGGAAAATGTATACGCATATAAATATATGATTATTACGGAAAATATAAACGATTAATACGAAAAATATACGTATGTATATACGTATTTATATAAGTAAGTATTTATATATATGTATTTATATATTTGTATTTATATATATGTATTTATATATATGTATTTATATATATGTATTTATATATATGTATTTATATATACTATATATATATTTATATATACGTATTAATATATATGTATGTACATATATGTATTTATATGTAGGTATTTATAAATGTGTATTTATATATAAGTATTTATGTATATATGTTTTTATATACTAGTATATGTATTTATATAATTATATGTATTTGTATATCTATATATTTATGTGCGTATATATACATATGTAGTATGTACAATATAATTCATTTATCAGCACTGGTTTAAATGTCTGCCGTTGTGTCAGCGTGCTTGTTGGCGCCGGAACGCGGTCCGTGCCGCGAGAGCCATCTGCGCTTCTTCTACGACGCCAACGCCGACCAGTGCAGCCTGTTCCTGTACGGCGGCTGCCAGGGCAACAGCAACAACTTCCTCACACTGCAATTATGCCAGGCTGGCTGCCAGACGCGGAGGGAGCGGACGGGAGCGGCGGCGGCACAACAACTGCCGGCAACGCTGTTTAATCTCCAGAGTACGCACAATACGATCACCGGCTTGTTCAATTAATGTCGGTCAGGCGGATTACTGCGCGCCGATGGACCTAATACGATCTGTATATAGTCCATGGAAATGCGTGATAATCCCGTTTAATTTACAGATGAAGCGCTGCGCTCGTTGGCCCAACGGACGCTGTTCGCTGCCGTCGGTGGCAATCAGCAGCTGACCAAATCCGCCGTACAGCAGCAACAGGATAACAGCGACGCGAATTTCTTGCTGCAGCAACAACGGGCCGGCTCACTGCTTTTGGACGGTAAGCTATCGAATTAAATACATATACTTCAAGTATAGAAAATTAAATTAATTTTTTGTTTGTCGCAGATATCTGCCAGCAGCCGGTACAGCGAGGATTTTGTTCGGGATTCGTGCCGCGCTGGTACTTCCACGTCCCGACTGCCGCCGACGGCGGGCAGCATAACGCGTCCCTTTCGCCAGCGGGAGTGCCGGCGCCCACCTGCCGCCTTTTTTATTACAGGTAAAAAATGCTGTTCACATACGTCCACCGCTGAGTGAATGTAAAAATATACGAGTGTATATAAAAATTTTATATATAAAATTAATCTATATATATAATAGGTTTATATACAGATAAATGTATAAGTACATAAATTTAATTTTATATATGCATGTATACGTATAAAAATTTTATATATACATCTGTATCGTATATAGTACAGTAATAAACAAATATTTTATTTAAAATAGTTGTAGATAGTACAGTAATAAGCTATTACTTTGTATATATCATATAAATACGAATGACACTCATACATTACGGCATTAGAATAGTTCTGAAGCAGCAGAGAATGTCCAGATTTTTCGCTCTTTTTGTTAATCATATCGTCGGCGATAATACGTTGTGGCCAGTCGTCTTCCGGTCAACGTTTCTTTTCCGCATTTACTGATTAGGCATACAGTGCAGTAAGTTTTCCAAGTTATGTTAATGTCCCGCTGGTGTAGTTTGTTGCGTTTTCGGCTGGCTACAAAGTAAAGCGATCAGTTTACAAGTTGTTCATAGTTTGTTGTACTTTGTCAAGTGTCCGCAGCCAGAGACACCGGCATATCCAATTACGCTATCTCAATCTGTTCAGCTGTATAACAAACTATCTGTACAAGCGGCAAAGTAGCAGTACTTAGTAGCGACATATGCAACGGCTGTCCGTTATGCGTTAAGCAACGGACAATTGACTTTAAGACGGCGATATTACCGTGTCGGCATCACTTACCTGCTGAACGTGTCGACGGCGTAGTTAGGCTAATCACGCGTAATTGAGTGGCGCATCTGCAACTTGCAGCGGCTGCGGCGGCAATGCCAACAATTTCGTAACCCGCGACACTTGCCAGCAGCGCTGTGCTCCGCCGCTGCCCAACTGGACGACGGCTGCTGGCGGAACGGGAACGGGGACGAACGCGCAGGGCGATGGCTTCCTGTTTCCGGTTATCACCAACGCAAAAGGTCACGTAATTAAAGATTAACGTTAATTCTCATGCATGTTTTAAGTTCCTGAAAAATCTACTATTTATATTTAAGGACATTTTTAGTATTTTTATATATACAATTTTACATAAACAACTATTTTTAGCGGTTTTATAAAAACAACTAGAAAACGTTTTTATTACCATGAAAAGCTCCAGCTGATTGCCCGTAGTTTTTTTAGGACAGTTGTAATATTTTCTGTATATTTTTTATACATAGTATAAGCGATTTATAAGCAACTGTTTGTAATCACAGGGTGCTCGGTTAAACCACAGCGCGGTAATTGCCGTTCCGCACTAATCCGTTGGTATTTCGATGTGGCGACGCAGCGCTGTTCCGAGTTCGTCTACAGCGGTACGCCTGCACCTTCCGTCTTGATAGAAAATCAAACAAGTTAGCCTAATTATTTACTGGGGACTTTTTGTCGCTCTTGATTTGACAGGTTGTAACGGCAACGAGAACAACTATCCCAGCCAGCAGGAATGCCAAGCACGCTGCGCCACTACCGACCACCCCACGGGCGGCAACGCGATGCCGGTAAGGTTACGGAGCCTCCTAACAACCTAAATTTTGCTAAATGCAAGGAATAATTTTACTCCAGGAAGGAAATATTGATCCGGAAACCCACTTCCGGTTGCGCGGTATCGACACGCAGTCCCGCGCATCTCCCGCCAACGTCCTGTTTCCGGGCTCGTGGCCGGCCAACGAAGCGGCCGAACATCCCGATCTAGCGGCCGACCAAGCAGCCAAGAGCCCCGCCTCTAAGGCGCTGGAGGGCGGAGTCAAAAACATCGACGTGCCACAACGTACGTCGCACATAACCGGCGCCGTCGTTTATGTACAGTGTAGTTTTTTATTAATGCAGGTTGCCTGGCGGAGATGGACCGTGGGCCGTGCGTGATCGACATGGAGCGCTGGTACTACGACACACGGACTGCAACTTGCCGACCTTTCTATTACGGTGGTCAGTCGATGCTTAACATTTCGCATAGACTGGTATCGGCTTGATATAATTGCTTTAATTACAGGCTGCATGGGCAATGAAAAGTAGGTACACTTAATGTCAGCAACATGATCGGTGACCTTTTACGCAATGTTCCGCACAGTCGCTTCTCGTCCCGGAAGGACTGCGAGACGGTGTGTGCCGCGCCGGCCGGCGGCGAGCGCGTCCTCATCCCCAACATTAGCTCCACCGACCTGCAGACCTGCCTGCTGCCGCCCGCCACCGGCACCTGTCGGTCGGCCTTCCGGCGCTACTACTACGACTTCGATCTGGGCCAGTGCAAGGAGTTCATCTACGGCGGTCCGTACAGCACGTAAATCTACGGCTGTCGCGTATTAATGCTGGCGCTGCGTTTTTTTCAGGCTGCGACGGCAACGCCAACAACTTCCGCACCGGCGACGAATGCCAGGCCCGCTGCGGGAACATCGCCGGGAATCTGGGCGGAGGTCGCCGGCCGGCACCGGAAGTGGAGCAGCCGCGTCCGCAGCAGCAGCAACCACCGGCCACCTTCGGCACGGGACTGTCCGGCGGAGCGGGCGGGGCGCGGTGCCGGCTGCCGTCGGACGAGGGCCCCTGCAAGGCCTTCTTCCCGCGCTACTTCTTCAACGGCCGCACCTGCGAGGTGTTCGTCTGGGGCGGCTGCGAGGGCAACACCAACAACTTTGAGAGCATCGAGGAGTGTCAAATGGAGTGTCAGTCGGCGGCGGTGGCGCCGGGGGATCGTCGCAATGCGGTTAACATCCTCCCACCCACCACTATCAACGTCCTGCCGCGAACGGATTTGTCGACCGGTACGCATATCATTTCGCATAAATCCTAGTTTACTGGCATAACAATTAGGCGTTACAAACAGGTGCGGGAGGCGGGAGCGTCAGCGGCGCTTGCCAGCAAGCCCCGGACTCCGGACCCTGTCCCGGCAACGTCCAGCGTTTTTTCTACGACACCACGGTGGGATTTTGTAAAGCCTTTTCCTACGGCGGCTGTGGGGGGAATTTCAACAACTTCCGTTCGGCGGCCGAGTGCGACATGGCCTGCCGGACTGGCACTGCGCGGACGACAGGCGGCGCCACCAACACCACGCTCTCCGTGCCCAGTGCGTAACGTCCTCTGCGGCAGGAATTCTCGCTTGATATGTTGATTTGTTGCAGCGATATGTACGTATCCGGCCACACGTGGACCCTGCCGCGCCTTCATGCCGGCTTATTTTCACGATATCCGCGATGGACTGTGCAAGATGTTTTATTACGGTACCAGAACGCTTACTTTTTTTATATGCCCACACGTGCATAAAAACATAATGTAAATTAAATGTAAGTGTGTATCTGTATAACAAAATAAAACTTAAATAAAAATTTCATAAATAAATATATATACTGTATTTCATATGTTTATTTGAAGTTTATATACATAATTTTTTATAATATTTTTACATATTTACGTTTATATAAAATTTTTTATGCGGTATACAAACGTTGCATTACAACAGGAGGCTGTCAGGGAAACGAGAACCGCTTCCTGACGCGCCAAGAGTGCGAACGGACCTGCAGCGACGCTCCCGACACCAACGAGCTCTTCCCTGGCCGGGCGTCGCCGGGCGACACGCGCTCTAATTTAGGCAGCGTCTTTGACCGCGTCGCCCTGACCGGAAGTGGCGCGGCCAGCAATCCCGGCCGAAGCAACAGTAATTCGTGACGTATAGTGATCGCATTCCGCATTATTCTTTTTTAATTATGGATTGTTTAACCTAGTCTGCAGCCTGCCGGCGGAGCCGGGACGTTGCTTGGCAATGATTCCGTCCTTCTTCTACGATCGCGACATGGGCCGGTGTCGGCAGTTTGTAGGTTCCTGTTTTTTTAATTAATAACTTTGTCGTTGCGGTTTTCATGTCTTATCGTATTTCCGGTTTTGTTTGGTATGTATTGCAGATCTACGGCGGATGTCTTGGTAATGCTAACCGCTTCTCGACACTGGACGAATGCCAGAATTTCTGCGTACCTGGCAGCAGCGCCGGCAACGCCCAGCTGTCGCCGGGGCAGCAGACGCGCGCCGCGCTTCCCAGCGGGCAGAACACCGTGGGAAACGAGGTCTCCCGCCAGAATCCCGGCAAGTGTCTCAATATTCCACTTAATGCTGATGATTCGTGAAATATAACGATTTTATTGGCAATTGTAGATTGCTTACTGACGCTAGAGACGGGTCCGTGTCGCGGCAGTTTCCGCATGTGGGGCTTCGACATCAACCAGCAAGCCTGCGTCCAGTTCACCTACGGAGGTCAGTTCAATTCCCTATAATTTATTGCCACTGTCTAACACATTGCACTACTAGCGCATAACTGGAAAGGTCACGGATGCCGGTTAACTTGTTCAACTAATTAATGTTGTTATTTTAATGCCGAAGTATTGGTTGCTGCATCCTATTCTTAACCAATTAAAAGGTCACAAATGCCGGTAATTTGTTAAAATAATTTTTTTAACTTTATTTTGCCGCCGTCGGGGTTCCTCGCAAGCATAACTAGCATAAATACCTGGAAAGGTCACGAAAGCCGGTTAATGTGTTCAATTCTGGTCTTTTATGTGTTCAGTTTATATTAATTTTATTTCCAAAGTTTTGCTTGCTGCTTCCTATTCGGCAGATACAAATGTAAAGGTCACGAATGCCGGTAATTGGTTTACTTGCCGTTTATAGGCTGCGGCGGCAACAAGAACCGTTTCGAGCGGCGCGAGGACTGCCTGCAGCAGTGCGGCGCCCTCATCGTCCCCGACAAGGCCAACATGATGCGGCTGCAGGCGCAGCAGCAGCTGCAGGGCTCGCAGCAGCCCTCCGGGAATGCGGCCGGACTGCCGTTTACCTTCAACGTCCCGGGCCGCAATGATGTCGCGCCCGGACAGGATAGCAGGCGGGGCTGATGCAATTGATTTTCTATTTGTCCGCACTGGGATGGAGCAGCGGGGACAAACTAACGGGCGGTGCACGAGCTGTAGTATTCGCTGTAGTCGTTGGTGATTGTAGACTTCTCCACGCGGCTGCTGTTGTTCTGTTAAACTGCGCACGAGGGCCATGTTGGCACTTTATTAATGTTGTTGCACTTTAAGCTGCAGTCAAGTGTAATCTTTTTCACGGCGCTTTGTTAATAAATTTCAAATCCGTTTTCAAATTTATCCATTGGAAATTTATTGCAGCAATTACTGTACGAGTACTTAGTACGTAGCATAGAAAAGTTATGAAATACGGTATTTAGCGTCTGACAGGCGGTTTCACTTGCTAGGTACACAGACTCGTTTTAACCCGCGCATCTCAAAATATGTGTGAGTGATTTTATTTATAACTGTGGAAATGATTTTACGATCAATATTTCTGTACAATCAGTGCAACTTGTACACTAAAAGTTGTGATTAATTTAAATATTCAAGGACTTCCGGTTGTTGAAGCAACTGCATAATAAACAACCACCCGGTATGGCCAATTTAAAAAAATTTTAAATAATTCTACCAATTGGTCTTCACTAAAATAGGCAGTTCGAAGAGAAAATTCCAGACAGCAGCATGTCAACGCATAAACTTTTTATACTGCACTGGAACGCACTCTGCATCACCGTCAATACAAATCACCGTCTAAACACCGAACTTGAAACTGAGCAAAAACATTCAATGTAAAACAGATGCAAGCTGTCACGAGAATTCCGCAACATAAAACATTCACGGGCAAAAACTTTGAAAAGCATTTAAACTGGAAGAAACTCATAAAAAATTCCTCTATCAAACTTCACCCGGGAAACGAGACGCAACGGTCGGCCGATCAGTCCAGCTCGGCGCCCAGTACGCCGGCCAGCTGCAGGAGGAAGTGCAGGGTCAGACGCGACAATTACTCCCGCTGCCCATCCTCCAGTCCCGTTTTGCACCACTTCTTGCCGCGATAATGCGAGGTCGGACGCGGATCAGCCGTCTGCACGGCACACAGCATCTGCAAAACAAGCCAACCGATTATACGACTTCCTCTGTTGCCTGACCTTTCCCGCTATCTACCTGACAGCAGAAGTCGAAGCGCTGTTGAATCTTCGCACTCTTCTCCTGGTTGCCGATGAGAAAGGTCAACAACTTGGACGCCGTGGCCATTTGTGCGTCACCCGGCGTCGGCGCAGCGGCGTCTCCAAAAGATTTCACATCGCGCTCACCCGGGTAGAGCCGTCCAGTGGGAATGGTGATGCGCAGCGGTGGCACGGCCGACGGCTGCCCCTTCCCGTCCACCTCCAGTTCCAGCAGCACGCGACAGTCGGCCACGCTGACGTCGCCCGGGCAGCGCCGCACCGCCCCCAGGACATCCGCCAAACGGAACTCGCCGGGACTGGTGGAGCGGGGCCCAGACGATGGTCCCAGGCACGCGTCAGCCACCAGCGGGCCACGCCCACCACGTGGACCGCGGTCAGGTGGGAGGCCGGGGTGATGGGCCGCCGCGAAGCGCACCATGTCCAGCACCTACTTTTTACATTTGAGTAGACGACATTCTAGACGCACAGTACGTACGTGGTCGCTGGTATCCAGTCGTATTGAATTTTATTTTAAAGTGTTACTTATACTGTAAGAGGAGACTCCTCTGTACACACAGCAGCCGCCCATCCGCCGCCTACCTGGTTGGCTCAAGCTCAAGCACAAATATCTTGATCTTCGCCAACAGCGGCGATGGCACAGTGGCTGTGCTACGTGGATCTCACTCGGTAGCCAGCGGTTCGATTCCGCTCCATCGCCATTTTAATATCGCAATTTCCTCCACAGACAGGACTTCATCTGACCGCCCTCCCTCGCTGAGATCACCACGGACAGCCGACTTATGGCGGACTCTGTGATAATACTAAACACTGCCTGGGCAGTGGGAACAGAACGTACAGAATCGCTTGGACATGCGTTATTGTGGAAATCGCGCTACCTTCCGGATGTTCTGTATTCCTGTGAAAATCACTTTCCCACCTATTCGCAGTTATGGTTGCAGAAACCTGCACACTGAACGTTCTGAATCGAGGAAATTCGAAGGACTTCCGGCGATCTGAATTATGAAACAATGACAACCGCCCAGTGCGGCAGCGTAGTGCGGCTGCGTTGTATCTAGCAACTAGCAAGTAGCGACGTTGACGGTTTCGCGATTTATTTAGCGTTTTAGATTTTAATTTTGATTTTTCAGATTACATTTTCTTATGGAATGGCCGAATGGGTATAACTTTGCAGAAATAGCATACGTGATATCTACGCTTATCAGTACGAGCGTACTCGTGATAAAGTGGCAAATTTCTTTCACAGATTATCCTGTTCCTTCGGTTGGTGGTGTAACTGGTGTTATCGTTGTCAGCTTGAATCGTGCCTAATGGTGATTGCATAATGCTGCAGTGCGACTGCAGATCACTGCACGTGCACGAAGTACGTGAGTATCTGTAATTGTGTTTTCTATTCTTACTGTTACTGGATGGTGATAGTCGCTGTTTTCCATTGTGGTTATTTTGGTTTATCATCGCTGTAAGGATCCAGCGGGAGACTGGCAGGAATGACGGTGGAGCTGAAGATCCTCGATCTGAACTTTTGGTACAGACGGCGCAGCATGAACATACTGGCTGCTGTGCTCCTCAATCCCAGCTTGTATTGTGCTGCAGGGGCGTCTGGCTGATCAGCAAGCACATCCAGCAGCGTCTGGCCGCGCTCATCCAGGTGCTGGAGGAGCCGACAGCGCCCTGGGACCTGGTGGTGCTGCAGGAGGTGAGAGACACGCTGACTGGCTGCCTGTCGCTGTGACCGACCGCCCGCGTGTGTTGGCAGGTGTGGAGCGATCGCGACTACAACCAGCTGGCCAGCCGTATCCAGCACAACTACCCCCATACCTACTATTTCCACAGGTAGGCCTACTCTTGCGGCGCATCCTTGAATCGATCTGTGATGCGCTGCTTGACAACTAGATATGTACCTGATACAGTGAAATGGCCGATAGCGCAGTGATGGGTGTTTTTCGACAGCGGCGTGATCGGCAGCGGCGTCTGCGTGTTTTCCCGAGGACCCATTGTCTCCGTCCTGTGCCACCGCTACTCCCTCAACGGCTACGCGCACAAAGTCTGGCACGGCGACTGGTTCGGCGGGAAGGTGGCCGGACTGTGTAAGATCGTTCACAAGGGCCTCCGCATCAACCTCTACGCCACGCATGTACGTTCTCTCGGCTTTCTCTCCTTGTTTTGCTCCTCGAAATCAATTTAAGTGGATATTGTTCCCTTTAGAAATCATTATCCCATTTTATTATATTCACAACTGATGGAAATATTCAAGCTATGTCTGTTAAATCAGCGAATTGTAGCGATTTCCGGTGCGTGACGCAGTTGCCACCGCCCGGTGCGGCAGCGCCATGTGGCTTAACTCAACGGTTTTCTGGAAATTGCTATTATGTTCATTTTGTTGGCTTTGCACTAATCTACGTCCAAATGGCAGTTTTACACTACTGAAAACCGATTTCTGTATTTGATTCTTCATTTTTCGGTAAACATTTTGCAGTAGGAGGCCACTTTGATATGCGAAAAGTGGCAGATAAGAAGAAGGGGAATTTTCAGAAAGGCTTGAAATCGAAGGCAAAGCAAGCTGCCATACCGGGCGGTTCCAACTGCGTCACTCACCGGAAGTGCATAGAATTCGTTGGTTTACGACGCTTTGCTGAATATTTCCGAAAAAATTCGTTGTTATCTCTTGAAAATCCAGGTAGATTACTGTAATAAAATAATAATAAAATCATCACGTGTGTCGTAGGTGCACGCGGAGTACGACCGCGAGGCGGACACGTACCTGGCGCACCGCATCGTGCAGGCCTACGAGCTGAGCCAGTTCATCCGCTGCACCAACGCCGCCGACGACGACATCAACATCGTCGCCGGTGACTTCAACTTCGAGCCCACCGACCTCGGCTACCAGATCGTCACGCAGTTCGCCGAATTGAAGGACTCCTGCACCTTCGCGCTGCCGGTAGGTACCGGTGTCCGCTGCGTCGCCGCAATTTCAAATTAATTCTGTAATAAGCAAACAATTTTTAAAAAATTAAAAAAAAATATTTAAACAAAATAAATTTAAATAATCATTTTTTATAAACTGGTTGGTGCAGGCGGGTGATGCGGCGGAGGTGAACACGTGCAACACACCGGACAACGTCTATTCCATCTGCGAGGGGAAGCACGACAAGGTGCCGCGCGGGAAGCGCATCGATTTCGTCATGTTCGGCCAGGTGGGAGGTGGGTGATGAAGGATGCACTTTTCTCTATGTATCGACACTTTATCAGTTGGTTGAAAGCGCCGAATTAATGGCTGGCAGGGCGGACGAAGGTGCAGTGCAGCGAGAGCCGCACCGTGCTCAACCGCATCCCCGACTCGCCGCTCTGCTACTCGGACCACAAGGGCCTGCAGGTCACGCTGCAAGTGGCCACCGAGGCCGACACAGGTAACTGGCTGCCGGCTCATTGTACCTTTAAACTCACCTTTAAAATTTGTAATTAAAAAATCATGGTAATTTATTCGTTGATTTATTCGTTAATTTATTCTTTTTTTTTTAATTTACACCTTTAGAAACCTTTAGAAAACCTTTAGAAAATTGCTGTTAAAAAATTTACGGAAGTTAATTCGCTAATTCATTTTTTTTAAAAATCTGGTCTTTAAAATCTGTAATTCACAAATGCGACATTAGCTAGCTAATTTATTTTTTGAACCTAATCTTTGAAAAATTTTCATGGAAAACAGAAGGTTAATTCGTTAATTTATTTTTGCGAATCTAACCTTTAAAAAATTGTAATTAAAAAATTGATGATGGATTCGTTACTTCGTTTTCTGAAAATCTGATTTTTAAAAAAATTGTAATTAAAAATTTATGGATGTTAATTCGCTAATTCATTTTTTAAAAAATCTTATTTTTAAAAAAAATTGTGAATAATTTGAAAAGAAATCACTAACGAAAGTGAGGATTGGAAGAACGAAATAACAAGCGGTCCTCTCCTCGGCAGAATTCTTGGCGGAACCCATGACCCCTGAGCCGAAAACCGTGGGCGAGACGTACGCGGCGGCCGTGGGGATCCTGGAGGGCGCCCTGCAGAAGGTGCGCTGGGACCGGCGCTTCTTCTACGCCCTCATGTCGGCGGCCTTCGTGGGCCTGTTGAGCACGGTGGACAGCGATTCGCAGGCGTCGGCGGCGCCGCGCTGGGCCATGCTGGCCGTCCGCGTGCTCCTCGTCGTGCTGATGGTCGGCGCGCTGTGGATGGCCGCCATCCTCAGCCGCATCGAGTACCACTCGCTACTGGCCACGCGCAACGCCATGCGCATCCAGCAGGAGCACCTCTACAGCGCCAATCCCTTGTTGCGGGTTGTTTCCGATAAGAAATAATTTTTAAACCGTCCCGTGTCCTGGTAAGGGGTGTGGCTTGTGAGAAATACTGAATCGGCAGCATTTATTCGAATAAAATTAGATGACACTTTTTTTTGCGTAGACGATGATTTTTTTTACAATTGGATGGAAATTGCACAACTGGAAAAGGGATGATTTATTTATTAAAGTGTATTTCTTTTCTGCAGTGGTTATTTATTGAAAATTCAGGGCCCTTTTTTGAGTTGGTATCTACTAAAATTTATTTCCACTCTTAGAGTTTATCAGATAATTTTAAGTAATTGTAATTTTAAATAAATTTTAATTTTAACTAATTTAATTTTAAATCATGTTAATTTTAAATAATTTAATTTTTTTTGGTCGTTTGTAATTTATAAAAATCGCCTTTTTGGAGTTGGTTATTATTACAATTTAATTTTTGTTGTTTACCAAAGTTTATTTTCATTTTGGAAATTATTGAGTACAGTCATATTGAGTCGTTATTGATAAAATTTTGTCCTTTTTTTAGTATTTATTGGAACTTTATTTTTTTTCCGAGTCATGTGGATAAACATGTCCGACAGTCACTCAACACATACAAGACACAGTCTTTCATCGACACTTTCGACTAAGAATAAACCGACAACACAGCGGTAAAATCATTAAATTAACCCTGCATCAGCGTGTTGGTGTAGCCGGGGAAGGTGGCGCCGAGACCGCTGGCCTGGGCGGGCAGCGTCATCATGTTGCCGGCGCCGGCGTAGGGACTGTAGCCGGTCATGCCGGTGGTCATAGGCTGCACAATATTACCGCTGGGCTGCAGGATCATGGGAACGGCTTGGCTCTGCGCGGCCATCGGCGTCTGCAGCTGGTTGGGGTTCTGCATGCCGGCTGTGGTCATGGCGTTCTGATTCGGAATGTTGCCGGCGACTGAGGCGGTTGGCACTTGATTAGCACCGGTCGCTGCTACAAGAAGATCAATTAAAATACTAATAGTCAACAGACGTATTAATAATACTTTTGTTAAATACGATGTAAGTATTTATATATATGTCAAATATATAAAAATATATTTCCTTATATAAAAATTATATATCTATATATAGAAAATCTCTCTCTCTATATATATATATATAAAAATCTAGAAAAATGTCTATATATCTTTATAGACATTTCTGTATATCTATATGTAGAAATGTCTATATATAGAAAAATTCTATATACCTCTTACCAAGTAATTATACCTCTTACCACGTAACCTTAAAAAATTTTTTGATAAATCACTAATTTATTTTTAATATACGTTAGTAAAGATAATGATGAAGTAATTGTTAATGTAACTATGTGGGTTACCGTTGGTGTTGGTCATGTCTCCGGTTTGAAGTTGGCGAGCGGTGAGGGTGGGGAAGCCCATGTTGACGGTCTGCTGCGGGTAGCCCATGCCGAGGGCCGGCTGCATGCCCATGGTGCCGAGCTGCGGCTGCATCTGCCCGAAACTCCCGGGGACCGACTGGAAGGAGGCGGGGGCGTACCCGCCGCCGGTGTACAGGGACGGCTGGAGACCGCTGGCCTGGCCGGTCAGCTGTGGCTGGAAGGTGTTGCCGGTCGACAGGAAGGGCGACTGCAGCTGGCTGCCGTAGCCCTGCGCCGGGATCGCGGCGTAGTTCATCTGACCTGCAATAACGCAGCAGCAGTGAATTTACATGGATATATTGTAGAAGTATAAATAATTATATATACCGGCATATAAAATATATATATGTATAATTAAATATATACAATTATCGGTGAGCATCATCATAATTAAGTTAACTGTATAAATAATCAAGCAGATTTTTTGACCTCTAACAAAATAAGTATTAAGAACGAGATTTATAACAAAAAACACTTCTTAATCAACCGTATAATAATAAATAAATTTATAAATACGGTTAATTATTAAATAATAATTAATATTAATTTATCCAATGTATAACTCAGACCGCCGTATAAAATAACTCACCGTGCGACGAATAAAATAAACTACAAAGAAATAAAAGCAAAAATCTGCAGGAGATCGGCATGGTCGCTGCCCGATATTTTATATACACTATTAAATAATAATCCCAAGCGATCGGCAGTGAAATTTCTAAATTAACCGGCACTTTTTCAGGAAAAATTCTTACGAGCAGTAGTTTTAACGGTTCTGGTTTGGCCAAATGAAAGGCGTCACCGTGGACGTGCAGGCTCTTTTATACTGACCAACAGCCATCACTCGCTGCATCCGCAACGCGGCCACCGTCCCGTCCTGTACGGTTCCGGCTGCGTGACCGCTTGCGCGACTCCCTTTTGTTCCCGGCATCCGTGTCGCCGGCATTGTGCGCCCTGTGCGGCAGCTGGCTACATTCGCCCTACTTTTGCACACATTTGCCGGTAAAGTGCATACATAGCGTTATAACGATGCTAATTTTATTTTACAATGTTGTTTTGCTGTTTGGTTATGTGTGTGTCATATATCAGTAATTTCATTAGTCAGAGGATAATGGAATTATGCAGCGCGACAGAAATTCAAAAGTATCATTGCGGGCAGCCATTAATTAGCTCGGTAATCGTTATGCAGCGCTGTCAGTGCCGGTGTCATTCAAGCAGTTACGCTGCAGTTATACTTCTCATTACGCGTCAATTCGCTGATTTTGTCAACCACCAAAAGCATTAAGAAAAATGCTACTTTTTTGCTGTACACGTAAACAACAAATTATTAACGGCGTAATTGACGGATGAAATGTTTTTGTGATTATGCAACGGTGTGTGTAAGCAGTACGTGCCCTATCAATTTCGCTTTATGTATAAAAAATATAAATAAATATAATAATAATAAAAAATTTATAAATATAAATAAAAAATATAAATAAATATAATAATAATAAACATTCTATAAAATATCAACAGATCGAATTTTATAATTTTATTATCTTATCAGATATGTATATTTATTATATTATTTTATTTTTATTAGAAAAAAATATATTTTAGTAAAAATAATTAATTTAATTATTTTTACTAAATAAATGTGTGGCATATTTATAGTGGACCGAAATAAACTACAGGAATATCATATTTATAGTGGACCGAAATAAACTACAGGAATATTTAACATTTATACAGTAATAATATTATTTTAAATAGTTTTTATACAGCTGCAAAAAAAACCTTCTTAATAAAACCGGAAACGCCGAAAAATTAAAATTGGATCGAGTGCTTAACCGGAAATATCCGGGCTTGCATAAGTAAAAACTTTACTTTACCTTTGCAGCATCGTAAGATCGGTAAACGCCGGTAAACAGTGTCTGTTGACCTTATTGCGGTATTTCTGCAGTTCGGCGTCGCCGTTACTTTAGCACGCGCAGCACAGCGGCCAATTACTACGGCGTTAAACCGCGCGTAATGCCGGTTATTAACGACGACGGCATGCGGCGTACACTGTGCGCAGCGGCGCGCGCCATTGGCCGGCACTCTCGCCGCTGTCACCGGCAGCGCTGCGAACTCTGACGAAGTGTCGCGCTTGCGCAATCTTACGCAACCCTTCGAACTTGGCCAGCTCCAGTTAACGTAAGCAACGAAAGTCGGAAAAAATGAAAGTGACAGTGAGCGGCTTAATCGACATTCCGATTCATGCTGTAATTTCGCAGTTTTCACGGTTCGGTGAAGCAGCCAAGTGAGCGCATTGCGACAGTTAACACTTTGCGCTGCGGACGGCGCAGCTGATTCTTAAACAATGTGGAGTACACGGTGCGTTGTGTTAGCGGTGATCGTGGTGTGTGTGGGAGCGGCGCCTGTGGATGAGGATGACGATGCGGGCGCGTACGGGAACGTGCGGACCACCAGGAAGGCGGTGACGGAAGCGCCAAAGGTCACCACCACCAAGGCGCCCAAGAAGCCGGGTTACGGGGATCAGGGCACGGAGCTGATCAACACCGAGGAGGTGGAGGTCACCAAGAAGCTGACGCGGTCTTCGACCACCACCACGCAGGCGCCGGTGACGCCGGCGAAGGTGCGGACAACCACGACGGCAGCGGAAGACGAGGAGGTCACCACCCCGGCGCCGGTGACGAAAGCTAAGGTGCGGACGACCACGACGGAGGCGGAAGAGGTGGAGGTGACTACACCGGCGTCCACCAAGGCGCCGGTGACGAAGCCCAAGGTGCGGACGACCACCACGGAAGCGGAGGTGGAAGAGGTCACCACCGCGGCGTCCACGAAGGCCCGAGCGACGAAGGCGCCGTACGGCGGGGAGGAGGAGCAGACCACCAAGGCAAAGGTGTCGAGTAAGGCCACTACCGCCGCGACGGTGGCCAGCACGACGGAAGTGGAAGAGGAAGAAGAGACCACCACCACTACTAAAGCTCCGGTTAAGGTCACAACGGCAACGACGAAAGAGCGGGCGCGGAGCAAGGCGCCCGCGTACGGCGGGGAGGAGGAGGCGGTGACTACCACCAAGGCCGCTAAGAAGACCGTCGCCACCACCGCCGAGGCCACGGAGGAGACGACGGAGGCTACGACAAGGGCGCCCGTTAAGAAGACGACCCAAGGAGTTGAGCTGATTAACACCGAGGAGAAGGAGGTCACCCAGAAGCTGACGCGCCCCACCACGCCGGCACCCAAGCCCACCACGCCGGCACCCAAGCCAACCACTACCACGACAGAGGCCCCGGAGGAAGAAGAGACCACCCCCGCGGTGGTGATCACGACACCGGCAGCCAAGAAGACGCCGGCGTCCACCAAGGCCAAGAGCAAAGCCGGCTACGGTGATGAGACGGAGGAGGCGACTACTAAAGCCGCGAAGAAGACCACCATCACCGAAGCACCGGAAGTGGAGGAGGTGGAGACGACCACGCCCAAGCTAACCCCAGCCCCGGTGAAGACGATGACGACCACCAAAGCCGCTAGAAAAACTGTTGCCACCACCGCCGAGGTCACGGAGGAGACGACGGAGGCCACCACGAAAGCGCCCGTTACGAAGACGACCCAGGGAATCGAGCTGATCAACACCGAGGAGAAGGAGATCACCCAGAAGCTGACGCGCCCCACCACACCGGCACCTAAACCCACCACGACCACGACGGAAGCCCCGGAGGAAGAGGAGACCACACTGATCAACACGGAGGAGAAGGAGGTCACCGTCAAGCTGACACCGGCGACGAAGGCCCCCAAGGTGACGACCACGACGGCCGCTGAGGAAGAGGAAGAGAGCACCACTGTCAAGACCACGACGGTGAAGAAGGTGCGCGCCACGACCACCACGGCTGCCGAAGAAGAGGAGGAGACCACCACGAAGGCGAAGGTGACCCCCGCGAAGAGTAAAGGCGGTTATGGTGATGAGACGGAAGAGTCCCAGACCACCACCGCCGCCAAGAAGAAGGCCACAGCGACCACCACCGAGGCACCGGAAGAAGAAGTGACCACCAAGAAGCCCGCGGCGAAAGCCACGACGACGGTCGCCGGTGGACAGGAGCTCATGATGCTCATCAACACCGAGGAGAAGGAAGTGACGGTCAAACTCCCGGCCACCACGAAAGCACCAAAGGTCACCGAAGCGGAGACAACGACGGCCGGAAGTGAGGAGGAAGAGGAGACCACCACGACAACGAAAGCCACGACGAAGAAGGCCCCGAAGACCAAGGCCACTACCGCCGCCGTCCAAGCCACGTCGAAGGGAAAGAGCAAGGCGGAGTACGGCGCGGAAGAGGAGGCGGAAGCGACGACCAAAGGTCGGATCAAAAAGCCCGATGCGGGTGGACAGGAGCTGATCAACACGGGCACGGAGGAAGTCAACATCCAGATCACCAAGAAGCCCAAGAAACCGGCGGCTACGACGCCCTCCATCATGGAGTCTGGAGGCGATCAGGAAGGCGGGGAGCAGAGCGGGGCGGATCAGGGGGAGGAGACCAGCACCCAGGCCGCCAAGAAGAAAGGCACGACTACGGCCGCGGCTGCGTCGGCGGTTGACGCGGGGGAGGTAAGGAAAAGGAAGACGACACCGGCGTCCACCGGAAGTAGCCAAGACAACGCGGAAGCCGGGGAAGAGACGCAGCAGCAGCAGACCACCGCTGCTAGCGCACACAAGGCGGAAGAGGCTGATAACGGAGAGCTAAGGAAAAAGACCAAAGCGACGACCACCACGGCGGCGAGTGTCCAGACAGCATCGGCGGCCAGCGAGGGCGGAGGCGAGGAGCAAGAAAAGCAGGCCACCGTGGCGTCGGCAGCGGGCGAAGCTTCTGGAGAAGAGCAGGCGACCAAAAAGACTACCGCGGCGTCGGCGTCTGGCGAAGCTTCCGGTGAGGAGCACACGGGGAAGAAAAAAACGACGCCGGCGGCACAGATGAACGCGGGGTCGGTGGAAGAAGGAAGCGCCAGTGAAGAGGAAGTGTCAAAGAAGACCACGCCGGCCGCGGAGCAGGAGGTCAGCACGGCCGAGACCCGTCGGCGGAAGCGCCCACGGGCCACCACCATCACGCCGGCCGTCACCAGCACCGCAGCGGGTGGGAACAGCCATTCGGAGGAAAGCAGCGAGGAGGAAGTAATCAGCGCCACCACGTTGGCGACTACCACCAGCGCCGCGGCGAATGCGGAGGCCGAAGCGACGGCGCGCCGGATGAAGACCGGTCAACCGACTACGGCGGAAGGTGTGACGGAAGCCAGCACCAGCACGGCGGCGTCCACCGCGGTCGTCGTTAACGGGACGACCAAGTATACGCCGACGCCGCGACCCTTCCCGACGGAAGCTCCCACCACCACTACGACCACCACCACGACGACGACGTCGACCGCCACTCTCAGGTAGATAGATCTCTGACGGTACACATACGCGAAAGGCTAACGGTACCTTGACTATTAACAGCGCCGGCGCCGACACTGGGGCGAACGCCACCCGCCCGTCGGCGTATTCGGGAGGCGAAAGCGCACCAGCCGCTCCTTCCAGTGGAGGCAACAGCGCATACGCGGGTGGCCAGCAGCGCGGCGGCTACGGCGGGCAGGACGACCGCCCTCAGTGGGGCGGCTACGGCGGCATGGACAACGGCGACCGGATGGGAATGAGCATGTGGTGAGGCCGGCATACGTCCATTCTAAGAAACCTAAGAAAATTTGAGAAACCTGTGTTATTTTTAGGAACCCGCCGGAGCCTCCCTTCCCACCGGAGCCCCGTTTCCCCAACCTCGACATGATGATGCCGGGTATGGGCATGTTTTCCGGTTTCGGCGGCGGCGGTGGCGGGGGTTTCGGGATGAACTACGGCGGCGGCTACGCCAAGGACGACGGCTACGGGAACCGTGTGGGGATGGCACGGCGCCGGCCCCTGGGCGGTTGGATGCAGCGCTGATGCCGGCATTGTCTAGCTGTTTGAATGTTTGTCGGTATTGATTTTTCTACAGTTTTTCTATTCCGGTGAATGGTCTGTGATTAGCCAGCGCTTCCGTGCCGTGCATTGAAGAGTGTTTTTGTGTTTGAGCCGTTGAATGAGGCTCGATTGTCTGTTGAGAATAGGATCGGCAAGCGGCAGCGCTGGAAGCCACACTTTGCTAATTAAAGCGACTGAGCGTTGCTGACGCGGGCCCCATCGATCTGTTGTCCGGCGCATACCGGTAAACAGCTCTCGGCTGATTATATATGCGAGTCATGTGCGGATGCCGCAAAACACAGCTTTCAACTGATTGATGGCTGACCTTTGCCGGCGTAGATGCGATTTTCATTCGCCTTATAAACGCTTGATGAAGAAATATTAAGCAAAATGTTCGGCTGAGCAACGATGAAAAAACATTAATGCTCAATGAAGAAATATTAGCCGAATATATTTAAGCAAAATGTTCTGATGAGCAACGATGAAAAAACACTACTCAGTATATTCTGATGAGCAAATGTTGAGTAGCATTAAGAGCGGAAGTGAAGAAGCATGCCGGATGGGTGCATCAGTATGCGCGCGATGTCAGCGCGGATAAACGGCAACCGGAAGTGGTCGTTGGCAGTGCCTTGACCGTGAGTGCGCGCGCTTCATGACTGCCATTCGAAGCCAATCAAGCCAGCGCCGCGCGGGAAACGCTCGTCCGTCGCCGCGCGGGACGGGATGCGACGGGACGCCGAGCGAGGCAATTATCGTGCATGGCTGCGCGCGCTGATTGTATCGGGCGCTATCAGTATCCCTTTGTGACCGGCAAATGAGGGGAAGAATACGTAATACTGCGCGTTTAATACTCGGCGTATATACAATCGCGATGCAAACGCACACTGACGTACAAATCAATCAAAATAACGCTCACAAACCGACTCCATAAAAAAAACAGACCAACACTAATCTACTGTACAAAATGGATCAGACTTGTCGCTGTGGAAGATGAACTGGACACAAATTCACATATACTCTCTTATATAGAGATTAATAATTTGTATTATACAGAACACGTACGTACAAATATGACCGGGCAATCAAATAAATACTGTACAGTAGAAATTCTCGAATAATTTGATCAGCAGTGGAATTACTAGTAGGGTTTCGTTGATTGAAGCGGGGCTCAGTCGATGCTGGCGCTGTCGTCCTCGAGGGACTTGCGGAAGCGGCACTTGAGGCACAGCGACCACAAGAACTGCGCCAGGCAGCGCCGGAAGCGCCGGCTCATGGCACAGTAGACGGGGAACTTCCAGGCGCAGCCGCTGATGCCGAACCACACGCAGCCGAAATGCCAGCCGGCCGCCTGCTCCGCCGAGGCGAAGGGCAGCACGCGCTGGCAGAGGAGGAGGAGGAACCACGGCAGCCAGGCCAGCGCGAAGGCCACGATGACCACGAAGGACATGCGGTGCGTCGGGTTGTACAAGTTCTCCGTCGTCGACGTCAGCGCCTCCTTCTCCTGCAAAACACATTTGAACTTATATCTTTGCAATGATGATTTCTTATGCATATTTCATAGCTTGTATGTTCTTGCACAACCACGACGATTCATTCGAGATAGAAACATCCTGGAAGTAAAGTCTCATTAGGAATCGATGTTCTTGCGTTATGAGTATGTAGCAACATACATCATATATCATAGAACATGTACTTTTACCTCATAAAATTTTCCAAATTAACCAAAAAACATTTTCTAGAAGCATGGTAAGATATTTCCATTGAAAGGAATTCGCTAGTGTACTGCGACAATATTAATAGTAATAATACTAATAATAATGAGAGCGTGACCTTTAACCCCGCCCTCGCTCCTCGCATTTTAATCAAACCGCAGTCACGCAAACGGCCACCGCAAATCGTTTACGTCATGCTTCTTAGCAGACACATTAGCTGATTATTTATTACAGGGAATTATTGGAAAGGTCCCAAACAACATCCATTACAATTACCGCTGTTTATTTTTAATTGAGTAGCGCACGTATAATGATCGGATTTGTCGGTAATAAACGTTCCTGTCAGGCTAATAAGCATGTACAGCCATTAGGCTTGTCAAGCTTCCCACGATTTACAGGGTGTGAGAACGCATAACTGCCAGTGCAGTGTATATCTGTTTAAAATGCGATTCACGTCGTTGTATATACGTAAAAAAGGGAGTGTGCAAGCAGAGCCTGTGCATTAGGCGATGGGCAGCAATGAATGCCGGCTTTCATCGGGAAGGGAATTAGCATAATCGCCTCGAAACGGGAACACAATCCGGCCTTTTTAGCCAGTCCCATCTTGACAAGGACAGTCACAGCCAGTCCATAATCCCGATGTACGTAGTGCGTTATTTGCATAAGAAATGAGCTGGCCGGATATAACTAACTAAATCCTCCGCTGCATCGGGACGTTGTAACGGTCGACGTTGCATGGCTGACTGCGTAATGCTCATGACATAGTCATTACAGTGTACGTCGAGTTGTTATAATTTATACAAGCCGGGTGATTAATTTCTTGCCTGAAGCACGGGTAGTATACGTATCGTATATTAAGCACGATTATACCGCTTACCGTAACCCATGATTATTAAGTACTAATATTATTGCACTACAGTAGCCAAATCTTGTTAATGGAGGTATCTTACATGTTTGGGACATGTTTTGGTTAAATTAGAAAATTTCATGCTTCTTTTGATTTGATTTTATGAGAGAAAAGAATGAATCTGTATTTCTCGTTCTGTCCCTAAATAATGGGTTTTATTCATAAAAGGGGAGAAAAGGGAGAAAATATATAAAAATGAATAATTCAAGATCACTGACACACTGACACTGTTATCCGAGCAGAAAATCCATTAGCAGGAGCATTTCCCTAATTCTATAGCTAATCGCCATTATTATTATTATTATTATTACATCAAGAGCAGACAACATGGGCGGTTACAGTATACACCGTGACAGCGGCGTATTGTACATACCTGGTCTTTGACGTCGCGCTTGAGCTCGGCCATCTCCTTGAGGACGTAGTAGTAGCAGAAGCAGAGCGTGCAGATGGTCGGGCCCAGGATCAGGCTGAGCAGCGTGATGGAGTAGGCCAGCATGAAGTGCAGATCCAGGATGCACAGCTGCACTTGACCGATGTAGCTAGAACACACACTGCAAATTACACCCACACACGTCATCCACAATTACGTCGCCCATCGATCAGCGCAGCGCCGGCTGCACGGCGCGGTGTTATGTTTTCATCCCGGCATTGATCCGCGACGGGATATATGCGCACACACAGCTATCCCCAGCCGGCGCTCCAGCAGCGCCGGCATCAAGTCAGGGTTGACGTTAACGCCACGGCCAGTCAGTGTACATGCTGTTGGCCAACTGCAGCCGCATATATATACAGATACAACGGAGATTACACAACCGGCACTCGCGCCGTTGTGTGCGCCAGCGCGTGTGCAGCGGAAACGCGATCTGTGGGCCATTCTTCGCGGCTGCATTATGGCCTACCTGACTTTATTGTGGGCGAAGAATGTTGGTGAGCAAAGGAATATCGACGTGATCCATGTAAACACCACCCAGCACTGGCAGCGGATCTTCGTCTGGATCGTCTCGTACCGGCTCGGCTTCCGGATGGCCAGATATCTGTTAACACACCGCACAATACATACTGTAGCCGCTAGATGAAGTGGCTCCACAGAGTCTGGTATACGGGAAAATGCAGGCCCAATATACACACATTGCTCCGTGCAGAATTGTTTTTGATTTCAAAAAATTTTCACTCTGGTGCTGACGTTCTGTATGGTTTACTGAGTTTTCTTATTCTTAGCAACACATGATAATTATTGTAAGAGCATAATGTCAGAGCTCTGATTGTTTTCAGTTTACAAATCTGGTTTGTTGTGGTTTTTGGGGTGCCCCTGGCAGGGGCATAGAACAGTTAGCAGTTAGCGCTAATATCGAAAAGTGCGCGCCTCCCGGTGGGAGGAAGCCTCGTGCTCAATGCCCGGCCAGAGGCAGGCAGCGGACGGATCTAAAAGTGGAGCCACTTCATCTAGCGGCTACAGTATACAGAGTACATTACACCACAATTTATTATCATCCGGCCATTCTACTGTATAGAAACATACGCTCCCTGTAAACGCTGTAATGCACGCGCTAATCATTTCATAATGCCGGCATTGTAATCTAGCGGCTGTAATTATATTTCATTATATACGATATCACACGGGAAGCTGCCTCGTCTGGTTAATCCCTTACGGGTGCATCCCACGCTGACGACTATAATTTGTACTACGTTCATTCATCAAGCTAACAAAATCCCCTACGAATTACGACAATATTCGTTAAGCGAATTTTTAAGGGAATATTTTCTTATGTTTTCTTAGGTTTTCTTATGTCTTCTTAGGTTTTCTTCATGCGAGAAATCCTCGTATGCAGAATTATTTATGCTTCATACGTAGATTTTTATATACCAATCTTGAGCTGGTATATAAGGCAATTTTATGCAACTATAAGAAAAATAAATTTTTCTTACAACAGTCGTATTATCAGTATAGAAAGACATACTGTTATGCCGTACCGCAGCTCCTGCATAATACATATCGACGTATGCGGTATAATCAAATTATAGGCTAGCGATACGTGATTAAGTTGTTTATCTTGGCCTGAAAACGTTTATCTATGCGCATATATAATGCAGGCCTCGTCACACGCCGTATATGAATCAGCGCTCATATACAACCAGCGAGCGGAAACGGGATGATTGATTGCGGGCAGCCGTGTAGCCAGCTGTCGGGATGCGTCAACGTTAGCCCACCATAATCTACGTCTTAACCGCTTTTACCTGTCAACGCCAATCCATCCCAGCGTATACACCGCGATGGCCCACAACGTAATCTCCAGAAACGCCGTTAACTTACACACCAGCGGCCCGTACGGCCAGTAGCCGTACAGCGCCGGGAAGATGGACAGCGGCGCGATGAGGACGCCGGTGGCCAGATCGACCCCGGCCAGCGACAGGATAAAGTAGCCGATCATGGAGTGCGAGTGCAGCGCCGGCGCCAGCGCCCCGAAGATGAGGACGTTCAGCGTGATGATGAGGAAGGTGAGGCCGGCGATGATCCCGGCCTTGACCACCGAGCCCTCGCCGGTGTCGCCGACGTCCACCAGTGTCAGGAGGTTGAAGTTGGCCGACTGGTAGAAGCTGGAGTTGACGAAGGCCGGGGAGATGACGCTGGGGATGGTGTAGGGCTCGTGGTCGTGGCCGGCGTAGCCGGAGTAGCCCGATCCCGTCCCGCTGTACGCCGAGGTCATGCGCATGTCCGGGTGGTGCATGGTCAGTCCGCCGGGACCCGGCACTCACCGGAATGCGTCGGGAGGAAGATAATGCCGAAACTGGCCGCCGGAACGCCTAGCCATGGGGGCCCATTCGCCGGTGCAGCGGGGCATACCGGGGCGGATTAACCCTGCTCACCGGGCGCTCTTGTCCCCGTCTTAACGCCGCAATTAGCTCATCAATGGGAACGGCCCGCGGCGGAGGTGAGTTGTGTATTATATGCCGGTGATTGTGTGCACACCGCACTGCCACGGCGCTGTGTCAACAGATTGGCTTGTTATCCGCGGCACGTATGACCCGTTATGGCGCTCAGCAGCGGTTTGTCAGCGGGCGGATGCCGTGCTGCAGCGGAGCGCGGAGAAAATGGGAATGGATGCGCGGCAAAGACAATATGCCGTTGATGATGTGGCAGGGAAGCCGGTCGGTGTATATAAGCATGTGCGTCAGTGTCAGCTGCAGTTGGCGGGAGGATATATATGCGCGCGCCAGAATGATGGGTTAGGGAGAGCGGAAAAATGAGTTAGGAATGCCAGTGCGAAAGGACGTTTATGTTGTGTTACGCTCATGTTGTCAAGTGTGTGATGCGGGATGATGGATGCACGGCGCTGGAGCGCTGTGTGTGGCTGTGTGTCGTGTGTGTACGGCGTGGTCATGTGCACGTTCGTACGGGGCGGGTGTGAAACGATCGAGTGCGCGATAGTCGTACATACATGCCGGCAAGGCGCTGGTTAACGCGGCAGTGCCGTGGCGGTTGCTGGCAACTGGCACCACCAACAGAATGGATTTAACCGGGACCGGGAGCGCAACCGCCTCGTTGCTGGCCTGTACGACTCGTACAAGCTTGTCCCATAATGCATAACGTAAACGCACAGATAGCGCGTATTTAGCGCGAAAGTTGTACTATGAACAATTGCCATTACGTCTCACACGGTGCAAAATTCACTCCTCTCAAAATTTATACTAACTGTAAAGAAAAAAAATTAATATTGTATACTATTTAATATCGATGTTAGTATTTTATATCGATCGAATGAATTTTATTCATGTTAATATTTTATGTAATGCTAAAATTAATTTTTATATCGTTAGTTTATAATTTAGATCGATAGTTGGCATGCATATGCACCAGCTATGCATACAGAGCGTATCAATGTAGCGTGGCGCGCCGTAGTATGCAGTTTGGCGTAACCCGTGAAATTGTATTTGCCGTTGTGCCGATGCGATAGAAATTACAGGACAAGCTTGTACATATACTAATGTTCAATGATACTGTTGTACTTACGGTGAACACTGCAGTGGGCGGCGCCTACCGTGCACATCCTGTGCGGCGGTGCATCGGAAGGATTTTTAATGAACTGCCGGCTTCCCGTACGCGTAATCCTAGCGGGATGCCTCCCGCGCATTCCACCACCGTCGCTGGGGAACGCAGGAAGCAGTGGCTGTGTACATATGCCAGTGCATGGTTGTGCGTATAATATTATATACCGGAATGGGAGCGGGATTAGGAAGGGAAGCACGACGCACGCGGGATCATCGGAGTATATACAGCAGTGTATATGTATGTATATATGTGGAGAACGATGTGTCGGCGGGAACAGGTTGGGTTTCAATTTGGGCCCGCTCGTTGGCGGCGCTCGATAACTGATGAATTCATCATTGTTTACCCAGCAGCGCACTGCAACAATGTCATCCGCTAATGTTGCTACAGTCCCCCAACTCCGCGACAAACATCGCCAAACAGATACATAGACAATTGTACAAACGCCAATCTAACCGTCTCTTGTTCGGGATGGTACTCTTTGGTTATAAAAGCCGGCATCGTGTTGTTTCACTATCGCAATGGAAAAGGGAAATGCGAGGACGCCGAGGAGATCTTGCTCTTGTCTGTATCCAGTGAATTCTGTAATCGCAGAAACTGTACAACTACTATATGAGCGCATAGTCTTCCGTAAAACCGGAACATGTATCTGTACGCGCTGACAACCGGACAGATTTAATTTACAAGAAAACCTACGTAATTCTCCATCGCTGTTTTATGTACACTTTGGTTCCTGATTTCCGAACTTTATTTCTGCTGTCTGCATTAATACCAATCAAAGTATCGAAGAGCAGATCGACCCTTCGTGTATTAATGGTAATTCATACAGGAGTACAGCTCTTGCTAGCTACAGCTCTGTTGCAAAGAAAAATGATTAAAATTTTGGTGCATGTTACGGAAGTCGGCAGCCGGTCACTCTCCTTAATTACACGGCAACGTGCAAAGGTCATGGTTACTTAATTTAACCAGCAGTAGCAGATGTTGTGTGCTGCACAGCTATGCACAATGCCGTTTAGCTGCTTAAACTGGATTTGTTTATTTATTATTTTATTTTCATGACAACGTATAGTGCGTTGCTCTGTGTAACGTGCGTAACTCAATATTACAGTATGCGGCACCCGGTATTGTAAATGGTACCCGCTTCCTTTAAAGCACGGGAACTCTCGAACTCTCGCTTTCGCGCACCATTAAACTTTTTTTTTGCATGGCTTTATACCTCGTAGTCGTACAGTAGCATTTTGTATCCGAATGATTTGTATACACTGGTGTGACAACCGTGTGCTCTCGCAAGACCCGGTTGGGCAGTTACTTACATGTACATATATGGATGAATTAAACAAGATTCTAAAAACCTTAAACGTAAACAGGCCTGTTTACGTTTAAGGTTTTGTACACCTTTGTAAGTGTACAACGTTCAACGTTGTACTAGTTTTTAAACGATATAATTATTCTTATGTGGACAGCGTCACAAAAACAATATTCACTAATCAAATAAAAAAATGATCCTAGTTGTTTTGTTACTAGTTGTACCAAAAGTCTCATGGTCAATGTTCGGTAGTAATTGTTATTATGGTTAGCATTTTTTCGAAGGAAATTGTAACCGTTCACTAACTCCGGCTCTAGTTCGTTTTTACTCTACGTATCTGTACGTACGTAAATTGAGAGGTGCGCGCCCATGTCCACGTAAACTCGATATACCGGTACAAGTACACACTCGCGGTACATGTACATATGTATATATTTTTATATTCAATTTGGCGATACAATACAGTCACAAGTTTCCATAAAAGTGAAAGAATTGTACTGAATACGCAGCCTCAGCCGACTACGGAAATGGGCGGCCTAATCACACAGAACATTTCGCGGTACATGTTGTAATCATAAAGGGATTCTTGCTTTTCTTGAAACTACAGCCGTGTACATGTATCTACACTAAACATATAATAATGGGTATTTTATTCACAGTGTGTATTCATATCCGCGAGCACCACTCAGTAAATAAAATTAATTGAAGAATTGGTCCCAATTGACATGAGAAAATAGATACGAGCATTATCCAATATGATTATACTGTACAGTATATACGTAAATTATTGGAATATTGTTGTTAGCGTTTCTCTACTATTAGCTGCCGTCTAACATATTTAGCTGCCGGTAATAATTTTGACATTTGAAAATGTACTGGAATCATCTTGCAGTTTGTCAGGTGATTTTATTGGGTTCCTGTACACTCACGGGAGGCACCTGAGGAGCACAGCTCCCTGCGACTGCCGCGAGACTGGCCACTCAGCGTCTACATTATACAGTGCACGCCACGAAACAACACAGAAAGCCAAACTGTAAATTAAATTATTCAGTTAGTCTTAGTCGCGTCCACATTGAGCACATACTGCGCGTGCAGTCAGGGATACCGGGTAGGTGATTAACTGGTTTACTAATTAGTGAAAGGAATAACAACAGCTGCTACGCAAGCAGGCCCGAACAACAACACACAGAGGAAGAAGCAATGAAGAGGCGCATACGTGTGGACCCGCCACAGACGCCGCTCGACGAGAGGAGGAGATACCGCGGAAGGGGGGATGCCGGTCCGGTTAAAGGGTCAGTGTAGCGGTTAGTAGGATGAAGCCGGCGCTGGCTGGATTTAGTATCCGTTGCCACCTGCAACACCACGTTATCCTGTAACGCAATGCGCGGTTGGACGGTGATTGAATAATATATACAGCGCTGATGTGTGATTAAGAAGGCGGCGATGAATGGCATTAGCACACCCGGCATGTCAATGAACCGAAGCGAGACCGCGTGCAGCGGAAGCGCGCTATACACTGGTCACTTCCGTGCACGCTGTACTACGCTAATTGAATTAAATTATTCGCTAAGCGGCCGATCGGTGCTAACGCCGTATTGCCTTAGGCTAGAACGCTGCGCTGCGCTTACCTCCGTATCCTCCTCCGTTGCCTCCGTATCCACCGCCTCCGTATCCACCGCCACCACCGCCAAGACCACCGCCTGCAAAATAAGGGGAAAATTGATGGTCAAAGTTTATTCAACAGCGGCGCCGGTGCTGTTCATACCCAATCCGCCGGCGTTCATGCCAAAGCCGAAACCCTTGTTGTAGCCGAAGCTGCTGGGGTACCAGATCCACCAGGGCACGGGGATGTACCTGCGGTAGCCGTAGCCATAACCGCTGGAATAACCGAAGGGGAAGCTGAACAGATCGCCGTAGCCGCCGCCGCTGCTGCCCGTGCTGCCGCCATAACCGCCGGCGCCGCTGGACGCGTAGTTGGAGCCGGAGGAGGCGCTGTTGCCGTAGGAACCACCACCGGTGGAGCCGCCGTATCCCTGCCGGGCCTGCGGTGCCGCGGCGTTGGAAGAGGCGGCGTCGTCACAGTATACTGCGGAAAGGGACACCGTCAGCCGGATTTTCATATACACATGCCGGATTTATATATACCGGCTGATATATATATTTTTTTTATATACTATATATTTTTTTACATTTTTATATATGCCGGTTATATATATTTTTATACATGCATCTGCCGGATTTATATAACCGACAATATGTATTAATTGTACATGTATATATGCACGTGTCATATATACCGGCATATATATGCATTTATATTTAATATATGCGTTTATATTTAATTATATATGCGTTTATATTTTATTATATTAGTATATATGCGTTTATATTTAATTTTATATACATGAAAGGATATAATTTTTTATATACGTATATGCAAGGTGTACGGGCAATTAGCGGAAGTTTTGCGCCTTACCTGTGGCGAGGAAGGCCGCGCCGGCTATTAGACAACTGGCGATTAGGGACTTCATGATGAAGGGGAGAGGACTGTCTGACGGGCTGGCCGCGCTGGCCGAGCACACACTTATCCGGGCGAAGAAGTAGCTGGTTATAATCCGCGGCTAAGTCCCCGTGCGATCGGCGCTCGCTCAACAGTCAACTGACAAATCCGAGTCGATGCTGTTGATAGTGCATAGATACATCTTTATATGTGCATCTTCTCAATCCGTCGCAGCGCGCCGTATCGGCGCGCAATCTTCCCCGCAGCCATAGTTCCTGCATGGCGACAGGTATAGGTGCGCGCGCACCTCATGTTCGTCTAGGCGTACGTATGCGCCGACATGTGTACAACAGTATGACGGTGCCGAAATACGGAAGCATAAGCTTAACCTGCAATGCGCGTTGCGCCGGCTGACCGCTGACCGCCGTACGAATCAACGTATGAAAGGCTTCTTTCCATCTCGGTATTCTGTACTCAGCATGTGTCCGCTGCACCGCCGTATATGCCGAAGAAAGGAGGAAACCGGAAGTGAATAGTTTCGCTATACGACGTGGTAATTAATGAGATTAATGACTGCAGCGATCCTTGTGTGAATCGGTGCGCGTTGTGCGTGAATCGACTTAACCGACTTTCGCCGGCAGATGCACAAGCCGGTCCCGGGTGTCGCTATCGTGTAGTCTGTGTGCGAATCGTGAGGTCCGTTTTCTTGCCGGTACGTGTGGCTGCACACTACACACCGGCAAAAAGCGCGGACAATGGTATTACTAGGCCAAACCGGCAACCTTCACTTGCCGTTAGTTACCGCTGTAAGTCTTCTTCACGCTGCCGAATTAGGTAGGGTCTGTTTTGTCGCTGTGGGTAGCCTGAGAACTGGATCAAGGTAATACGGTTTCTCCTTAATGACTCCTTAATTAGCGGCCTGCGACAACGATTCGTTATATTGTGGTGCGCTTTTGCACAGCCGATGTACGTACATAATATTGATACTTCGTTCAGCGATTAGCCCTGGACAGTAAACAGCCGGGGTTATAAAAGGCCGCTCGCCGTTTGTTAGGTAGATCTACCGGGTTAACGAACACAGAACTTTGACCGGCAGTGTACAGCGCGATAGAGCATATAACGTTCAACGGCCTTGACGTTCGTCTTGATAACAAAGTAGTGTGACCGTTTAAGCCTTTCATATGTAATATATGTACAGGCTGTATGGATATCGATCATGAAAATGAAGATTTACAGAGACTTAAGAAGTAACGCGAGGTTCCCAGTGGTAATTCATTTTGGTAATAATTATATAATCATGTCGGAAGCTTGAGAACCGTTATTACACTAGCAGCTATAGATCGCGATGCTGTTCATCCGGTCTGTCCACGTTGACCTTTATATAACGCCCACTCGCCCAGTCAGGCTGACCCTATAATAACATCGGGGCTCCGAGTTCGTTCCAGAGAAAAGTACAATACGTTGCAAAGTACAATATCGGGGCGTGGATAGAAATCCCCTCGCCCGGATATCACTTTGCAACTGAATAATCATGATGATTTATACACGAGCGGCATTAACGATATCATATTGCGAGCGCTGTGCAATGATGCCGGTATGGAGTCAGTGGGTTGGTGCGAGAGAACGGAAAGCGTCCCGATGGAGCGACACGTTGGAAATATCCTTTTAGTTTTAAGTTTGGGATGTGACTTGCAGAGACATGATGGCGGATTATGTTTATTATCATGTTGTTTATTAATGTCGAGACCAATGTTCATTATGTTTATTAGTTGTAGTGTTTAATGATGTTTACTGTTTAGTGTTTCAGGAACGGTTTGAGGAACGGTTCGTTATATTGTTACGTATTAATATCGCACTGCAGCACCCAAAATTTTTTGGAAATTCCTACTGGAAATTTTTTTTGGTTAATTCAGAAGTTTTATGCTTTTTTGGGGTTTATTCTTGGTACGTAGCATCAATCGCTGGTTAACCGCGCTGTTTAACTGCCCACAAACTGCATTAATTGTATGAATTCGGTATTCGTTCCCTTTCTATATCGCACCGAAATTGTGTTGATTAAATCAATCAGATTCTGCCAGGACGAAATGCGCTGATTTATGACAGGGAAGCACAATAATTAGTTTATATACTATTGCCTTATTTAGCCTGCGTACTGTTGACAGCGTCACTAAATTAATTGTGATAAACAACACAATAATCAGAAGTGAACATTAATAGACACTGAAGTGGACTGGCTATGAATTAAAATCAGTCGTATACACATTCGAATTCTGTACGAGCAGATACCTGCCAGCAGCAAAAGCTGCACTTTTAACAGCGCGCTTGTAACTATCACGGTAGCCGTTGGCTGCTGCAAACCGGTCACTTCCGCCGGTCGCTAAAATAATTATCTGCACAATAACATATCTGTCACACGTCTACACCACAGCACTTCTTTCGCTGCTGAATTTATTCTTCAAGTAATTTTAAAGCGGGAAATGATTGTAACAGGAAACATTAATAACAGTCACTAAAAATTGGGTAACGAAGGCAATTTCCAGTATCCAGTCAGTGCCGCGTGAAGGACGCTGCGTGCGGACACGTCGTATAATCCGATCTATCATGACGTACACCTTCGTACACGTCCCGCCGCTGCACGCCTGGCTCGGCATCCTGGCGGAGCAGTTGTGGGTGTGCTGGCCGCTGCTCGTCGTCATGGCGCTAGCCGGCTACTTGTAGTAAGTGTCCGCTTCTTGTTCTGCTGCGCTGACGCAATGACCTACTGTATAATGCATGCCGGACAGCCGCGACTTCCGCTGGAAGCGGCGCTACTGGCTGGACAAGGGGATCCCCACGCCGCCGCTCTTCCCGCTGTTCGGCTTCTTTGTCGACATGTTAAGGGTGCGTACGAGGTACTAGAAAATCCCGGTGATTTATTTTATCATTAAATACATACTTCATCGTAGGCTCTTGCCTATTAAAACCATTTTCGAATTAAATTTACATGGTTAGAGTCGTAGTGCAGTGGCTGCTTTCTAAGCGCCAGCATCGCATATGTACCGGTACTACCTGTATTTCTACGCAAGAAATTTACCATCCAGCTCGTACATGCATATACGTTTATGCGGATAATTATAAGCGTTTATGCGTATAGAGGTATCCTTTCCTCTTTTACATTTGCAGCTGGGACTGAACCGTTTTGACGCGCGGAATTTGACTCGATACGGCCGGCAGTTTGGGTAAGCCCCGAAGCTGCGCGTTGCCGCCGCTACACCGCACTAACCCTGTGCCGGTCATCCTAGGTATTTCGACGGCCCGGTCCCGGTGCTGGTTACATCGGATAACGGTACGCAACAGTAACAAGCGCCGCCAGCTTGCGTAAAATGTTGTCGGCTGGCTCACGTACCTGATGCCGGTTCCATTGCAGAAATGATCCGGCAGATGTTCGTCAAAGACTTTAACCTCTTCCTCAGCCGGCGGGTAGGTACAGGCCTGGGGAAAATGACCTTTACTAACTGGCGCCATGTACTGATCGTTGTGCTTTGCGCATAGGAATTCGACCTGCAGGGACCCTTGATCTCCAAAGCCATCCTCTTCCTGCGAGGTCACGAGTGGAAGGTAAGATACTGACAGCTGCATATACTGCACCGGCAGCTATGAGGGGCCTGTCTGTAGGAGATGCGCGGGATTCTGCAGCCGGCTTTTACCGCGGCAAAACTGCGCCAGGTGCGTTTGCCGTCGTCCTCCCCGCGGAGGGCGCTTACCATTACCGCGCAGCGTATAACAATGCGCGCCGTTTCATTGTGCAGATGAGCGGCTTGCTGAACGAGTGCTGCAGTCAAACGCTGGACAAGATGGCGCACTTGGCCGACACGCAGGAAGAATTCGACGCCAAAGAGTATATATAGTTAGCCAACGCTCGCACTAATTCAGCAGTGTAAAAGACTCGTTAAATGTGTGTGTTTCTGGACGCCGGCAGGTTATTCGGCCGGCTGACGTTGGACGTGGTGGCCAGCAGCTTCTTCGGCGCCCGCATCGACTGCCAACGCGATCCCGATAATCCCTTCCTGCGGCACGCCAAGAGCCTCTTCGTCTTCGTATCCCTCCGCAATCCGTTGATCTTCGCCGCCTGTATGTGTCCAGTTAATCAACTGCTGAATAAGCTAATGTTCATTTAATGTTGTACGTACATATATAGTTCTGGATGTTTATAGTTCTGTTCCCCCAACTGGTGCCCCTCTGGAAGCGACTAGGAATACAGTTTCTCAATAAGGAGTCGGTGCAATACTTTGCTAAAAGTGTGGAAAGGATCGTCAGACTACGAGGAGATCAGCAAGATGTAAGCGGCTTTTCATGTTGATGGTTTCCCGCGTGGCCTAATAAAGCGCTTACTCCAGACACGGCGAGATTTCATCCAAATGATGATGCAGCATCTGGAAAAGCCGGACCGCACAGGGCAACCGGCAACGCCCGTCGAGCAATCGCGGAAACTTCCGGTCGACGTGGAGCAGCCAACCGGCGCCGACGTTTCAGCGGACGCCTTGAAGATGGATGAAGCAGCCGACAGGGCATCCGGGCTATCGTCGCGCCGGGCCATAACCCTAGAAGTACAGGAAGAAACTAACAAGAAACCGGCATAACGCCAGGAGAAAACGTTTTTGCAGGAGATGATGGCGCAGTCCATCATCATCTTCATTGGCGGCTACGAAACGACGGCCATCACTTTAAGCTGCATGGCGTACGTGTTGGCGCTGCACCCGTTGGTGCAGGAGCGGCTGCACGCCGAGATCCGGCGCGTGCTGGCGGAGGGTGGTGAGGCGAGCATGGAGCAGCTGGCGCAGATGGACTACCTGGACGCCTGCGTCAACGAGACCCTGCGCTTGTTCCCGCCCGTCACCCGCACCGAGCGGCAGTGCAGTGAGGACTGGTACTACGACGGCGTCAAGTACGAAAAGGGCACCATCTTTGCCGTTCCCGTCTACGCCATCCACCATGACCCCGCCTACTTCCCCGATCCCGAGAAATTCGACCCGGACAGGTGATACTTGCTCACGGTTCTTTTACTGCTGAATGCTGATACGGTATAATTCTGTTGAATACAATTATTTTAAAAGATATATATATATATATATATATATATATATATATATATATATATATATCTATTAACATTTCCTGTAAAAAAGTAAGACTAAACCGCTGCTTGAGAAAAGCAATGGAACGCGCTTCTCCGGTTAAATCCCGAATCTTGCCAACCATAAAATGTGCCAGTTTTGAAACCAGACCGAAAACACCCAGCGTTTCCCTTGCCAAAGGATAGAAAACCGCATATATATCCTACAGCAAATATATATAAGCACGTTACGTTACATTTTTTTCTATTCTAGGAAATGTAGTTATTGTAACTTCTCTGGGAATGAAGCAAAACCAGTATATCGCCTTAACCCGAGACAAGACAGAGACTTTGGTTGTTTTGTAAATGTAACTGTCAAGTAGTATACCAGCGCCTGCGACTTTTGTTAACTGGGTGGCTATTGCCAATAAAATTTATGTTACAGGTTCTATAAGCAGAACAAAGAACACATCCAGCCGTATACGTTCCTCAGCTTCGGCCAGGGTCCGCGGCATTGCATTGGCATGGGTACGCTTCCGCAGGCTATTGATGGGCAGGCACAATGTTTTCTGACGCTGGGTGTGTTATTGCAGGATTCGCCTACTTCGAGATCAAGTACGCCATGACGCGGATACTACAGCATTTCCGTTTCGTGCGGAGCCGGCGCACAAAGGTCAGCACAGCATCCTGGGCAGTGTAGCGTTGCAGATTTCTGTAAGGTCGTTATTATGTAGGTACCGCTGCCGCTGCGAGATTTCGGTTTTCTCACACTTAAAGACGGCGTATGGATCAAACTGGAAAGGAGGCATTGATGTCGATTTATTCAATACAAAGCAATAGATCTTTTACCGTACTCTGTACATAGTTCTCGCATATGTTTCACTTTCTAAAAAATTCATTTACTTCGTCGCTGTTGTAATTTGGTTTAAAGTTGTGAACTCTTGTTATTTTGTTCGTCGCTAAGATGTTAAACGCAAATCGCAATAAAAGGCAAAGGAAGCTAAACATCTGTTAAACTTGTCTAAAAGAGACAATGAAGTATGAGGTAATTTACGATAGAAAGCGAGTATGCAAGATTATTACTAGAATAATAAGCAGCATAGTACAGTATCAAATAGCGGCGCTAACGGTGGCAAGTAAGTAGCCGTTGGCTGCAGTAAAGCGGTCACATCGCCGGCCCGATAATTCCACCTGTCACTCGGCTCATGAACAATGCAGCGGCAATACTTTCCACTGCGTATTGTCATGGGTAACGGCATAGCGGAAGTAGAGAAACACAAACAGCAGTCAATCAGAGAAAAACCGAGAACAGGAAACAAATACACATGGCAGCAAATGTCAGCCAACTGAAAAAGACTGAATAAATTATTTCTTAATAAATTACTGCGCGTACGTACTGAAATTAAGGGAGCTGTGGACGCTGCGTTGTTCCCCTGTGTAATACCTGTGTCTATCATGTACCCCTTCTTACAGTGTCCTCCGCTGCATTGGCACGTCTGGATCGGCATCCTGGCGGCGCGCTGCGCGGCGTCCTGGCCGCTGTTGGTCGTCGGCGCTCTGGCTAGTTACCTGTAGTAAGTGACGGTGAATGTCTTCGTCGTAATATATGTCTCTTGAGTACATACACGCTGCCTAATCAACACCCGCGCGTGCCGACAGCCGTGACTTCCGCTGGAAACGGCGCTACTGGCTGGCCAAGGGCATCCCCGCGCCGCCGCTCTTCCCGCAGCTGGGCTTTTTTGCCGACATGGTCAGGGTGCGTACCGCGGTACCTGTATCAGGATATGTATTGTGTACTGTCACTGCCGTTGTAGGAACTTTACCGGGCAAGAATAAAGTTGTTGATAATAGTGATTTGGGTTGGGTTTTTTTTAATTCTTGATTGTGCAGTGCCGACCGTAGTGATGTTAGTCATGACTGATTTTGTCGCGATGGACATGAATAACGTTGCCCAGTTGTGGTACATATATATATTATGTATGTACAATAGTATTATACCGTAGTACACATATATAGTGACATATACTGCATCTGTGCATCATGTTTCTTATACTTCTAATTTTATATATTCTGATGTTTTCTTATGTTTTTCCGCCACTGACCATGAGTAAATGCAACACGCTTGATTTTTCCTTCGTGTATATGTAGTTGGGACTGAGCCAGTTCGACGCGCGCAATCTGGCCCGATACGGCCGGCTGTTTGGGTAAACAATCTGGACGGGGCTACATTCTACGCGCACCACAAATTGTTCGTTGTGTTGTCGTAGGTACTTCGACGGACCCACCCCGGTATTGGTCACGTCGGATAACGGTAGGAAATGCTCTGCGCGCTCTACTGCAAAACAGTGTATTGTACAGCTGGCACATGTCATGATAACAGTTGACCGTCCTTGATGGTCTATTACAGAAATGCTGCAGCAGATTTTCATCACCGATTTTAGCATCTTCCACAACCGCCGGGTACGCCATCAATACAGTGTACACCGTAATCAGGCGAACGTGTTTCTCTGCTCTAGGAGTTCGATCTACATGGGCCGATTATGTCCATGGCCGTCAACTTCTTGCGCGATCACGAGTGGAAGGTATATCAAAAAGGTCATCAGTTTTATCATATATACGTAGCCCTTGTCATATCTAACAGCGGCCACTTGGTGGCCGTAGCGGCGACCGGCTAAAATAGCGCGATGTCTGTAGGAGATGCGCGGGATTCTGCAGCCGGCTTTTACCGCGGCAAAACTGCGCCAGGTGCGTTTGCCGTCGTCCTCCCCGCGGAGGGCGCTTACCATTACCGCGCAGCGTATAACAATGCGCGCCGTTTCATTGTGCAGATGAGCGGCTTGCTGAACGAGTGCTGCAGTCAAACGCTGGACAAGATGGCGCACTTGGCCGACACGCAGGAAGAATTCGACGCCAAAGAGTATATATAGTTAGCCAACGCTCGCACTAATTCAGCAGTGTAAAAGACTCGTTAAATGTGTGTGTTTCTGGGCGCCGGCAGGTTATTCGGCCGGCTGACGCTGGACGTGGTGGCCAGCAGCTTCTTCGGCGCCCGCATCGACTGCCAACGCGATCCCGACAACCTCTTCCTGCGGCACGCCAAGAACCTCTTCAACTACATCTCCCTCCGCAATCCTTTTCTCTTTATAGCTTGTACGTCTAAAGGTCATTCCTAATTATACCGATTTACGCTGGTGACCTTAATGTTGTTTCTTGCGTTTCTGCAGTCCTCTTCCCCAATTTGATTCCCCTCTGGAAACGCCTGGGCCTGCGCTTCCTGCAGAAGGAGCCGGTAGAATTCTTTATCAACAGCACGACCAAGATTATCCGCATGCGAGTGCGAAACCAGCAAGTAAGCGGAGGCGCTAGTTTGCCCACCGGCTGGTTGATCAAGTGCCATCGGTTGATTTTTCAGACTCGAAAAGACTTTGTCCAGCTGATGCTGCAGCACCTGGACCAGAAGGAACGCTGGGCCCTTCAGTCTAAGGCGTCAGCCGCCGAGCAGCCAGGGCCGGTGCCGGTGGACGCCGAGCAGCTGGCGTCCGTCAGCGCCGACGTTTTATCTGACGTCTTGAAGATGGATGGTTTAGCCGAACGAGCAGCCGGGTCATCGTCCCGTCGCTCCTTAACTCTGGATGTACGCCCACCGTAGTTAACGGTACTAAAAGTAAACAACGAATTATGCTGCTGCAGGAAATCGTGGCACAGTCCGTCATTATCTTCGTGTCCGGCTACGAGACGACGGCCATCGCGTTGAGCTGTATGGCGTACGTGTTGGCGCTGCACCCCGCGGTGCAAGAGCGGCTGCATGCCGAGATCCGGCGCGTGCTGCCGGCCGGGGGTGAGGCGAGCATGGAGCAGCTGGCGCAGATGGGCTACCTGGACGCCTGCGTCAACGAGACGCTGCGCCTGTTCCCCTCTGTTACCCGCACCGAGCGGCAGTGCAGCGAGGACTGGTACTACGGCGGGGTCAAGTACGACCAGGGCACCGTCTTCGCCGTCCCCATCTACGCCATCAACCGCGACCCGGACTATTTCCCCGACCCGGAGATCTTTGACCCTGACAGGTGCTTAGTAATATAACCGGTGACCTTTAGTGAAACCTTTGGTTTTGCAGATTCTCCAAGGATAATAAACAGCGTATCCAGCGCTGTACCTTTCTGAGCTTCGGCCAGGGACCCCGGCATTGCCTCGGGATGAGTATGCGCCGATTTACGTAGCACCTAATGCGGCTGAATGCGTTAAGGGAGCTTGCGCCTTATTGCAGGGTTCGCCTACTTCGAGATAAAGTACGTCATGGTGCGGGTGCTGCAGCAATTCCGCTTCGTGCGCAGCCAGCGCACAAAGGTCAGGATGGCGACACCTTGCGCATGGAGAAATTCATTTAATGTCGAGTGGTGTTACAGGTTCCGATGCAGATTCGCGACTTTGGCTTTCTCACTCCCAAAGCCGGCACATGGATTAAACTGGAAAGAAGACAGTGATGGATGCTTAGTGCTTTATTAATTTTTAAGAGATTACTTTTCTTTGACAAAACAACATCTTGTGTGACTTGCTGCCTACTTTCACGCGGCGGCACTGTATTGTCCATGCCGGTAACTACGTATTTGCTATAGTTACGGGAATTTCTGTTGTATGGCTTCTTCCGAATGCAAAATAAGAACATATAGCTACGTGTGATATTTCTGGCCAAATTTATTTTTTTTGCGTCATGTAATTATCTTCACCTCCGTCGAAAACCGGCAATCTTTTGCCGTGCGACAGCGTCTTGCACCGTAGGCGACACCGCATTGGCACATGATCAATGTACCAGTTTAAATTTGTATCATTTTAAGTAGTATTACGCGAATGCACTTTTGTAACATTGATGGCCTTTGCCCAATAAAATTGAAATGTACCGGTACATCAGTGTCCGTTGATCTTGCTGTTTCCTACTGGCTTGTGCTAATAAATACCATAGTAAGTACTGTACATGGATATTGTACAATTATCATCAGCGCAGCGAATATTAAGAGTACTAACTGCGGCAATTTCATGGCGGTTGCCGCATTTGCAGATAAATCAGTAAGCGGATGAAGAGCAGCCGGCGGCCGCGCTTGTATATTTGTTAGTAATCACGCAGATTTCTGCGACAGATTTTTCCGCCGCGGTTCAATCTGCAAATTAAACATCTGTGCCGGTTGTGAGTATGCATCTGCCGGCGACCGTCCATTATTGCATTGGTCCACTTTCAATGAGCCGGTAGCGCGAACAGAAGCGGCTCGCAAGTGCGCAGCTACACCAGCCTATTCGGCACGTGGAGGACGTTCGCTACAATCAGCATGCAGCTTTGAACAACTGCTGTAGAGCTCCCGGCGCAGTTGCAGAGCGTTCGTTAATTTCCGTTTTTTCAAATCCTGAAGCAATGGCGGCCGATGTGAAGTGCGAAACAGGTAGGCGCTCGTATCCATCCGAAAGTCCTTCAGACCGCACTTCCGCCGCTGCGGAGGTTGTACAGGTCCAACAAGAAAGATACCTTGATAGTCTTCCCTTCGAGTAGATACATCGTCGAGGATGTCAGCGTACTTTTCCCAGTTGTTGCTCATGATCCGCCGGAATCTCCTCCTGAAGCGCCGATCCACCAAACTGGCCATCCTGGTAACTGTCGCCCAAGGGTGGCCTGTTTTGTACGCGTATATATACTCATATATTTTATACATAATAACATTTGCATATCATATATGTATGTCTGGCCTTCATGCTCGTGTATATGTTAGATACGAGGCATTGATACTTGACTATTATACGCGTGCTTGTGCAGGAGCTCGTGGTGCCGACATTCTTCCTGATCGAGTTCATCTTCCTGGGCTGCCTGATGTCCGCGCGCAACGAGGCCTTCCCGGCAGTCCCCGAATTCGTGGAGGAGCCGCTGCCGTACCCGGGCGTTCCCTTCCGCGAGTACGGCAGCTTCTACGCCGTCGGCTACACACCGGACAATCCCGCCGCCGCCTTCATCCTCAACTACACCAGCGTCTGGTGGAACCGGCTCAACACCTCCAACGCCCTGTACACGGCCGCCTTCCCCTCCGAGGAGGACGTCGACAGCATCTACCTCAACGACACCTTCCCGGCCATCGGGCTCGTTTTCCACGACGCCACCTTCCGCTCCTTGAATTATTCCCTGCGCTTCCCCAATCAGTGGTTACCGCCTACGTCTCGCCCCTTCTTCCGCTACGGCCTTGGTAAGCGCAACAACACTCCACCTTTCTTGGTGCTTTCGGACTCGTGGTCATATTTAGCCTTGGATGAAGTTTGACACCAGCTGCGAATTCTACTCACACTGATCGTTTCGTTGATTAACAGCATCTTGCCGACCGTACAACACCACCACCACCGATCATCCCAACATGTGCCCGGCCAATTCCTATGCGTTGGCAGGATTTACTGCTCTGCAGAATCTCATCTCCACCGCTTACACAATTGTAATGGCCGCCTTTACAAAATCTTTTTAATTTTGATTAAATTTTTCATTCTACAGAAAGTAAAGGTCATTCTATAATTTCATTTGTAAAGCCATATATACATATAAGTATACATGTATGTAATGGTATATATGAAATAAAAGGTCATCATACGATAATTATGCAAACCCCATTATACAGCGTGACATATATAACAAATATATATTGTTTGCATGAAACAGTAGGTCTTCAAATAAGTATATAAAGTCGTTAGATTAAGGTCGTTTGTTGATAATAAAGGTTAATATAAGGTTATTAATTGTTAATAATAAAGGTTATTAATAAAGATTAATATTTGTAGTGGAAGAGCAACGGCACCCTGGCCGGCCTCACCCCGTTGCACCTGACGACAAAACTGATGCCGACGGAGGCGACCACGGTGCTACGCGGCGACGCCCAGCTAGCCGGCATCCCGGCGCAATACCTAGCCAACCTACTGGGCTTCTACGTGATCTTCTTGGTGATCGGCGTGGTGACGGAGAAGCAGCGCCAGCACATCCACAGCATGCGCCTGATGGGCCTGCGCGGCTCCGTGTACTGGTTGAGCTGGCTGCTGATCTACGCCGGGATCATGCTGCTGGCCTCCGTGTCGGCACTGCTCCTGGCGCGCTACTTGTCCATCTGGCCCCGGAGCAGCTTCCTGCTGCTGTTGCTCGACTGCATGCTCTTTGGGCTCAGCGTCATCGCGCTCGGTTTCTGCATTTTACCACTCGTCCAACGACCGTTGATTGCCGGGCTGATGACCTTTGCCTTGATGGAGATCTTCGGGTTTCTCTACCTGGCCGAAGTGTTTGCGCCCATGATGGCGGAAGCCGGGAAGTGGGGCATGGCGATCCTTTCGCCGGCGGCTTTCTTCATGACCTTATCACGGGTAAAATTAGTTCACTGGTTCATTTAACATGTAAATGTGGCGAGCATGGGTAGTTGTAGGTTGCGAAGGCGGAGGCTTCCGGTTGGGGAATCTCTTTCGAGAACGCCATGGATGCTGACGGTAGCGGGTCGGCAGCGCCGTTCTCCTTCGGATTTGCCCTCATCATGCTGTTGGTTGATCTCGGAGTGTACAGTCTCCTGGCAGTCTATCTTGCCAAGGTCTTCCCCAGTGTGTAAATAAATTTTAAGTTAATTTTTCGGTGTTACGTTACATCAAAACATTACCCTTCTTTGACAGGTGATGATACTGCCAAGTTGTTGCCGTGGTTCTTCCTGTCACCTTCCTATTGGTGTCCTGTTAAACAAACGGAATCCTTTACCCCGGCCAGCTACGATGCCAACATCCGGCGGCTTTTCGATACCGGCGACGTGGAAATTCCTTCGGACAAACTGCGAGAAACAACCGCAGTGATTTTCGATGATGTCCGTAAAGTGTACGCGCAACCGAAAGGTCATCCGGTAGCCGCGGTGGACAGCTTTACCTACGAAGCGTACGAGGGCGAAATCCTGGCGATCCTCGGCCATAACGGCGCCGGCAAGAGCACCCTCATCAACATGCTCACCGATCTGACCGCGCTCACTTCTGGGACGATTCTCGTCTACGGGAAGAACGTCAGCGATCCGCTGCAGTTGCGCCAGCTAAGGCGTACGATGGGCGTGTGCCCGCAGAGCAACGGCGTGCTCTTCGACACGCTGACAGTGCAAGAGCACCTGCAGTTCTACGCCCGACTTAAGGGTTATTCGAACGAGGTCGTTGCGGAGAAATGCCGGCGGGTCTTGAAGGAAACCGGGCTGGACGCGCATGCGACACAGCCGGCGCAGCGACTAAGCGGCGGCCAGCAGCGGCGCTTATGTTTAGCGGTGGCGGCCATCGGCGATCCCCGCTTACTGGTGCTGGACGAACCGACGTCCGGCATCGACCCGTACTCGCAGCGGCTGATATGGGAGATGCTGCGCGGGATGCGGACCGACCGCGCCATCATTCTGACCACGCAGTCCATGGAGGAGGCCGATATCCTGGCGGACCGGAAGCTGATTATGCGCCGCGGACGGTTGTGCTGTGCCGGCACGTCCTGGTTCCTGAAGAAGCGCTTCGGACAGGGATACCACCTCACGGTGCTCCTTGACAAGGACGCCGATGAAGCCGATGAAGCGGCGCTGACACAGGTCGTGCGGGAGTTTGTAGCGGAGGCGGCACCGGGGCGGTCGCACGCGGCACATGTGACCTTTGTCTTACCCAACACCGACACGTCCGCGCTGGCGCGACTCTTTCGCTACCTCGACGACAACCTGCAGCTGTTAAAGGTCAAGAGCTACGGTGTGTCATTAAGCACGATGGAGGAGATCTTCCTTGCATTGACGGCGGAAGCGGACGACGATACGAACACCAGGAAAAAAGCCGGCATCTGCGATTCGGGTTTGACTTCCACCGTCTTCACTGCAGCGGATTCCGGTGACAACATTCCCTGGTGGAAGAAATTTACATACTTAGTCCGTGTGCGACTGTTGTTAATGCTACGGTCGCGGCTGTCGCTGGCCTTCCACGTGGTCATCCCGGTGATGCTGCTGTTAATGAACGGCGGAATGTCCATTATGTCGGCGCAGTGGAAGGCCAAGCTGTTGGGCTTGGAGCCGCTTAATTTAAACGACATCGGCGACGAATTCATTTCCAGAAACGCACGCTACTTCGTAGACGATCGTGCCGGTAAGGTGCACCCGTAGATTTATAATAAAGGTCAACGCATCAGGTGGTCGCGTTTTAGGAGCGCACTTGGATCATTTAGTCGAGCAGCTGAACCGAAGCCGGGTTCCCTTCGATACAATGCCGTACCGGGAGCTCCCGTCCTCTCCCAACCACGCCGGAGGATTTATAATCCACAACTCTAGTGCGAGCGAGCAAGTACGGTATGTGCCTTATCTATCTGTTTGATAATTAAAACAACGGAGTTGCCTCTCGCGCAGGGTTTTGCCGCCAGCCTCGTATACAACGGGACGTCGCAGCACGGTTTGCCGTTCAGCGTTAATTTACTGCTAAACGCCGTGCACAACTGGCTGACCGCCGCCAACGAAACCTTCACCGTCACCATCCACCCGTTCCCGGCGCTAAAGCCCGGTTTGGTGCAGCTGCTGCTGGACACCATGCTGGGCTCGCTGCTCTTCAACGTGGCCGTCGTCCTGATTCCGGTATGAAAGGTCACGCATCTGGCATTAACGTATGTGCAGTGAACGCTTTATGTAGGGCGTTTACGGCGTGGACATGTGCCGCGACCGCGAGATCGGGATGCGCCGGCAACTGCGGATGACCGGTTGCCCGGCGGCGCTGTACTGGACCAGCGCCTTCCTGGCCCACTGGCTGCATTACGCGGCGGCCTTTGCGTTTATGCTCGGCCTGCTTTTCGCCTTCAGCGTCGCCGCCTTGACCCAGGCCGTGGGGGCGCTGCTGCTGCTCTTCCTGCTGTACGCGCCGGCGGTTATTCTCGCCGCCTACTGCTTCTCGTTCCTCTTCGCCAGGATGGACATGGCCGCCGTCGGGATACCCTTTCCCATCGCCGTAGTCAGTCTCTGCTTTTACTGCATTTTTCTTTCGTTTTATTTTATTTTATTTCTAATTTACCGGCATTTGTTTATTAATATATATCAGCGTGTATCTGTTGGCAGTTGACCTTTCTGCTGTATTTGATCGTGTGTGTATTGGACGCCTTCGGGGAAGCTGGTAGTGCGCAGACGGTCCACTACGTCTTGACCTTTCTCTTCCCGTTTTATGGATTCTTTGGCGCCACTTTCTACCTACAAAAGACGGGCCAGAACAGCGCCAACAGGGGATACTTTGAATGGAGCTCCAATATTCCCGTCGTTTTTATCGCGGTAACGATTTGACGCTTATAAATCTTCAGCATCTTCCCATGACCTTTATGTTATAAACAGCACAGCGTCCATATTCCGCTGTTGATCCTGCTATTACGCTATCTGGACGGCAGGGACATGCGCCCGGCGCCCTCTTCCGGATGCCTATCACCGGTACAAAGCGCGGAAGACCCCGGAGCAAGACCGGATCAGGACGTGGAGGACGAGCGCGTTATCGCCGGGAAAATTGATCCCGAAGCGGAAAGCAAGGTAAAGCTTATTAAAGACATTATTAAACACAAAACTAATGTACGAATGTGTTTTAATACAGTCGTACTCCGTGTTGCTGCGTTCGCTGTACAAATCCTACAACAAGCGATGCCGGTTGGCCAGCGCCCTACGGAAGCAGAGCATCAGCGAGCAACACGTCGCCGTCCGCGATTTATCGGTGGTGGTGCGTCCGGGAGAGATCTTCGGATTATTAGGTTAGCAGATGCACCGTTATATAGACCGCGTAGCAATAAAGCGCCGGTGAATGCTCAGGACCCAACGGCGCCGGGAAAAGCAGCACGCTGTCCATGGTCACAGCCGAGGTACATTCCGTCGTTGTTGGATAAAACAGGTTGGTTGATCGTGCGTTTGGACAGGTGGCCGCGAGTCGCGGGGAGGTGCACGTCGCCGGCTACAGCGTAACGGAGGAAACGCAGCGGGCGATGCAGTGTACGCGCTACTGCCCCCAGCGTGATCCGCTGTGGGATGACCTTAGTCTGCGGGAGCACCTTCAACTCTTCGCGCTGCTTAACGATGTACCGCAGCAGCAGCAAGCGGACTACCTGCACACGTACGTACATCTATTTCTCGCTACACTGAAAATTAGCACTAAAAGAGAAACAATTTTTGGAGATAGATTAACGGACGCTCTGCAGCTGCGCGAGCATCTGGACAAGCGCGCCTGTCAATTGAGCGGCGGCACTAAACGCAAGGTCAGGCCCGGGGTGACCTTTCTTCAGAAGGCGCCAACTTTGACTAATCAAATTAAATCAAATTAAAATTAAAGCGGTATATGTGCACAATTTTCCATGATGTAGTTGAGTCTGCTGATCAGTCTGATCGGTCGCGCGCCCCTTCTGCTGCTAGACGAGGCGACCACCGGCCTGGACCCGCATAGCAAACGTCGCGTGTGGGGTCTCCTCCGCGCCGCGGCCCGCGGGCGGGGCGTCCTGCTCAGCACGCACTCCATGGACGAGGCCGACGCCCTGTGCGACCGCATCGGCATCCTCGTCAACGGCCAACTGCAGTGCCTCGGCTCGGCGCAGCACCTCAAGGACAAATTCGGCTCCGGCTACCTCCTGCAGATTAAAACGCCGCACCTTCCGCCGCCTGGCGATCATGACGACACTACGGACGCCCAGACAACGATCATCACGGCCGTCCAAAGAGAATTCCCGCACGCGCGTTTACTGGAGGAGGCGGGGCAGTTGGTGACCTTTGCTCTGCCCCGGGAGGAGCTGCCGGCGCTGGGCACCGTCTTCCTTCAGCTGGACGCATGTAAACTGATTTGATTTGATTTATTTTCTGAGTAGACACTGCCACATACATATAAATTTGCAGTGCAACAGCAGTTGCAATTGGAAGAGTTCGGCATCAGCCAAACGAGCCTGGAACAGGTGTTTGTCCGCTTTGCCCGCATGCAGACGGCAGCCGACGCTCTCCCGGATTCGCCGGCGTAAATCGCTGCTCCTTCCCCGGTCGCACACCGCCCAGTGCTGCGATTTCCTGAACGGATATCTTTCGTTAATAACCCGTTTATTTTACTGCTTGGTATAAATACGATTACATGTGTTATAAATACGCATGTACATATACATATTCATGTTATACATACGCACGCCGTAAAGTGTACGTGCTGGCTTTCTGTTAAAAACATAATAATTGTCAATAAATTAAGTTCAATGATGAAATTCAGATCGAGAGTGATTGTCCGGCTATGAGTCAGCGTGTGGTCCAATTACCACAGTGGTGGCGCGGCTTGGCACATGTACAGCTCGTACCCGGATCGTATTGCCGGCCGGTGTATATACAGCGTATTGACAGCATTCTTGCCGACTTCCGGTAGGCATGCCGCACTTGAATACGCCATTGACAGTGCCGCTATTTGGCTGCAGTTTGTGGTGCTGGACCTTGTGAGCGGCATTCTGCTGGCGCAGCGGAATGCATTGTTAGTGATCGTGAAAATAATAACAACGATGGCAAATCCATGCTGCTGCCGCTGACCATGAAGCTGGCCCGGCAAATGCCGCTGCCAGAAACGCGGCATGGCATTCCGCGCTTTTGCTGGCTTTGTTGACAAAGAAGTCTGGCAAATAAACACCGATGAGACACTGACATATATATCCCAATCACGCCGGTTTCGTAACGTTTTCACACATAGCAAAACCATTCATCAAATTTTCTACCCATTTTATGTTCTTAAAAACGGCCTATAATATTCTTGCATCGATTTTGTCTGCGCCTTGTAATCATGCTGTAAAAGGTCACTGTGCAATTAAATGATTAACGTGGAGTTTTGTATAATTTCTTTCGCTACCGATGCGGGATTATTGACTGCTGGTTAATACCGGTTATGGGATCTAATTTATCAGGAAGAACTGCTATTATGCCTGCGTATAACGGGAATGTTAGGAAGCCAACGAATGGTCTGTTGGTGGAATATTTGGCGCGCGGCGGTCACTTGACCGTTGCCTATATTTTATTGGTCATCTTGGCATTCATTTGCACCGGCATCTGCACATCACCAACACACGCCGGAGCCTTCGCAGCGGGTACGTACAGAGACAAACTATAAGAAAATGTAGCGCGTTGCAATCAGGCGTTGCCGGATGCCGCAGGCTGTTTCTGGCCATATCTGGCTGGGGAACTTCTGTCGTTTCCACAACAATGACTGGCATGTTTTTGCACCTAGTAATTAGCATTGCAGTATTTGTAGAAACCCTATGTTTATCAATAACAATCGCATGCGCTCAATTATTTATTCAGAATTGACCTGCATTAATTTCTTATGTGTACTAATATACACGTATTAAGACAAAACCGAAGAAACTACTGCATTGTTGTCTCGCTTATATCGCCATCCGTAACAGGCTGGACGAAGTGTATTATGTGTTGAAGTAATGTACTACGCGATTTGCCGCTTAACCAATGCTACTCGTAGTGTGAATAACAATTAACCCAGTTGAAGATTCCCCTTTCTTTTAAATAAAATTATTTTAATTGTACAGTGTATATTGACGCACTATATTCACTGTGCACTGCATACATAAATCGTAGTCGCTCTGTAATTACTCGTAGAGAGCGTAAAGACGCCCTTCCGCACCAAGCGCATGAGCATCCGCATGGGCAAATCCTTGGACACGGAGGAGCCGGCGGCCGTGGCGGGCAGCAAGCTGGAGCCGCCGTACTTCCTGGTCAAACTGGTGCTGGGCAAGGCTTCCAACGCGGCGGAACCGGCGCCGGCGCACAGCCCGTTCAACCTCAGCCGCATCGAGGAAGTGGGCCGGTTCTTCCGCGGCAGCATGCCGGTGGGGACGGACCTGCTCAACCGCTACTTCATCTTCCGCTACGTCGACCACGCCGGTCAGGACCGCTGGACGATCGCGCACGACGAGCGCCACACGCACCGCGGCTCCACCGGCAACCTGCACTTCGCGCCGGCCAACGACAGTCACCCGGCAGGCGGCGGTCGCGTGACGACGCCGCGTCCCAATCCAGAAAAGCACGCGTCGTCCACGCCGCGCTCCGTGACGCCGCCGGAGCACGACGAGCACGGCGACAGTCCGCATGCGCTGCAGCACGTAGCTGCCACCGCGGAGGAGCATGTCGCCTCACCGGAAACGCTGTAGAGGATTTAGCAGCCGGCCCGGGCGGTTGGTAGTAACGACAGCTTCTCCGCTCTAAAGCGGCGCGTGCCGGTTCTCACCAGCGAAAAGCGTGGGAACGACGATGCCTGCTGGTTTCCCTGGACCGAAAGTGCAGTATTAGACTGTTTGTCATATTTTCCATTTTTGTTGGAACAAAATAGGAGATCATAATTCGTATGCTTTGATTAAATTGTGATTATACTGTGTATTTTCCGGTTGATACCGATGAAAAATGAAAGTCTGCTGACGAAATAGCAGCGCCAATGAACGCATGTTTTAATTATTATTTACCGGTTTTAATTGCAGTTTTAGCTGTCAAGCTATGCAAAATGTTTACGATGCAGCATGGCAATAAAAGACACTTTTATGGAAACCTCTTGGCACGGGACAAGTACAACGCGAGATATATATACAGCCGCAATTTACTATGACTAGGCTGTACATGGACAGATAGTTGGCTGACAAGGCGATAACATTAAACGGCGATTATTAGTGCCTGGCGGGCAGCTGAATTCTTCCACCATGAATTCATCATCACTCACATTCGCATTCAATCACATCCGTATCGCCGGTAGATCGCCGGTATTCCGTGTCGGTATCACTCACACGTCCACCGCACTCGTTAGACCCATGCCGGCTGCATGATAGCTTGGCACTTGGCAGGTACGAGTGCCGGTGTTATTCACCTCGCAACGTCACCGCCGTGCACGCTGCCGCCGCAATGCACAGCGCATATGCATCTTCAATGCATTCGCACTGTTTGGCAAATACCTGCATTTTAAAATTTGACATAAGACTGGCAGCAAGAAATTTAATTAATTCACCGGTTCCCTAGAGCAGGCGCGGTAGTTCCATATTCGGTAATGTTCTGCTTCAGATTGACAATGTATCATTGGTAATGCTGCAACTAAATTTCACTGTCTAACTCTAACAAACAGCTGCATAATACACATAAAAATTAATATAATTAAGGGAAATGTTTTTGTTTGTTTGCAGTCCATTAATTAACGTGTCAGCACAGCTCAGCAGTATAGAATTTGAATGCATATGCAAAACGTATATACGCGGAAATTTCCTAGTGGAATACTAAAATGTAAAGGTCAAGCCAGAGCCTGCAGCTTCCGCGCGTCTTCGCAGACGGGGGTAATGCTTTCGTGGAGATGTTGACAGCTGATTTGTAGCACTTCGGCGGGTAAGCCGATGCCGGCGTGCACTGTATTTTATTCCATTGTTCCGTTTGATTAATTAAAAATTTAAAATTAACAGTATGAGTTGACTGTGTAACTGTACACACATGCTATCGCTATCGCTATCGCTATGCTATCTAGTGCTATCGCTTAATGAGAGTACAGTAAATAAACAGTCAGTAGCATTTTTTTCTTTGGGACAAATAATGTTCTTTTTCTGACTGCAGTTTTCCATGAGCAATTTTCCGATTAATTCTGAATACAGAATGAGTTATCGACCCATTAATGAATGGATTAATTATGGAGATGCCGGTTGCATAAGCACACTGCGGCCGTATAAATTAAATATTATCGTATATCTCCATTTCGATGTAGCCTGGTAGCGATGAGTGTGCGACCGGTTTTGGATAAGGAAGAAATAAACGCGCGACTCTATTAAGGAACGCTATACTGGCTGGTTGATGGAGAAAAAACGAGGCGCGCGTGGCTAACAGGAAGGTCGACCGGCTGCCTGTCATAAAATCCGCGCCGCTCCAAGGCTGAAACGTAGAATATTTACTGTAGCTGCTAATAGCTCGTATTAAATTAATTGCTCCATCCGCGCGATACATACTCTGTCGAATAAATATGCCGCGATCGATGGAGTCGGATCAGGTGCCAATGTTCCGCGAATTTAAGGAGAAATCAATTTTGAAAACACTCAAGCTACAGTATATGGCCGGCAATCCAATTGATACACAACGAAGTCTTTCTTCGCCACGGGCGAAGAATTCTCTCGTGTTTACGCGGCCGTTGCCGATGCGGCAACTATAAAACAACAGCCGGCCCCGGCTGCACAGAACAAACAGTTGGTTTTTGTTGTTTTCTTCGCCAGTCCACCAGCACTGGTATACGCGGATTACTGCGGCAATCTGTTAACGATGCGCAACTTTTCCTTGGCCTTTTTACTGGCCGGGGCGCTGTCCCTGGTGCTCCTCCCTCTCATTGGTAGGTCCAGAACCAGTATTTTTAACTTCTATATATAAAAAAACATATATGTATATAAAATTTTATATATTTATATATATATAAAAGTATATATAAAAGTTTATATATATACTTTTATATATATAAAAGTATTTATGTATAAAATTTCATACACATATAAAAAATTGCATATATACAAAACACATACAACTGTATCAGCTAATATAATTGTATATAAAGCTGCATATATAAAATATATGTATGTATATACAACTTCATATATGCGTTACTGCATATATATAAGACTTTTATAAGATAAGTATGATTAACCGGCATCAGCTAACCGAATTATCTGTGTGCGGTGCAGACGCCCGCGGCGGCGGCGGTGGCTTTGGAGGTGGTGGCCGCGGCGGATTCGGTGGGTTCGGAGGATTCGGTGGCGGCCGCGGTTTCGGCGGGGGATTCGGCCGCGGCGGCTGGGGCGGCGGTCGCGGTCTGTGGGGCGGCGGCTGGGGCGGTCTCGGCTGGGGCGGATGGGGCTGGGGCGGCGGCTGGGGATGGCCGATGTGGGGCGGCTGGGGCTGGGGTGGTGATTGGGGCTGGCCGTACTACGGCGGTTTCGGTGGATGGGGTTGGGGCGGTGGCTGGGGCGGTGGCTGGGGACGTCGTCGTCGCGGCGGTTGGGGCCGAGGACGTGGTCGCTGGGGCGGTTAACCTAATGGTAAGTCGTTGTGAGACTGCCGAATTATACCCGGCTTGGCAACTCAATAAACAATCAATCAATCATTGACATCAGCGTTTTGCCGGCGAGTGTGTAATCGGTGACCTTTGCAGGTTTTCGCTGCCAGTTATATATATGCCACCACTCTCCCGTTTTCGCTCAATCCGATGACCAATTTCGACTGTTTCGGTTGTTCTACGCGGAGTAGGACCGGTTCGTTATTAGTAAATTTGTTGTAGAATTGTTGACCAGGTTATGGCCCATGGGGCGATGTACAATTCACATTGTTAATTAACACCGGCATCGTACGCTGTACGCATGCGTCGCTCTCTCCCGGCACGCATCGCCTCGGCTGCGACTCGATCCTGTTGTGTATGACTGTTTTTTAGAATCTAATTCCTACTCGTAGCTGTTTCCTTGCTGCTTTTTACAAATCTGTGCATGCTGATCTTCAGCAAATGCATAGAATACGTGTACTCGTACTGTATTTTAATTGTTGGGGATTTTACAGTATGTACTTACAATTACTGACGGTTGCGGAAATAAAACAAAATAATTAATAATGCAGATTGCAGCGTACCGGCTTAACGGTTCGGAATCGGTACAAGAAACTTGTAAGTACGTAGACAACATAACTAATGACAATCATTATTCATTTACTTTAATAAAATCTATCAAATCGCTTCATTTAAACCGCATTATTAATTACAAGGGCGAGGTTGTCCAAGGTAGGTACGAATGGCAAATACAAAAAAATAAACCGAATAACATGCTAAATCAAAGTTGAATTACTAAGTAAGTAATTGCATTATTAATTAAATTTAATATATTCAGTTTTTCTACTGTAATTCGTGGTATAATACATAATTATAAATTACTAAACGCTGCTAATCAACCAAAAATGGTGCAGAAAATAAAGAAACTTAGGATAAATATTCAGAATAAAATACAACTGAAATAAAGCAAAGGTAAATCTTCAGGAAACAAAACAATATTAGTATAAAACTAAGACGAATTTCATCGAGGATAAAGGTTTAAAGAATGTGGAAAACGCATCCTACACATAATTTTAAAAAAAACCCTAAGGACTATCTTCAATTACATCCATATTAGCAGCAAGCACGATTAACACAACAGGTGTTCCGAAATCTGAAGTGATGCGACAGGAGCCTGTATACTACGATTCCTCACAATTTCAAATGCCAATTCACGCCAACTAAAAAAAGAACAGTAAATGTTTTGCAAATTACAGATACATAAAAATACTTAATAAAAAAACCTAAATGTAAATCCGAATTGTGCCCGCTATAGTTATTTTACATAGTGTATGTACAAACCGCCAACGCGACGGTCAATACAACAATTATACGCGACGAAATACTGTCTTTTATATCAATTTAAAATGCGATAAAATACTTGAATTAATGTAAAATAAATCCTTTTTTTCACTGATAACATAAATTAATATAACTAATTGTTTATAACTTTCTGGCTGTGATAAACTTTCTGCCCACCTTTGATCCACAGTTTCACAGGCAGTACCCAACTAATATAGATCCAGCATTTAATTTCCCATCACAACCAACTTCCATAATACGGAATGCATGCCGTGTAAAAAATATTTTTTTAGCTCGCCAAATAGCTCAACGCCCTGATATCAAATTCACAGTCATGTAAGGGCGGGACGCCCCGCCCTCCTGAGTAGTTATTCGCTGTTTCTGGGGATTTCCCCCCCGCACATTGCTGCGCTGTTTTGACGGACCTGCAGCACAGTTGCACTGGCTGCAGGATCCTTCCTCATTAGTTTTGGTGTTGCTGCGCCACGGTGCGCATTAGATTCGGCAATAAAGCCTCATCCGGGTTCACGCTGTTCGCTGTCGAGGATACGCGTGGCGCCCATATGGCCCCGCGTTATATGGTAGCAGATCGTTGGTTACGAGCCAGGCCGTGCACGCTGCCCGCGCGCACGGCTCCTCTGATTATTTGAGCCAATTTAACCCCTGGGTGTGGAGCTACAAACGCCCCCCCATTCTCGCGGAACGTGACGGATTCCTCTCCCAACTGACGGAGATGGACGCCTCCCCGCGACGACATGCCTCCCAAACTGGACGGAGATGCCGCGGAGCGAGAAACGCCTCCTGCGATGCCGTGGAGCGAGAATTGCCTCCTGCGATGCCGACGGCGAACGCGACCCGGACCAGCGGGAAACCATAACGGATACACCGCCAACAGCAGCACCAACTCCGATCCCAACGGCACGGATCGACCACCAGCACCACGCCGAAGAATTCCCCACCAAAACACTGCCCGAACTTCCTGGGACGGCGACATCCCCCCGGACGGAGCAGTGGATTTCACCGCGGATTTGCGTGCTTTGTTTTTTTGCAGGGTCACCGGCCACATAGACCCCAAACCCCTGCCCAAATTTCCCAGAACGTGACCTTTCCCTTGCTGGAAGAAACTACGGAATTCACCCGTTTCCGGGTTGGACCCTGGATCTGGCGCGACAGTGCGTTGACCCAGACGGTTGACTCGGACCGAACCGGAGCCGACCTGACCCGGAACCCAACCTGAGCCGAACCGGATTTGAGCCGACCAAACTGGAACCGAGCCGACCGGATTAACCGCCCGAACCGGACCGAACTGACCCGGAACCCAACATGAGCCGAACCGGCGGGGGGGTGCGGATCCTCCGAATCCTGGGAGATTTCGCTCCGAGGACGTAGCGATGCCTGCAAAGGGTGTAAGGGACGCCCCGCCCTCCTGAGTAGTTATTCGCTGTTTCTGGGGATTTCCCCCCCGCACATTGCTGCGCTGTTTTGACGGACCTGCAGCACAGTTGCACTGGCTGCAGGATCCTTCCTCATTAGTTTTGGTGTTGCTGCGCCACGGTGCGCATTAGATTCGGCAATAAAGCCTCATCCGGGTTCACGCTGTTCGCTGTCGAGGATACGCGTGGCGCCCATATGGCCCCGCGTTATAGTCATGACCGAAAAAGAAAACTAACGGTAATAATAAAAAGAATTTCTACAAAAAATTTGTATTAAGGCAAACAAATTTAGGATGTTATTACTGCGTACCCGGTTCCACTGTCTATACTCGTACAGTATCCTTACGATTAATGCCAATGCACTACGCTGATTACGATTACGCACATAACTACCACGGCCATGTGTAAGGAGCTGCCGCCGACATGCAGCACGCCTTGGCCGCCGGAAAACACAACAGTATTTTAGTCATGCAAATAAATTACCAATATATTACCAAATAAAATAATTAACTACAATAATCGCCACGAAAGCTGAATGACGAATTAAGGCGTACGTTTCCGGTAGAACGTCGAAATTTACGAGCTGACCATCTGCAGATTATAAGCTAGGGAAAAAATCGTAAATATGTTTTGAATATAGCACCGGAAACTGCATAAAAAGATCCCTAAAGAGCTGCACGCCAACAATTTAGCTTTAAATAATTAACCGAAAAATGATAAATCAGTTTTACTTCAGCAATATCCAGAAACCCTGTAGAACTGGATCCGATTACCGGTTTCGTACTTAATCTGATAATCTGAACTGTCGCTGTGCGGCGTAGTAAGTATATGGGCTAGTGAGGCGGAACGTAAAGTGTAGCTGTTTACGCACAAAATTGCAAGCAAAATTACTACTTACCATTTTCTAAATAATTTTTTTAAAATAATAAGCCAGCCACACCCGATTACTCAATCCTCTTTTAAATACTTAAATAACTTTCACAACTCCTCCGTATTTATAAATACGATATTCCAATAATTTTTTTTTATTCAAGCAAATTTCGAATTTGTGGAAAACGATTTCGAAACCCGTAAAAACATTAAATTTTGGCTCATATGGATCAATTAAAATTTGTTGCAATTTCTAGACTGTAAATTCGCATAATGTCACCGAATTTGTGACCGCAACGTAGAGACCAAAATCAAACGTGAGTGAGCAAAAAACGGCGGAGTAAGTTAACAGTCTGTACAGATACCGCATTCTTTTGATATTTAAGCGTCTGCCATTGATATGTAAGCGGGCGTGCAATGGAACACAACTGCACGCCATCCCTATACCGTGCACGGTTGCACAGCGCGCACCGCGGCAGCGGTTGTTGACTTGCTGCGTTTGTACTGTTCGCAGTTCGCATGTTGACAATTTTCAAGCTGCCGTCTTTTAAAAATTCAACTTTATACTGTGCGATGCTGGATATTTTCTTAGACCGCTGATGAATAATGTTTATTGTTAAACAGCACTGAAAATAAATTAATCGGGGACTGTTGGCCATCGTTGGCAGTTGCGGGATCTCGTGTTACGGTGTAAGTAGGCAGCGTAGTCTGGCAATTCAGCAAGATGGGTCTTTGGCTCTTTCTCACTTTCTGCTTTCAGTCTTTCAAAATTCCCCTGCACAATTTGCTCAGAAACTTGGATGAATTTGTTATTTGTACTGAAAAACGGTATTTAAAATTTGTAAGAAACTTGCACTGATTTATGCCAGACAGGATTGGTATAAAATAAGAGGAAATAATGAATAATCATAACACTGTGCCAAAACTTGGTTCGTTGCATGCCTGCTGCAGCCAGCAATCGAGTCTTCTCTGGTTTTTGCTGTGTGTTGCGGACGCCGGACAGTGTTGCCTGCGGAGTGTTGGCTGTATTGGATCTGTATTCTATATTGATGATTATGGTGGGTTCATTGCAGGCAGTGGTCCATTTTGGTGGAGGAATAATCGACGGAATTTGAGGTGCTGCGGAGCATACAGCCATGGCTTCCACCTCGCTGAACGCGTCCTTATCGGCCAGCAGCAACGCGCACAACACCTCGCTGCTGAGCAGCTCCTTCCTGGCCAACGACCGCAGCCTCCTCAACACCTCGGGCCTGCCTGCCACCACGGCCTCGGGCTCGCGGACCCCCAAGAACAAGGAGGACGGTGGGCGCCACGCGGGGGCGGGCGGCCGATCGCGCGACAACTCCGCCGGACGCGTCACTTCCAGCTCCAAATCCCGCACTCCCCGACTCGGTACTGTGCCTGCATGTGTAGAAAAACTATGCAATTAGGACGGCGGAAAGGAAATTAATTTTAGTATTTTATTGTGTAATTTATGACGTAATAATTATTTTCATATTTTCTTGCCATAATAATCAAACTGTTATTAATTTTATGATTGATGTATTAGTTTAGTATTTTATTAGTGGAATGATTGGTTATGGTGGTAATTTGTCAATCTTTATTACAACGTTAGTTGGATATTTTAGTACCACATTTCAGTAAGTATTTAACACATTTGACCTGCTATGATGAGAATAATTCAGTATTTTATTATTATGTTAATTTGGTAATTCTCACTTATTTTTTATGGTTGCAAATTGCAATTTAATATTTTATTAGTGAATCTCATAATTTATTTCAATAGCGTGATAACAATATCAAGATCTAATTACGGTTAAACGAATATTTTATTGTAGTATTGATTTGATAGATAGTGATTGTGTTTTTAATTTGAAATGTTATTATGCTGCTAAATCGATTTGGAATGTTTGTGGTAATAATGTCAAATTTTATTATAAGAATTTCATATTTATTGTGCTTTTAATTTGCTATTTTATGATGACATGAATTTGAAATTTTCTTGTACTGCTAAATAGGAAAATAATAATTTACGAACGTGAGCATGAAAAGCGCGCGAGATCATCAGCGATGTGCATGTGTTTTTGTGCAGGGAAATCGCCGAGCGCCGCTCCCGCTTACGACCGCTTCATCCCCAAACGGTCGGGCTCGCTGAGCAATCTGAGCTGCGCGGCCTTGTCGCTGAAGGGCAGCCTGGAGGAGTCGGTGTTCCAGGACGGGGAGGCCAGTCCGCGCATGGTGGAGTCGCGGCGCAGTCTGAGCAACGCGCTGCTGGGCGACCAGAAGAAGGACCGCATCCTGGAGTTCCGCGCCAAGCCGCCGCCCGCGCCCGAAGGTACCGCTTGTCTTCTGCTCGATCTCGGCGTACGCTGGCTCATGCGGCGGTGATGCAGTGTGCCTTGCAGGCTCCACCAACCCCTTCTCCTCGCTGTACACCCACGCCATCAGCAAGACCGGCGCCCACAACGCCAAGAAGATCCCGCGCGCCATCCCCGCCGTTCCCTCCCGCATCTTGGACGCGCCCGACCTCCTCAACGATTACTGTGAGTACCTGTACTGGCCAGAAGGTGTCCGGGGATTTTCTGAATTTCTACGCTATTATGACTTATTTTTCCCGTTTTTGGCTAGATTTTGTTCCATTAATTACTTTAAATAAAATTCGTGATAAAACTGGTACCTCGATGGCTTACTAATTTTTTAATACTTCTATACATCGAATTTTCCTTGTAATCTGAGTGAGCCAGTTGGCTGAAGATGCTGAAAAGAATATTATTCTGCCGTTACATTAGTAAATTTGTGTAATTAATTTCATCAAATTTCTTTCGAATAAATTATTACGAGATGGACAGATGAATAATGATTGATAAGTGGTTGATGTTGGTGCGTGCAGATCTGACGCGGCTGGACTGGGGCGGGCGCAACATGCTGGCGGTGGCGCTGGGCGCCGCGGTGTACCTGTGGAACGGGGAGACGGCGGCGATTGACGAGCTGTTCAGCTGCGCCGTCGAGGGCGAGCAGCGCTACGTGTCCGGCGTGTCCTGGCTGCAGGCCGGCAACTTCCTCGCCGTCGGCATCAGTAACGGAGAGGTGCGTAAATGCGCATGTCAACCGAATGTGTATGTCAGTCGTGCTAAAAAACTGCTTGAATAAAACAGTAATACTTATCATGAATGAGAGTAATAATAATAATAAGAGAGTAATAATACCTACTTGTCAATTATCTCAAATACTAATGAATAATAATTATTAAATTATTATTAGTTTTGAGTATATGCATTCGTCATCGCTAATTGAGTTTCTTTGGCTCGTTTATGAGCCGTTTCCTCATCAGCAGCATTATTGCCGTTGGTTGTAGGAATGTTGTTTCAGCTGAAGGTTGAAATGCTTGTGTTGCGCAACCGGAAGTGAGCATTGCTTCCGCTTCTGTTTGTACTCGTAGATTTTGAACAATAATTCAACGAGACTGTTTTTTTGCTCGTGTACTCTTATAGAATAGCATAAATATTTCCGCTGGATAAACTAAGTGTCTGTTTTCGCTGTGTATTCAGTTGTTAACGCTGTGTCTGAGAGGGTTGTCGTTGACTGTATGTGTGTGACATGTGCAGGTGCAGATCTGGGACGCCAACGAGAAGCGGCGCGTGCGCGTGCTGGGCGGGCACAGTGAGCGCGTCGGCTGTCTGGACTGGAACCAGCACGTGCTGGCCAGCGGCTGCAAGTCCGGCGCGGTGCACTACCACGATGTGCGCGTCAAGGAGCACTACTTCTGCTCCCTCAGGGCCCACTCCCAGGTACACCGCGTTTTAATCACATTGACTCGTTACGGAAAAATTACGATATTTGTTTCACCAATGTTCGTGCCGGTAACTCGTAATAAGACAAACATTATATAAATATTACATTAAAAAGTAAAGTACGGTCTTAAATAAGCTCTCCGCCGTATGGTATCAACGAAATTCATATGCTGCAGCCCTGATAAAATACGTAATAAAATTGGTAATACGTTTGAGTTCTGATTAAGTGATCATTGCGCTGAATGATGACTGCGGATGCTTGCAGGAAGTGTGCGGACTGCGGTGGTCGCCGGATGGGCGCTACCTGGCCAGCGGCGGCAACGACAACGTCCTCAACATCTGGCCCTGCCCCGCTCCCGGGAAAGGGCCCGGACTGGTCGGCGACACTTCGCACGAGCACCCGCTCTACGCCTTCACGCTGCACCAGGCCGCCGTCAAGGTGCATATGCCACAATGGCCAGATGGACATGCAACCGTCGGTCGCATATTTAATATGTTTTGAAATAAAATATCTTTCTTTGACATTTTTATTCAAACCCATCTGATGCGGTAGAAAATGAATTCTTGTTCCTTTTAACGCTCAAAGGCGAATGTTCCTTATTCCCACCATGTTCAGCGGTTTGTAAATGACACATTTACAATAACATCCCATTTGAAAACGCAGCGCCATCGGGAAGTAATTTTGCAGTGGTAAAATATATCATGTAAAATATATGTAGCAGTGGTAAAAAATATATTGCGGTGGTAAAATATATGTTATTTATATATCTTCTCGACAAAGCCCAGCGGCGCAGTCAACTGACAAATCTCCTCTGATGCAGGCCGTGGCGTGGTGTCCGTGGCAGTCGTCGGTGTTGGCGTCGGGCGGCGGCACGGCGGACCGCTGCGTGAAGGTGTGGAACATCAACATGGGCAGTCTGATCTGCAGCAAGGAGACGGGCTCGCAGGTGTCGGGGTTGGTGTGGTCGGAGGAGTACCGCGAGGTGGTCACGGGCCATGGCTACGCCAAGAACGAGCTCATCTTGTGGAAATATCCCTCCTTCGAGCGCATCGCCGAGCTCACCGGTAGGTGCTATACAGGCTTAACGCAACGATATAGTTTAATATATTATTATATATCAGCGTATGACGACAATGGACGACGGTGGCAGCGATTTATTCTGTATTCATCTCATCAAATCAACCGGAAGAAATGTATAAAATTGTCAAAATTACGAGAGAAAAATTCCGGTAGATATCCCGTTGAGAGAGGTGGATATAATAATAATTATAGTAATAAATGCAGTTTTTAACCGCGGCCCGACTGCTCGGCTGCATTGTGTCCTGAATTGGGTGTGCTTGCGCGCAGGCCACACGGACCGCATCCTGGACGTGTGCCTGAGCAGCGACGGGTCGACGGTGGTGTCGTCGGGCGCCGACGAGACCATCCGCCTCTGGCACATGTTCCCCGTGGACCTGGAGAAGCGCAAGAAGGCCGAGCGCGACAAAATCCAGCCCACGGGACTGGCGCGCCAGTGCCTCCGCTGAGACGTGCCTCTGACTCGCTTCCACGATGGATCTCCGCAATCTGGCATTTTTTATCCTGTTTTGTTGGACCGATTCCCGCGTTTTCCACTGTTTTACCTTCCTGTCTTGATTTTTCCTGTCTTGGCTTTTTTAATGGTTTATACGCCGATGAGCGGGCACAATTTTGAAGTGGTTTTTTGAGAGGATTTGCTCTGGTAAATTGCTAACGATGTTGACCGTGTGCCGGCGACAATGAAATGAAAGAGGAATATTGCTGAATAATGATGAATCGTTCCACAACGCGGGCGGTTGACAATAGCGACCGGCCTCTTCATTTGACTGACAGAGCGCAGCAGCGTGTCTGTTCTTCACGTGCTGCTCCCGCTTTGTTGAGAAAACACTGCCTCACACTTGAGTCCATCATTCAGCGTCGTCTGCCTATTAAACGATTCGTTTCCGGTGCCAAACTGCCGCTCCACACGACCGGAAAAAAATTCCCGTTTCGCGCGGTGATATCATCGCGTTGGGCCCGGCGAAATGTTGATGAGTGGGTTGCCGCGGCTGTAGGGTTTTTTGTTAAGAATGAGATCATGAATTAGTCTTTCTTATTCAACCACCAATAAAAGCCGCGTGAGACGGCAGAATTTCGGTGAAAGACAGGCGGCGCTGTGAGTGGCAGTTGATACATTTTCGCCGAAACAATGATCCACGCAACGCACCGCCTGTTACGTGGTGTTGGAGACCTGCAGAACGACGCGGCGATTGACAGGCCATTACCTGTACACTGGTTTCTTTCGGCATTGTTGTTGACAAATTCAGCGGAAATGTTTTCCCGCGGTGAAATAATAATGGAATGCTGCTATTGTGTACGCGCGCTCGAGCGAGTGAGCGGTGTGGCGTATATATATGCAACCGTTGACTAGCAGTCGGCCATTCGTTACATAGAGAAATCTATTAGTTCTTAACGAGATTTATTAATTGTGAAGTGGGTTACGATTTGCCATTAATCTCGCGTTGAGAGAAACTTTCAGAAACCCTGTGGATCATGGAGATGTCAATGCAAATGTTGGTTCTTTGCGTCCTGGTTATGCTCGTCCTCCTCAGTCTCTTCACTGGTAAGCACAATTACCGATGACCTTTGAAATAAATACGTGAATTGCACGTGTCGAGTAAAATGTTATGACGGTGACCTTTCGCTCGTAATAAAGTTAATGAATTATAGAATAAATATGTGCTAAAAAAGCGGATATAAAAATATGACGTATATAAAAAACATATATAAAAGCGTATATGTAAAGGTATATATGACGTACAGTATATATAAAAGTAAAATTATTATATTAAAATATATTGTTGTATAAAAGTATTACTATATATATGTATATATTATGAAAGTACACATAAAGTATATATATAAAAGTATATGTAATGTATGTATAAGCCTTTATACATAAAGTGTATTTAAAAGCGTATATAAAAAACAAGTATTCATATATCAAAAAACATATATATAAACCATATACCAACCATATATAAATATAAACCATATTTAAAAAATCTAAGTGTGTGAAAAAGCGTATATAAAACATGAGCGTATGTTGAGTGTGCTTTTCGTGTCCTTACAGAGGGCGTGATGGGCCAGTTTGGCGGCGGCGGAGGTGGCGATGGTGGCGACATCATCTGGCTGCTGAAGGAGGCCGCCAAGAAGAAGTAGGCGACCTGTGCCAACAACCGTGGATCGGCAACGTTCGGCCTGGTTAATTCCTGTATAAATAGCACAGCTTAATCTTGGTCTCCCAGTCCGTTGATTCCCCATCTGCACGTGTCCTGGCCGCCCTGTTCCCCCAATTTAACTAGCTCCTCCCTAACCTGCTTCCCGCTCTACACATACATGTAGCTGACCATGGAATATGGATGCACTGCCGCCTTGGCACGGCCTGGCGATTTCCAGGCACGACCGTGACCTTTGTCCCATGGATGGCAGCTGTTGCAATGGTCACTACACTATTAGCCAACCGTTGACATCGCTGTCACTGAGCGCTGCTTTATAACAATACTTCCATCTTTTTATGCATGCGTCCATCCGTTAGATAATACAGAGTATTATTAGTAATTAAGAAGTACTGCAACATTAATGATGTTTACCATTCTGCGTTGTCTTACACGGGATAGTATGGGATTTAGCCTGGTGAGCTCCTCATTTTAATTGGAGGAGGCCGATTTTGTAATGGCGCTTACAAGCTGTGCAGGTCACATGATTTCCTTACTTACCTAACTACGATTTGATCTGGTTTGTTTTCTTGGCCATTAACTAATTAAACGCTGGTTCGCCAATTAATCGCCGGGTCGACGTTGTTTGTTATCGTTTGCGACTAGTCAACGGAATTGCCAGTGGAAACTCACGCAACGCATACAGCGTACTTGTATCGGTATATTGCAACAGCATCCGGTTGCGAGCCGTCAACAAGAATTATTAAATTAATTAATAAGGAAACTTCATGTCACTCATAATCAGTATGTACAATACACGAGTTTGTCGTGTCGTGCGGCCGTTGTTGCACAACACGCCGGATGTAATGTTCTCCTCCAACCAATGGCCAGCGCGCCGCCGTGTATTGTACGTACGTACAGCTGTCGTTAACCGTTATTAAATGTGTAAATTTATTTTTCAATATGCAAATCAATGAGCGCCACTCAGTATATACAATCAAATAAAGAATTTGTCTCAATTAACATGAGAAGGGACTGTCCACAACACCCTCATAGCACTACCATGCATAATCTCCTAACTTAAACGTTGAAACAGAAAACAAGTGGAATGACTTTCGCCTGCTCTCATAAACAGTTTAATAAATGAATTACATTGTACAGTATACAAGACTAACAAGAGTAACAATGCAACACCCGGCTAATGGCTTTCGCATTGACCGCCACAACACATCCGCGGCGCCGGAAAAGGCATCCGGGAGCAGGAGGAGTCAGGAGGACAATAATCTGTACTGGTATACTTTGCCTAGATTAGCTGATTTCTCTCACTGTACATCTGATTGCTCTTTTCCATCCTTATCCGTTGGAAATACGTGTTCCTGCTGTATGATATGAATCTGGTGTAAAAACTACAAAAAATCTGTATATAAAAATCTGAGGGTGTATAAGCATCTATATTTTTCACGGCCGTACTTCTTTTGGTAGTGACGGGAGTGTACGGTAAATACTCGTAGCTTTGTAGACACATAACTCTGCATTATATATATATATATATATATATATATATATATATATATATATATATATATATATATATATATATATATATATATATATATATATATATATATATATATATATATATATATATATATATATATATATATATATATATATATATATATATATATGCATGTAGATGCATATATTCTAAATTCTGCATACACTTTGTTACAGTTGCGAGATATTTTTTTCACGTAATTCGCAGACCCCGAGAATGTTTTTACGGTTACAATTGCTTTCGTAAAGATACGTAGGATGTGCGATGTGCACTTTCGCTCGGCTCCTGCAAAATCGAAGCGGAGAGCACCTTGCTTAGTTAACTTCATCTTATTTTTGAACGAAAAGTCCCCAAGTAACACCGGCATTACCGGCTTAATTATAATCATCTCGAAGCCGTCCTAGGCTGAAGTAGAGAAAGACAAACGTATGCACCGCACCATTAACAACCACGATTTGAAATTGTAACAAATAAATTCAGTTTCAGCATTTAACCGCTTGGTTATCGAGATTACTGCCGGCGGCGGTGTTCTGCTGCTGCTTCTGTCCGGCCGACTGCAGATTACTGCTGGAGGCGCCGCTCAAATGCAGGCCCTTGCCGGCGGCGGTGCCCTGCGAGTTGGAGACGCTCATGGTGCCCTTGTCGGTCTGCTGCACGTTGCTGGCCTGCGCGCTGTTGACGGCGCCCTCCGCCGCGCCGCCCTGCCCGGCGGCGGCGGCGTCGGCCTGCGTCTGCTCCTGCTTCTGCTTGGCCAGCGTCTGGTTAGTGTTGGCCTGGTTGGTGGTGCCGACGGCGCAGCCGGGCGCCGCCGCCCCGGCGCCCTGCACGGCCTGGTTAACGCGCTGGTTGCTGGCCTGACCGGCCTCCTGGGTGGCCGTCTGGCCCTGGATCTTGGCCTGCGAGGCGCCGTTCAGGTTTACGCCGGTGCCGATGCCCGAGCCGACGTTGGTGGCCAGCACGTTGCCGCCGGCTTTGTTCGTCTCGCCCACCGTGTTCTGGTTGGAGGTCACGTTGCCTATAATTAAATTAAATTACATTAAATTTAATTAAAGATAAAGGGAAAGTGCATCGAGATCTGCGTATAATTAAGTTACAGTACAATAAATTAACGATGAAGGGAAAAGGTTTTCAAGGTCACGCTGCCTATATTTAAATCAAATTACAACAATTTAAAACTAATTAAGGAAAAGGTCATCAGGCCTTACCGAGCTGGGCCGCGCCGGTGCCGGTAGCAGCGCCGCCGATCTGCGTCTGTTTCTGCGTCTGCTTCTGCGTGTTGAGGTTGGCGTTGTTGAACATATTGTTGCCGAGGAGATTGGGCATCTGCAGGCTGTTGCTGCCCTTTTGGCCCAAGAGGTTCTGGTTGGCGCCCTGCTTCTGGCCCTGACTCTGGTCGCCGGCCTGCAAGCATCTTTTCCTTAATACCGATATATACAGGCACGTATTTGAAGAGTGTAGCCGGGTTGTATAATTACCTGCAGTTGCGCCGCGCCAGACAGCGCGCAGTTACCACCGGAGCAGCCGCCCTGGGAGCCGGCGTTGGTCAGCGTGCCGTTGGCGTTGGTGAGCATGTTGGAGTTCTGGTTGCTGGCGATCTGGCCGGAATCGGCCGAGGCGTCGCCGGTGGAGGCCGCCTGACTGGTCTTCTGGTTCTGCTTTTGCGCGTTCGTCTGCGCGTTGAACGCGTCAAAGTTCATGTTGCTAAAGGTCATCGGCTGCATCGGCTGCACTGCAAAACAAGCAACCATATTCACTGGCGTATAAGCGCGGCTGTTATCTTGTGTTGCTTGAAAAACCGGTATATATATTACGATACTGCGAAACCCTATTAACTGCCTAATATGTATATAATGCGAATGGGAATAAGGAAGACGGCTGAATAAAAGCTGAGCGCATACGTGGGTGTGTGCCGGTAGCGGCCCGTTAGCTGCGACCGGACCGCAGCCCGCCCGGCCGGCCGGCGCTGTTTGCTGCTGGCAGTGGTCCCTGGAATGCGGCAATGTAGCGGCTATCGGCGGCGTCTTCGATACTTTACGTGATCGTTACATCGCTGTACCGGAAAAGTTAACCGCTGCTTGACGATACCGGTATCTGCACAGTGACACTGCGAAACTCTACAGTCATTAATCCATTTCCCGGTCATCCATTACTGTCCACTCTACTTCCGTAGCGGGACTGGAAATCATCCGGTCGATGTTTCAAACTCAAAATTAGACATTCACATTATTTCCCGTTTGATGTACGTAGCATTTGCGTCAAGCGCCGGAAGTCCCTGATATTCTTTCATTTGAAATATTCAGCTCACGCGTTTTCGTGAAACGTAAACTGCGTTAGTCAGGAAAGTGGTTTGTACATGCATTCAGGTTACTCGACAGAGATTTTCTCGCGGGAGGCACTGGTAACGGAGCGGCGTACGAATACATCGCCGACGTATAAACACAGGGATATTATATATAAGTACACGTAATACTCTTTCCGTTACTTACTTGGAAAGGCCATGGCGCCGCCGAGGAGTAGACACACTGCTACGCAAATCGCCGTCATTGTACAAGGAGGAGAAAATTATAATACTGACACGGGGATCAAAGGTTTCCACACACCGGCTTCGCGAAAAATAAATAGGAAAATTACCGAATGCCGCGACAAGTCAACTACCAATAATTGTGAGCAAAATCAGTAGGAAAGCTATATGGGCGATTAATGATTTAATACAGATGCATCCAGCCGGCGTCGGCGTGTTGGCGCGTTATAAAGACTGTCTCTTGTTATTTTAGCCCAGAGCCAGGAGATTTGTTGTCCAACAGCAAAAACAACAAATCACCTTCCGCTCTCGTATAGTATACCACGGTGTGTTGTACTTGCGAGGAAATCCAGTTTCCAACACGGAAGCCTTCGTGTAAACGCCGTGCACCGTACCGCGAAGCCGCACACGGACGTTCGCCGAACCGAACTGAAACGCCGGCCATCCGTCGCGCCGGCGAGCGGAAATGTAGCTGCGTTATGACGCGTTTACGCCGTAGCCGGCACAGTCACCACAGCAGCACACGCAGTACTTATTTAACACAGTTTACTTGTTGCATATATGCCGTATTAATAACCCAATAAAAACAGCGGATACACACCAAAATACTTATAAAAAATTGTGTAAGCTGACAAAGGAGAAGCTGGTTCAAATGCCTGTTAACCAGCCGTCTAAGTAATACAACTAGAAAAAGAGATACATCATTTTAATACGTAATAACTGATGCGGCAGCGGCGTGTGTCGCTGATTAGGCCGGAAGTGCGCACAGCCGACTGCGCAGATACAGCGACGTCGACGCTCCCGTTTCGGTTGGCTGCTTGGCCGGCTGCCCTTCCTCCGGCGGCTCTCCCCGGGACATCTCGAAGTCCGCGCCTTCCGGGCTGAGGATTTTCGGTTTCCGCACCGTCAGTCTCCTAAGCCAACACAAAAATATTTCACCAGCTGAATAATTAAAACGGCAACGGACTTCCGGCGTCCGGAAGTTGTCCCCGACCTACCCGTGCGCCTTGTGGAAGTCCCGAATGGCCTGCAGACAGTGCAGCTGCGTCCGCGGCTCCCAGGTGCTGTGGCTGCGCGGGAAGCCCTCCCATTTGATGAGGTAAAAGGTCTGGCGCGCCGCCGGTCCGCGCTTACTGCTGTCCGTCACCAGCTTGGCGCCCATGACCCGCTCCACCGGGAAGAGCGCCGCTTCCGCCGCCGCGGACGGTCTCTTCGGTTGGCTGGGACGGGCGACCGGTGCTGGTCGGGCAGTCGGGACTACGGACGGCGCAGTGAGCGCCACAGCGCCGCTGGCGCCGGCTTCCGGTCCACCGGCGGTCCGTTTTTTGCACAACCGCTCCGGCAGGCGCTTCAGCACGGTGAGCACACCGCGGTCGGTGGGGTCGGTGCGGCTGCTCGGCTCGTTGCAAAGGGAGATGACGGCGACTGGTGGCGGTAGCGTGATGCTTGCGACGGGATCATTCGGTGGTGGGATGCCGCTGCCGGCCACGCTGACCGCTGGCGCTGGGCGGAACACCTTGTTGGGCTGCATGAGGGTGCGGACTGCCGGCAGGGCGATGGGTGGCGGCATCAGAGTGGCGCTGGTGGTGACCGTGGGCGTGGTGGTTATGCCCGTGCCAACGGTGGGTGTGATGGTCATTGGCGGCCGTGGCATCGGGCTGGAGTTGGCGTTGACGGTGGTCATGGTGATCATTGGCGGTCGAGGCTGCGGACCGTTAGCCACACTGGCGACCGTGCTGGCCGACGGTGGAGCACTGCTAACGGCCGCCGACAACACTGTCGGCACTGCCGCCACGGGCGGCAGACCAGTCATGGGCGTCTGTCCGTTATTGGTCCGGTCACACCAGTCGGCTGTATTGTCGCAGGCGGCGATTTCCCGCTGGTGGCGCTGCTCTTCCGCCGACAGCGGAGCAAACAGCGCCTCCCGCATCCTGTTCTCCCGCTCGTCATCCCTGCGGATCAAACCGGCTAATTAAAGAAGGTCACTAAAACGAAGCAACTTTCTACCGTTGACTGACTAGTACTCGTGGCGTTCGTGCGGCAGCCCGTTGGTGGCGGTGAGGTGCTGCCAGTAGGCCAGGCGCAGCTCCTGATTGACCAGGCACTGGCGCAGGAAGGTGGGCGCACTGCGCGGACTGTCCAGCAGACATAACAGGAAACACTGGCCCTGCACGACAAACATCTTTTTAATCCACTGCATGACCATAGAAACACATTACTTACGCCACGTACGGCTTGCGACACAACTTGTTTGGGCTTGGCGTGCCGCTTCTCTTTGCTGCCACGACGTTGCAGATGCAGGACAGCGGGCAGCTGATGTTCTTCTCCTGTGGACATCATCAACATTAAACAGCATACTGTCGACGGGAGCAGTCAACGTTATTGTTACCGTGTTGACGAAACTGTACTCCCGCGCCGTCTTTTTGTTGGCCGTGGCGCCGGCTCGACGTCCAGACACTGGCTCCGGCGGGGGAGCGTCGTCCGCGTCCGGCTGGACGACGGTGACGGTGCTGGGCGCCGGACTGGGCGGACGGGGCCGTATGGCGGCGTACTGCGCCGGCAACATGGCTGGCACACCGTTAATAAACTAAGCGGTTAAAATTCCCACGCTTATAAACGTGGGAACGCGTGTCCGACTGTCTGTCTTTCTAAACTTGGATGTGGTGCAGCATTCCAACGAGGCAGCGCGATTATCGTCACATGCCAGGGAGATCACAGTCTGTGATTTTGGGGGCAACGTGGAGCACTTCTTTCTGGACTCACTGTAGCTAACAACACACTGGCAGCTGGCATTTTTGCTGCAGACACGGTCAGTTCTTCCGCTATGCTGCCACAAAGAAGAATTCTGCGTTGGCTGACAAACCGGTTTCTAAACTGTCCTCGTGCTGTGTTATGATGATGGAAAATTCTTATCTATCGAAAACATCCGAATCTCGCTACGAAGATACTTCTTGTATCGTAGAGAAACACCAGACACTACACAATGCACAGATAGCTGTTCGATATTGGCTGCTGACTGTTGAAACTGTTGAATGGCATGTACGTCTCGTACACTGCGCTGACTGGCCAGTGGCGAGGCAGAATTTTCAACCGGTTTAGCCGGCAGCGTACGAGTGCAGCGCGGCTAGGTATGAGTGGCCTTCGCCTTCGCCTTCCGCCTTCGCCTCCGCCTTTTGAGCGGTGCGCATTCGCCTTCGCCTTCCTAAAGATGCAATTTATCATTGCCTTCCTTATGTTATTCTAAAGTTTCTTGGGCTATATTCCAATTTCCAGGGTAATATTGTTAAGATCTCTTACGTTTCTTAGGCAATCATTAATTCTTAGGCTATATTCTCTTAAGGTTTTTCAGGCCTCTCAGGTTTCTTAGGTTTTTCAGGTTTCACAGGTTTCTTAGGTTTCTTAGGTTTTCTTAAGTTCCTCAAGCTATCCTTAGGTTATTCCGAAATTTCTTAGATTACTTGGGTCTTCATTGCTTTCTTAGGTTTTCCTGATTTTTTTTCTGGAAAAGAATAAGGATAGAACAAACGAAACCTAAGTGCAGTATCCTAAGTACAGTAACCTAAGTACAGTAACCTAAGCCTATAAACATAAAAAACCTGGGAAATTTTTGAATCCTCAGAAACCTAAGAAACCTGAGAAACCTAAGAAACCTAAGAAACCTAAGAAACCTAGGAAACCTAAGAAACCTAAGAAACTGTGGCGTAGTGCAGTGGCACTGACGTCACGAGAACGTTGTGTCCGCTGTGACCTCTATGTGGTGTGTTGTCCAGCATGGCAACTGCGGTTGCAGAGTGCCATTGTTGTCCTGATGACAACAATCAGTTGGTTGTTTGCGCCCTCAGTGGCGGTTCATAATAAATACATTATTCCGCCACCTTCAAGTCGTGACAGAAACCGAAGAAACCGAAGAAACCTAGGAAACCCAAGAAACCTAAGAAACCTAGGAAACCTGAGAAACCTAAGATAACCTAAGAATAAACCTAAGAAACCTAAGAAACTGTTACATGATGACCTTTAATTACGCTTTTCAAAAACATCGCGTTTCGCGGAACACCAATGCTGCAGAAAACACTTAACAAACATATACAAATACCATACCGGAAAAGAAAATAACCAATCAAAACAGCACAAATAAAGGCAATAAAATATGGTTTTTTCAAACACGCAGTTATTAGGATATCCGATAATCAAAAACGCATTACTCATCGAGCACCAAGACAGAATTCTTTTTTTTTCTGGCTCTTTCAACCTTACATAAACCAATTTGAGTTTAAGAAAACTCTTCAGTTTCGGGCTGTCAAAATTAAAAATTAAACACAATTATGCGTATACGCTACTCGCACATTAGAGTACACAAGGGATTCATTAAGATTCTGCCAACTTTTACTGCGGTCCATGGTATAGCGGAGTAAATGTGTTTCATTTTTTTTGGAAATTTTGTCGAAAATCGGAATAAACTAAGTTTCTCGTTTATAAATATTTTGGATTTTAAATTCCCTGACTCATTTTTGTAATAAATGCTATTCCATCGATGATATCATTCGGTCGAACTTGAACTTGAACTTTGATCAGCGGTTAACCATACAACAAAACCACAAGTAACACACCGCATTCTCGAAAATAACCGGAAAATCTTCCCTTCTGAGGCAAAAACGTTTTATGAAAATTCGATATTCGTTTGCTGGTTTCAAACATCGTTTGCCACCTGGTCTTTTTACGTATGTCTCTCCTTCCCTGTAGAAGGAATTTTCACGACAATTTACAAATAATTTTTTTCCGTAATTTTTTAAAATATCAGTCATCGGGAAACATTCAACACGGCACAGCCTCGCGCTCCGTGAAAGAGCATCGCGTCATCGGCACAGCGACATGGTACAACCTCACACTTCTTAACGAAGTATTGTGTCATCGGCACACTGAACACGGACTACAAGACGGACAATAACGTGGGACAGACTGATATAATTTATCCTGAAATTTTCTTTATCGACCAATTGGTCTATCCTATTTGTTTTTAAATTATTTTCTTTTCCTTTCAAACATACGAGCGATTGGACGCGCCTTGATGGTAGCAAACTGCTGCACCAGCATATTCTGCAATTGCTTAAAAATCTCGAAAATTTATTTTGCCTCAGAAAAACAAGACTGCCCTTTATTTAGGAAAACACCATTCGTAAATTATGGCTGTAAGGCAGATCACGATATGATCACGTACGCAACCTTGTACAACTGGCATGACCAATAAAATTCAGCGACCCAAAACTTATGATAGCGAACTTTTATAAGTTCTCTGCAGCGAATCTTGCTATAACTGGGTACTCAGGGACAGAACTGGGTTTATCTCCTAGAACATTTTTTAAATGTGAATTAAAATCTGACAATTGTCGAACAAAATTTCCTGACCGGTATTTTTGATAAATTTTCCTTCAGAAATAAAGCGATCTTTTTGTATTAGGAAAATTTAATACAATAATCCTGACGATTTTTAACCTGCCTATAAGTAATGAAAGAACCTGACTTAACTTCAATTTAAAAAAAAACAAAATAGACAAAAATTTATTACGCAAAATAGACGAACAATCAAAATAAAAGAGAATTTTTTGAACTTTTAGGGCAATATTTTTTTTTAATTTTAATTTATTTGCTGGCTGACTTTACATGAGCGGTAAAACAAGGATAATGCTAAGCCATTATACTGAGCTGTTGGTTAATGGTCGTCCGTTATCAAAGGGGCCAGTGTCTGTAGCTGTACCGAAACGATCGGTCGCGTGCTTCATCCAACTGTTCTTTGGTGCAACCAACTTGCAGCAGGATTCATCCAGTCCATTACTGGTATTCGTACATTACGTTGGACTTCATGCCGATGAGGGTTCAAATCTGCGGGCGGGCTGCAGTAATTTCGGAGGCTTTTCAAAAACATCGCGTTTCGCGGAACACCAATGCTGCAGAAAACACTTAACAAACATATACAAATACCATACCGGAAAAGAAAATAACCAATCAAAACAGCACAAATAAAGGCAATAAAATATGGTATTTTCAAACACGCAATTATTAGGATATCCGATAATCAAAAACGCATTACTCATCGAGCACCAAGACAAAATTCTTTTTTTTTCTGGCTCTTTCAACCTTACATAAACCAATTTGAGTTTAAGAAAACTCTTCAGTTTCGGGCTGTCAAAATTAAAAATTAAACACAATTATGCGTATACGCTACTCGCACATTAGAGTACACAGGGGATTCATTAAGATTCTGCCAACTTTTACTGCGGTCCATGGTATAGCTTCGCCGTCTGAGTATACTCTTTTCAACTAAACAAACATTAACTTGACCCCGAGGCTTTTGCCTTTGGTTTAATACAAGAATTCATAATTTTTCCGGCTGGGTCACTACGCTCTCCGGACGAGTGTGTAGTTCTTCCCCTAGGTAATACTAAAGTTTTAAAAAGAACGTGCACTTTCTTTTTAAACACTAAGTCAACCTTTTCATTAACCATGCATCCACATGATTATTTACAGCTATACGTCACCTACAGCGCAACGGTCTGAAGCTTTTAATTAATATTTAATTTAAATCAAAGCAAATTCTAGTCTGCAGTTCCAGAGTTCACAGGGATTGATTTTGTTTCATATTAAAAACGTTAATCCAGACTCGCACTCTGGTAGTTTTTAGCTATGCGAATAAAGTATGTACATTGGGCACAATGTTCGTCCAATCTGTCACCTTGACCTACTAGTTGTGTCTATCCAGTGCCGTCGCTTTGCGGAGTCATTTATTCTCTGGCCAGTTCAACAATAAAAATTCCAAAAACACACGTGCAGTTCCTCAAAATAAAATATTAAAAACTTAAAAAGCACACGTGCATTTCCTCAAAATAAATTTTCAAAAACATAAAAAGCACACGTGCATTGCTTCAGATAATTCATTCGCCGATGTGCTTCTTCCTGGATAGATAATTATTGCAGAATCTTGTACGTCGCTCTTATCCCTTCCCCTCTTTGACAAAAAACTTCATACGGTAAGTTTAAAAACCAGTTGTACTTTAGGTCGGATGCGTCAATGATTTAAGCCAAACATTTTATGAAATCAAATGATAAGTGAATAAAAGTGAATAAAAGGTCACAAAGTTAAAGAGCTAAAACAAAACGGTTATTTTTTACTGCATTTTAGACGGTCATAGCATTCCTAGAAAACGATGCACTAAACGCATATCCACATGCAGTATTAAGGCAAGACAGCAATATTTTAGAAACGGAAAACTCATAAAAATTTTTTTTAGTGTTTCGTAAATAATCCAATACAACTTGGCATATGTACAAGCATATATACAACAGCCTCATTAATATCAGCGTGGCTGTCCCGGTGCACTTGCCGAGCGGGACGGTGATCTGGCTTGCGTGGCCGACTGCTCACCGCTTGCCGACTGTTGACGTGCACCACCAACGTCAGCAGTGTTACGTTTACCTTTTTCAACAGGCCTGTAATTACGGCTATGTGGGTTTAAGTAACACACGGAATAAAGGTGACCAACCTTGTGGCAGTAGTTACAAGCACGGCTTTCGCGTTTACGTTTGGGCTTGGACGGCGCAATAAGTTGATTTAAAAGAGAACTGTACTCATTCAAAAATTGTTAACTTTGGCAACCACTGATAACAAAACCGGAGTTTTAATAACTGTAGCAGGCCCTAGTACATCGACGACCGGGCTACATGGGACTAAGTCCTTGAGGAGTTCGTGGTCCATGACTGCAACTGAATGCCGACGTTTACAACGTTTTCCTGAAGGTTTCATGGCCAACAGAAATGACTCAACTTTAATGTACTAACCTTTAATGGGTATCACATGTAAGTACAAAATGAGTACTAAAACAAACGAATTTTAAAGCAAAAACACTTTTTCAATGCTATCCTGCTCGGGGATTGTACCCATAACGCATATCGCGTTTCCCCGTTGCATTTGGATAGATAACCGGTGTCTAAAAAACTCTTTCGCTCGTTTCTGGCCTGTAGCAATGACGATACCGTTTCCGACCTTTTGCACTAGAAGTTTAGTCCCGTCACTCCATGGGCCATAAATTTCGAACGCTGCAGTGGTGAAATTATACCTCGATTGCATCCAGGCATGTTTTGCCAGTTTCCTTCGTTCCGCTTGCTCGGCTGCGGCCCCAACTTTAGCGAAGGTGCGCTCAATGTACGAGGCTGCGAGTATATCGACGCACGTCACGTCCACTGCCTGCGGTTTTCCCCGTTCCCACGGGACCAGTGTGATCACGTCCGGCCTCTTGTTATCTTTCGCGGATAGACCTTTCGGTTCCATTCTTGCTGGGAAACCGGCCGTCTTTAATCCGCGAGCAAACTCCCCGCTAATACCGTCGTGGCGTGGCAGTCTTCCGGTTGACCGCTCGCACCGGAGCCCGTGTCGTCCCAGGTCATCGACTAACCCCCCACAAACGCACACATGGGGTGTTACAATTGGTGCTCCCAAGCGCAGCGCCACACTTATACGGAAGGTGTTGTTTTCCAGCAGATTACCGAGACATGCTGCAGGCAGAGCATGGATCCATACTCCAGCCTCCGGAACCGATACCGCTTTCAGGGGGGCGACTTCTTCCTTTGTCGTCTTTAAAGCAGTCAGTTGTGAAAAGGCGTGTAGAGTCGCGGGTGTATCCCAAGCTTTTTGGACGTGTCGGAGCGCCTCGGGCGGAAGTTCATCCGTGTTAGCCAGCGCTTTCCAAGCGTGCGTAGCAGCAGTTACATCCGTAGCAGTCAGCGTCGGGCATAACTTGGAAACCAGTGGGCGCAGCGAGGAAGCCGATGCCAAATAGGCAGAGGGTGCTAGCTTCTCCGTGCGTCTGATCCCCAAACCGCCAAAGCGGACGGGTAGGGAGGCTTGAAGCCACATCGGGTGGTCCATCTGAACGTTGGTTATGGACTCTACGGCGTCGCGGAACACCTGGTTGAGTCTGTACAGTTCCTGCGGGAACATCCAAGCCAGAGAGGTACGCAGGATGTGTACGAGGAGGGGGTAAATACACGGGATAGACAGAAAAAACGGCAATAATAAGCGATAACCATTCACGTGTTGTGCAACACGGCCAGCCACCAAGGGAAGGCAGTTCAGTAACACAGTGCAGAACAGCCGTTGAGACTCCAGTCTCGAGCTGTTTCTCCGTAGACTTCTATGTTAAATTCAACCACCTTCGTCTTGCACATTTCAGAACTAATCCGCACAATCGATAGCGTAAAAGAACAAGAAAAATTTTCAAGATTTTTTATACCAAACAACTTGCCACTTACGAAAACTGAGGCAAGATTGAGCCATTTGAGTTTCGTAGACTAAGCATAGGAGTTGGATGGTTTGCTTCCACGGAGCTCCTATGCTTTGTCTATGGAAAACTTAATTGGCTCTCGCTTGTCTTATTTCTCATAGATCACGGTTTGCGTGGTATCGAAAATCTTGTTAATTTTTTCTTGTTCTTTTGAGCCATTGATTGTGCGGTTTAGTCCTGAAATGTGCAAGATGCAGGTGTTTAAGTTTAACATGGAAGCGTACGGAGAAGGCAGCTCGGGTCTCAAAGCCTGAATTTTATGTAGTGTCGCTGGACTGCCTTCCCTTTGTGGCTGGCCGTGCTGCACAACACGTGAATGGTTATCCCTTGTTATTGCCGTTTTTTCTGTCTATCCCGTGTATTTACCCCCTCCTCGTACAATTTTCGGCACTCCCAGGCAGTTCTTTAACAGGAATAATGCTTGGTGTTTCGGAATTAACTGCAGGCGCCCACAAATAACTTCCAGCTGGTTGATTTGACTGACTCAATGACTCAACTAAGTTTTGACCTGCTTCTCCTGACTGTACAGTAGGAGGGTAATTACCAGTTCTTTTGGGCTGATTCATTTCAGTAAAGCTGAAGATTTAACAACCTGCTTATTAAAGGTCGTACTTTGAAAAAAAAAAAAAAACAACAACCAACAAATGCGTTGAGTAATAAGGTTCGGCAAGTCTGATTAATCAGATAGATTCGAAGCTATTTTAGAAACGGCCAGGAACGTTGAACTAGATTCGGTTAGGGACTAGTAACAAAAGATGGTATTGGTCAAAGAAGAATACTCTTATCGAATCGGTAATCAGTAAACAAGCCCAGTAATCTCTGAAATTTTCCAACAATGAGAAAAAGTGTAACTGGGTTCGGCAGTTCCAGATTTTGGGTAGGGCATAGCCCCGGCATGCAAACATTTACTGATTCAACGAGTCAAAACAGGATAAGATCAACCACAAATCGATAAACAACAAAAGTAAAGTATATTATTTTCCGAAAACAAAGGTCACCAAAAACATCAGAAACGAACTATTTATCTTGCCAACGAAATATTAAATTTCATAAGCAGAGAACTGGTAGTTCGATTGTCCAACAGAAATATCGTAACCGACACATGCTGTCAAGTAAAGAATGTCGTAATATCGAGCTATCGCTTTCGAAAGCGCTGATGCGGCATCGACGTAAATTTAATCCAATCAACCTTCATGGGAATATTCGAAATGTAAGAACTTTTTTTTACCATGAAACAGCAAAGCGAAATTAGAAAACAGTTACACGAATGATCTTTCTTGTTTCATGACGCAATCAGTGAACAGTGTTCTTTAAATAAAAAACAATACGGCCAGGCATATCGAGAAATATCCGGTTATTCGAGAACAAAAGAAACATTTTTCAACTCCAATTTTTTTAACTGCACAGTTCGGCAGAAATTTTATGAGATAATTAAAAGCGCAGTGCAAATTATTTTTATGAAGGCAGATCTCTGAGAACTGAATTAGCAGCTGATGCACCAATATCACACGCCATATAGTCGTTTTCAAGAGACAATTTTATTTAAAACTCGAGCATTTATATAAGAACAAAGTTATCGGAAGTACTGCACTAGGATTATCGCCATTAAATTTTTAAAAGGGCAGTTCTCAAGTATACTCACGACGGAACGTGCTAGTCTGGTACTGCGAACGACAAAATCGAAAAGCGCGCGGGAACATCAGTTTCCGGTTACGGCTTGCTAGCGTTTGGAAAATCACGCTGCTCGAATGTGGCGTAGTACAAACGGCAGTGGCAGCGGCAGCCGCTGTGAAGGGATGATGGTATCGTCGTATTAAAGCATCGTACATCAAGAAAAGAAAACAATATTACAAATAATAACTGACAGCTGAAGTAACCACAGGTACTTCTCAGTCGACACGGACCAGTTTGTTACATGATAAATGTGGCAGAGCAAAGTAATTAAAGGTCACTGCACGGTTAAACCGGCCGGTATGCTAGTATATGATAATATGCATTAATGGTAAACGGAAAGGCAATGCGAGGCAGGGAATTGTTATTAGGAAAGAAATCAGGCAGAAGTACAAAGTGTACTGTCGGAACTCGGAAGTGGTACTGAATGCATGCATAAGAATGCCATTAGAAGTAAAGAACAGCAGTATATGTAGGTAAACAACCAGCAAGTAAAGAAGGAGGAAATCAAATAACGTACGCGGGCATATCGCCCTAATGAATCAGTAAACAGCAAGCGTATTGTGTATGAATCAGAGCACCAATGCTTAATTATCTATTTAAAAATCATTATGTGACAAAACCTAAAGAACCTAAGAAACCTAGACCAGACAAGACAGCTTTAGTCCCCCAGATTTCTTCTGGCAGGGGCACACCATGCGTTGTGCCGTATGCTCAAGCATAAACAATTATGTGATTTCAAGGAAATAGTATTAAACATAACAAGTTAGAGATGCAAAAACCTCATGTAAAATTAAATAAAAATGAATTTATGGATTTGACTGCATTTTAGTTATACTGTGCACAATTTAAGGCTTTACGTAGGCAACAGTACTAATTCGCCGCTAAATACTTTGCGGCTATCTCTCAAAACCTGGTTAAAAAGATTGCTCAAACAAAAGGACAATGTCTTCTCGTACTCCATCGGCGTCTCCTTTCTTCGTAGTAAAATCTGCATTGTTTCCACTAGTCCGCCGTCCTGTATTGAAAGGTCATGGGCAGCTAGCCGCTCCTGTAATTTCTGTCTGTGTGGAAAATATGCAGGACATTCATTCGGAGCATGATACTCGTCCTCCACAACCCCACAGAAGTTACATATCCGCTCCTCTCGGGGCAAAGCGTTCCATCTTCCTGTCTCCACAGCAAAGTAGTGGTCGGAAGTCAACATTTTCATCCAATTTTTGCTTGTCATTGCAGGCATCGTTTTCAATAGGTGCACTTCTCCACTTTCTGGTAGACACTGAAACAAAAAACGCAACATGCTGCTCCTGGCAGCATTATCCTGTACCGACTTAAATACATAGATTTATCCGGAATGTTTTCTCGAGCCTCGAAATTATGTCAACTGAACTCAGCTTTGCTAGCTGAATACGAATATCTTGGACGGTATTTGTTAAGTTTATTTCGATTTCTTCCGGTAATTGCCTTAGCGCGTTTTTTAGCCAACATTGCGTTCTCTTTTTGCCAACCAAAATGCTTTCCTCAAATGCTGCTCGAAGAAGAGTGCCTGAGTTTGCGTGACTGAGCTTTTCGACGAAGCGCATCTGCTGCCTTACTTGTCTTAACTTAGTGGTAACAGATTCAAAAGCTATAGAATAGCTTCAGTGTTCGTAGTGCTTCGGAGGCTGAAAATCCGTTTGGCAAAGTTTATTTGCACTTTGTCAATTCGCTGTTTTTCCCGCATAATTCCGACCCATATGTACTGCCATGTTATATCCCACTTTGACTCGCTCCGTTAATGTTTAGCCGATTTTTTAAGATCACACTGTTCGTTTAACACACAACCCAGGTACCTAAATTCTGCAACCTGTTTCAGTTTTCGCCCATCGATTTCAATGTGGCAGGAAATCTGCCTTCGCATACCACCTTTCGCTACCATACAGAAAGACTTCGCGTAATTTATTATCAGCTCATGATCCAGCGCAAACTTACTTAATCGTTCTACCGAAACCAACAACTCATCTTTGTTTCCGCTTATCAATACAATATCGTCGGCAAATTTCAGGAGGTACACTGGTAGCTCTCCCCTTTGAGAATGTAGCCCAAGAATTGACGATTACCTAAGAAACTTAAGAAATCTTAACAATTACCGTGGAAAGTGGAATATAACCCAAGAAACTTTAGAACAACATCGTATCTTTTGGAAGGCGAATGCGCACCGTGGAGGCGGAAGGCGAAGGCAAAGGCCACTCATACCTAGCCGTTCAGCGCATATCGTACGTACAGAGTACCGCGGTGCTGCACTGGCGCAGTACATAGCATACTAATCGCTGCCCACTGGCTAGCAAATGCGGTCTGATAATTTGCATAGTACTGCTACTGTCCTTTACTTCTTATCTGTTTACGTTATAAAATTTAATATAAATCTAGCATAAGACTACGTTATAAGCTGCTGTAATAGCGAGGTGCTCAGCGAGGTAGCGCCCGGAATCCAGTGGGTGACGGAAGACAAGCTGGAACTATTGGGCGCCCCGCTAACTGACTGGGCAATTGGGCGTGTGCTGGATGGCAGGATCGGTCAGATCAAACGATTGACCGATCTTCTTGGTGTGTTACCAGCTCATCAGTCTTTGTACTTAAGAATAGTCTGTCGCCAAAACTTGTCCAGGCACAGTTCAATATCACCTTCACCATCTCCAGGCACGATAGCGGTTGCAAGCGCTTTTGTGGCACAACGCGACGATAAGTAGGCAGGTATGGAGATTTTCTCGGCTCGTGGGAGTCTAGTCCGCCCAACCGGTCAGGCAGTGAGGCTTGCTTCCAGGTAATTTCCAACATTTGGACGTTAGTAACCTCCTCCGCTTTTTTCTTTATGGCGTTGTCGAATTCATGAAGCTTTTCCGGGCATTTCCAACACGGCGAACACCCAAGTGTGAACAACAACCAGGGGGCATGAGAAATGTGCTGAAACGCCCCCACGCGAAGAACACCGTCGCTGTCAGTCTGCGTGGACGGTAGTTGTGTACGCCAGGGAGTATCGGTCTTTACTGGAGAGTGCCGACGTTATCGATAAAGCACGCTTGTTGGCAATCTCCATGAAAGAGTCAGCTGCTTGGTTGTCTGCTTTGCCTGTAGCCAGCCTAGGAAACTTGTTGGATGATGCGGCAGTGAGAATCGCAGTCGCGTTACGCTTGGGTGCCATTCATTATCTGCAGTGAGCACAGATGTATTTGTGGACATATGGTTGATAAATTTGGCCGCCACGGTCTGTCGTGTTAGAGAAGTAAGGGAAGAATTCCGCGCCATGAGCATTTGAATGATGTCCTTCATCCGATCATGCTGGTGCTGCAGCAGAAGCGGCCGAACACCGGAAATGCGGCAAGTATGCTGACTTGCTTGATCAGTACATTTTCCAACCGGTCGCGTTAGAAACAATGGGCAGCTGCGGACCCCTCACCATGGATTTTATTAACGATCTGGCCAGACGCATAAGGTAGCAGACTGGAGAAACGCGTGCTAAGCATCTTCTGTTGCAACGGTTGAGCACTGAAGTTCAGCGTGGTAATGCTGCTTGTGTATTAGGTATGGTCGAGAAGCAGCATCAGCTCGATGGTTTGTTTTTGGTCTGCTAGTTACCTAGTTTTTTCTTTTTTTTTCAATGACCACTGTACCTAGTGTTTCGTTTTGAGTCGGTTTGTGTTACTGTTCTTTTACTGCGTCATTGTACATCACAGTATTTTTTTCCGGTAGACGTATTGAATGTAAATTTTATACAATATGGAGCAACTTCCTTCAAATAAATATCAGTACAATCAACGCTACCTGCGTAAAAATAAATCTGCCTGCTCGGTAATTCACTGCGCCATGGATTACATCATTACCCATAATTACATTTAATTTAGTAGATTAAATGGACGGACAAGGACGGACAAGGACGTTGGCATGGAGGCTGAACAACGTTATGAGCCAGCTAACCGAGGCCGGAAACGACATTCTTAGTAGCAGTTCGCTTGCTGTTTTTCGTAATGCACTGAAACATGTTACCATAACTTGATTACCTTACTTTTCTTAATACTTCTCTTTGCTTTAATGGCTTTTGCTCTAATTTCATCACGATGCCTGTTATTAAGCCAGGTTTAAATTCCAATGCTAGATTTCGATCCTAGCTTTTAATGGGTTACCTGCCTGCCGTTCAATAAACAATAAACAATAAAAACAATAAATTAACGATAAAGGGAAAGGTCACCGAAGCCAGGGTGCCTATAATGTAAATAAAATAACAGTAAGCTAAATTACCGATAAATGGAAAGGTCAACGAGATCATGTTGCCCATAATTTAGATTAAACTATAATAATTAGAATAAATTAGAGGGAAAGGTCGAAAAGGCCAGAAAGGCTGGGCCGCGCCGGTGCCGGTAGCAGTGCCGCCGATCTGCGTCTGTTTCTGCGTCTGCTTTTGCGTGTTGAGGTTGGCGTTGTTGAACATGTTGTAGCTAAGGAGATTAGGCATCTGTAGGCCGTTGCTGCCCTTCTGGCCCAAGAGGTTCTGGTTGGCGCCCTGCTTCTGGCCCTGGCTCTGATCGCCGGCCTGCAGTTAATCAAGTGTCACTAATCGCAGCATTTAATTAACTGCGTCTCCGCCCTTATAATATTAAGAATTACCTGCAGTTGCGCCGCGCCGGACAGGGCGCAGTTGCCTCAGCGCAGCCGCCCTGGGAAACCGGCGTTGGTCAGCGGGCCGTTGGCGTTGGTGAGCATGTTGGAGTTCTGGTTGCTGGCGATCTGGCCGGAGTCGGCCGAGGGGTCGCCGGTGGAGGCCGCCTGGCTGGTCTTCTGGGTCTGCTTCTGCGCGTTGAGGTTGGCGTTGTTGAACATGTTGTTGTTAAGGAGATTAGGCATCTGTAGGCCGTTGCTGCCCTTCTGGCCCAAGAGGTTCTGGTTGGCGCCCTGCTTCTGGCCCTGGCTCTGATCGCCGGCCTGCAGTTAATCAAGTGTCACTAATCGCAGCATTTAATTAACTGCGTCTCCGCCCTTATAATATTAAGAATTACCTGCAGTTGCGCCGCGCCGGACAGGGCGCAGTTGCCTCCGGCGCAGCCGCCCTGGGAGCCGGCGTTGGTCAGCGGGCCGTTGGCGTTGGTGAGCATGTTGGAGTTCTGGTTGCTGGCGATCTGGCCGGAGTCGGCCGAGGGGTCGCCGGTGGAGGCCGCCTGGCTGGCCTTCTGTTTCTGCTTCTGCGCGTTCGTCTGCCCGTTGAACGCGTCAAAGTTCATAATGCCAAAGGTCATCGGCTGCCCTGTAAAACAACAACAATATGCAGTTATGGACTGATATAAGAGTGCGTCTACTTTGTCCCTACAGTGGAGGAATTCGGCGGGTACATTGTGTGCACCGGTAACGGTACCGAAGCGGGGCCGTCCGTTGGTGAGCATGTTGGAGTTCTGGTTGCTGGCGATCTGGCCGGAGCCGGCCGAGGCGTCGCCGATGGAGGCCGCCTGACTGCTCTTCTGGTCCTGCTTCTGCGCGTTCGTCTGCGCGTTGAACGCGTCAAAGTTCATACCGCTAAAGGTCATCGGCTGCATCGGCTGCACTGCAAAACAACAACAATATGCAGTTATGGACTGATATAAGAGTGCGTCTAATTATTGTCTAATATAACGAAGACGGGAATAACCGAATAAGGAATCAAAAGCAGCTGAATATAAACTGATTGCAATTCGCCGGGTACATTGTGTGCGCCGGTAACGGTACCGAAGCGGGGCCGTCCGTTGGTGAGCATGTTGGAGTTCTGGTTGCTGGCGATCTGGCCGGAGCCGGCCGAGGCGTCGCCGATGGAGGCCGCCTGACTGCTCTTCTGGTCCTGCTTCTGCGCGTTCGTCTGCGCGTTGAACGCGTCAAAGTTCATACCGCTAAAGGTCATCGGCTGCATCGGCTGCACTGCAAAACAACAACAATATGCAGTTATGGACTGATATAAGAGTGCGTCTAATTATTGTCTAATATAACGAAGACGGGAATAACCGAATAAGGAATCAAAAGCAGCTGAATATAAACTGATTGCAATTCGCCGGGTACATTGTGTGCGCCGGTAACGGTACCGAAGCGGGGCCGTCCGTTGGTGAGCATGTTGGAGTTCTGGTTGCTGGCGATCTGGCCGGAGCCGGCCGAGGCGTCGCCGGTGGAGGCCGCCTGACTGCTCTTCTGGTCCTGCTTCTGCGAGTTCGTCTGCGCGTTGAACGCGTCAAAGTTCATACCGCTAAAGGTCATCGGCTGCATCGGCTGCACTGCAAAACAAACAAACATGTACACCGGCGTATAAGCGCGGCTGTTATTTGTTATTTTGTGTTGCTTGAAAAATCGGTATCTATATAACGATACTGTGAAACCGTATTAACTGCCTAATATTATTGTGACCGCTACGCATACAACAACAACGTAAACTGCTTCGCTGTTCGGAGTTTATTCAGGCATTAATTACATCATCAAACAAGGAAGCCCCGGAAGAAAAAAAATTTCTAAGCGAACTGGGAAGGTATTGGCAACTGGCTGTGCGGCAGTTGCTTATATACCTCATCCAGAAACTGACCGCTGGCCAATCTCCAAGCGGGCGGGGTCAGATGCGCCGCTGACCAATAATGGACAGATTCCCTCATGGGGAATCTTAGTCTATTATTGTGACCGCTACGCATACAACAACAACGTAAACTGCTTCGCTGTTCGGAGTTTATTCAGGCATTAATTACATCATCAAACAAGGAAGCCCCAAACCCGCAAACAGAGCAACAACAAAAGAACAAACAAAAAACGACAAAAGAAAAAAAAAACAAACCAAACCATGAGTGTCAGGAGATTAAGAGATCCGTGAAGGATGGAATCCATCAATGGCGTGGCCGAAGGATTTGGCGAAGGTGAGGCGCAAGTCAAGGTCTTGATGGACATACCGCTCAAAGCAGGTGCTCCGCCAGTTTCCTTGAGCTTTTAGTATGGGTGCTGGTAAATGTATGGCTGTTGCCAGGGTTGCTGCGCCACGACGAAAGGAGTGTGCTGATATCCTGTGGTGGGGTAGGCCTGCTGCCCGTAATACATGCCGGAGTAATCCATGAAACCTAACAGAAGATAAAGGTTTCAAACCGACCGAGCACGGAAGCTGAACAAAGCCGCTGTGGCGGGCGCGTTATTTTCAGCTAACATGGCTCGTATTGCATTAACAGGACATAACCGGTTAGAAACGTGCAACTGCGGTAGTGGTACCATTAGTGCGCTTTCTTAAATCGGTTGGTTTTTAGAACCTGCATGCATAATGTAGCTCCATCTTTGGTTAAAGTAATATCTCTACAGAGGAGATGTTTGTTTGAAGGGGAGTGAAAGAGATTGGAGCTACGTGCTAGCGAATAAAACGCAGTCAAGCAAGCCGCCCAGAACGGTTTGCGATACCGGTTACGTAATACTGATAGATTAACATATATTGCGTGCAAGTGCTGAATCGTAACCGGAAGCCTTTTGTTAGGCAGTTCCTCGCGACTTCGCTGAACTCCATCCAGCGCTTGTCGTACAGAGGGATGGCGTAAATCAGGCGCGCTGAACCTATGCATAGTGTGATAGGATACCAAAGCATGCGTGTAGTTAAATATCGTGCTAAATTGTTTAGATTCGGATAGATACGCTATGCACAGACAGACTGTTTTGACAGAAGCCGGTCGCGCTTTTAAACCGTGACTAAGGCAGAACTACTCAAAACACGTCCATTGCGAACGACGAGTTTTATGTGATGAGGGAGCCAAAGCATTCATCCGCAAACTGTTCAATCGTTTTTCCAATGACCATATTGGGATAGCTATAAATAAAATATTCAGGTAACGAACTACCTGGAAAATTTGAGTTACGATGCTTTAAAAACCGTTCTGCATGCAAGGCGTTTCCCGTAATCCGACTTAGAGCGTCGGCTTGCACATTTAATACGCCCGTCGCGTGGGTAGCGGTAAAGCGAAAGTAAAAGCGCAGGCTAACAGCGAAAACTGCCTTTAGCCATTTTAAGGCATGAAGGTTTTTCGTTGTTCCGCGGTTCAAAAAGGCAACTGTCTGCGTATTATCCGACATGACTAAAATTTTGTGCCCAGTAAAAGAAGGCGCAAATATTAGAAGCGGTAAGCATGCTGCCACTAATTCCAAAAAATTTATGTTGTGCAACAATTCATGGTGCACAATGGGACTTGGTCCCCGTTTCTTGCAAACCCTGCGGGTGGCTGTATTGCGACCATGTACCGGCAAGATAACTGTCGCGCAGCGCAGCGCCAAACCCGGAAAATGACGCGTCGGTATATACGGTCACTACCGGCCATACGGCACCTAATGAACAGGGAACAAGGCCATTTAAAACGGCAATGTATTTTGACCACCATAAGAATTCTGAGCGAATAATATCGTTAATAAGAATTCGGTCACTAAGATGTTCAAGATTGCACAGAATGTCAATGAACACTCTTGTAAAGACTCTTGCACTATACACTGCTTTTGAAACGAATGACATATTGCCGATAAGTTTCTGTAATTCCTTTTTAGATATTGACTGAGACTTTGACAACATGTTGACGTCTTGTAAAAGCTCTGCAATCTTATCAGCAGGAATTTCAAGAGTGCATTTGACGGAATCAATAATTATTCCCAAAAATTTCACTCTCTGAATTGGCCCTATAACTTTCTCCCACTTTACGGCAAAACCGAGTGAAGTAAGCAGCGCAATGAGAGTGTTTTGGGCGTTTAAACATGCCGTAAAGGTCGGCTCGATTAATAAAAAATCGTCTAAATAGACAATAACGGTAAATCCCCGTTTTCGCATGATTTCAGCTATGGCGCAAGAAATCTTTTGAAATATATACGGAGCGTTGGCTAATCCAAAGCACAAAAAATTGTCTACATAAAATTGTTCCTTTCTACCCGGAAATCGCCAGCGAAAACCTTGCAATTGACGATGTGGTGGGTAAATTGGTACTGACCGGTAAGCTGCTCTTATGTCAATAATTGCGAAAAAGCAATTACGTTGGCTGCAAGCAACAGCGTCATTGATCGTTTCAAAAGTAAAAGTACTGGCGTTGATAAAATTGTTTAAGGAGTTGCCGGTAGGTCGGCTACAGTCTGTGATCGGTCGCAAACTGTTGCAGCCCTTTTTCGGCACTGCTCCAATAGAATTAATACGCCAAGGTTTATTAGACTGGATAGAAGTCTTCCCACTGTCCAGCTCCTCTCTGAACAGTTTGTCAAGCATCGGCTTGGCAGTGTCAGTCAAAGCTGAAGAGTAATTGGGACAGTCTGATGGAGGTATAGCGTTAATGTCATCAACAATGCGAAAGCCGGTCGCTATACCAGCTAATATAAACTGGCTATCTGGAGAATTAATAGCTATTAACAGTCAACACACCAGGCGGGTGCCAAATAGGCAAAGGCTCTTTCTTAAATCCCTAAGAAAGTTCTCATTATTTGTACGTCCTTCGAACCAGGACGTTTGATCCTAACTTTTTTCGCTTTATTTTTTATACTTAATGTCGAAAACGATCAAAAGGATGGTCTTCGAGAAAATGGCTGGGCAAAATTTAGTCGCTTTTCTACCGGCTTCCTTCGAGTGCGGATAACTCGACAACTACAGCAGTAAAAAAAAATCCCAAAATTCGTTCTGTACTAAAAAGTATGGGCTACAAACCAAGATTGTGTACAGGAAAACTGAGCTACTGGTCTGTGTTTAGTGATCATTAAATCAATGGGAAGTAGCATGCAACTTCTCCCACGAAAACCAACACTTTTACAATCACTACAACGAACCTCACCTGCTGCGCACTGTTACAGCTTCTAGATCGATTTGCGTCACATTTCAATTATTGACGGACCACGTCGATTGGATTCAATCTTCAAACTGATAATTTCTCCTCGACCTTTTGTTAAAATGCCGTAAGGTCGACCTTTTTTTAAAATGCCTAACGTTATTCGTACGAAACGTGCAGTAGATGAAATTGAGTCTGGTAGCGAAGCCTATTCAAGTGACAGTGAATGTGCCGACACAGACAGTGACATATCTGATGCTGAACCCGAGGAGGCCGACTATCAGTCAGATACGGTGTCGGAGGACGAAGACTTTGTTTATTCGTACACCTTCAGAGCGAAAAACAACGTGGAGTGGTCGACCGCGAGTGGTGATACCGGGAAGACCAGAACTGCGGACAAAATGACTGGCGTACCAGGCGTGCGGCCGCATGTGCGAGGAGCGGTAGCCAAGCTGGTGGATGCTTTCAATGTTTTTTTCACCAAAGACATGAAAGCCGTAATACTTATCCATACCAATGTGAAGGGGAAACTTATGTTTCCGAAGTCGTGGACGGAACTGGATGCAATCGAACTAGATGCATTTCTGGGCTTGCTGATTCTGCACGGCGTGAATCATGAAAGCAAAAAGCCATTGTGCCAGCTGTGGAACGAAGCGAAGGGTCGACCCATTTACAACGCCACCATGCCTCGAAATCGTTTTAGCGAAATATCTAGTGCACTCCGTTTTGACAACAAGAAGTCGCGATATCTGCGCGAACTTACTGATAAACTGGCACATATTCGAGAGTTGTTTGAATTGTGGGTACCAACGTTGCGAAATTCCTATCTCCCTGGTCCTTATCTAACTATAGACGAGCAGCTTTACTCGTTCCACGGCCACTGTAAATTCAAGCAGTATATTCCAAAGAAACCCTCCAAGTACGGGCTGAAGAATTTTATCCTAGCTGATTCTGCCTCGAAGTACTGCTGCAACATATAAGTGTACACGGGAAAATCTCCGGGCGCACCTCCAGAAAGAAATCAAGGGCGCCGTGTTGTTTTGGATCTTGTGCAGTACCTAGGAGTCGACTCCGGAAGAAATGTGACGACAGACAACTTCTTCACTGATCTCGAATTAGGTAAATTGCTTTTAGCTTTGTATAATTGCTTTTAAAAATGCTTGAAATTTTTTATGAATTATCGCATTTGAATTGGGTCGACCCTTGTATCAACATTTACAGGTCTTGAGTTGCTGAAACGAAATATCACTCTAGTCGGAACGATGCGCAAGAATAAGCCAGAGATACCAGCAGCCTTTTTGCCATCCAGAGAACGTGCCGAATTTTCCAGTCTTTTTGGTTTCACAAAGGAAGCCGCATTGGTTTCGTATGTTCCAAAAATTGGCAAAGCAGTTATACTTCTCAGCACCCACCACCGTGATGCTGTGGTTGAAACGACCACTGAGAAGAAACCTGTCATCATCACCACATACAACGAAACGAAAGCTGGAGTCGACTCGCTGGACCAAATGGTTACCATGTACAGCGTGAAGCGTCGCACGCGTCGTTGGCCGGTAATTCTGTTCTATGATATGGTTGACATATCTGCGTTAAATGCATTTGTGGTGTGGATCGAATTAAACCCAGCTTGGAGCCGAGCAAAACACCGTAGACGACTGTTTTTAGAATCGCTAGCCGAAGAGTTGCTAGAAACCCATCTGCGTCGACGCCTGGAACTGAAGCACATCAGCGCCACAGTGCGCGGCACTATCAAAGCATTACTCCAGATTCCAGAGGAAACGGGTCGACCCATGCAGAAAATTCCTGCGCCTCCATTTACTGGTCAGAAGCGCTGTAAAGTGTGCGCGAAGGGTACGGATCGAAAGACGACTAAATACTGTGTTTTGTGCAGAGTTCCTGCTTGTGGTGAGCATACTTATAATATTTGTGTTAACTGTGTGAATAAAACAATCGGTGAATAAAATGTCAGTTTATTTCACATTGCGTTCCGGCTAGTTACGGACAACCTTCACAACACAGAAATTTGGTAAAGGGTGATGGAAGGCGGTCCAAACTGCAAACAATCAAGTAAATCGGAGTCGACTCCAGAATCAAGCACGTGTACATACGTCTTTGTGATGTTCTTCTCCAGGAAAAATCGCATTCATACACTGAACGAGTTCCTTTGGATAGACAACCGATTTTGGCAGCGCCACACGTTTGGAATTCTGCAACATAGATAGAATGAAATTTTTATCGCACTACCTTAGATACGATGGGTCGACCCGCGACAATAAAATGACTCAATGTTGTTTACAGAAAAATGCCGTTTGGTTTGGAAAACATTCTAGTTGGTTTTTTACCTTGATTTTCGTCCATATCTGCCGATAGACTGAGTGCCTGGCACTCTTGGCAGTCAGACGCTCCCGCTGTACACTGTCCACGATATTTCCTAACCACGTTGGCGAATTTAATCTACAATTTAGTAGACACGATGGAGACGACTCCCTTAGTTTTTCGCTCAAGTGCTTCACAGTTCTTACCCAACGGAGGAAAAGAGGTTCTCTAATTCTTCATGCATGTCAAAGACAGGTCGGAGTTACGAAAGAACAAGGAGTCAAGCAGCAAGCAGTCCACGCTTTCAGCAACGATAAATGGGTCGACCCAGTCCAAGCAAAAAAGTCAAATTGAATCTAAGATATCGATCTAAGAAATATTTTAAAAATTGAAAATCATCACACTTTGTTCTAATGACTTAAATTTTAACACACTCCAGCATCGTTCTGTTCGAATGAGTTTTGCTCGATTTGTACCTAGGTGATGTTGCACAGTGATTATGCTAGCTAACTAGATTATCCGTATTTTTGAACCCGGGTAGAAAAGCCGACTCCGCCTCTTGCCTATTATGTGCCCGCTTGGTGTTGGGACAAACAATTTTTCTTGGTGATTTAACTGTTAATTCCTTCTGCCAGGTGTTAATGTGCCTTGTTAAAGCGCACCGCGACTGGAGATCGGAATCAACAACTATGTTAGGCAAGGAGCGAGAACAAAGAGGAGAGATGTCAGAACCACATGGGATAGGCGCATTAGCGCGTATTCTGTCTCCCTCTGCCTGATGTGGTGTTGCAGCTGGCGCCTTGATGGTCGCCGCCGCAGTGTCCACAGATATGGTCAAAACTACACGAGGCGTTATTATGGCACTTGTTTTCCTGCCGGTTATGGCAACAGGTGTACTTGAAACGCTGCGTGCCGGCACGTTGGCCGGCATTTCCACGAAAAAGCGGTCGTTTTTTATTAGATGTTCTGCGATGAACATCTAAATCCAGCCGCCGTGTTTTTGCGTGGAAGTACTTATCGCCTAACGCCGAACGTTCATGAGAATCGGACAGATTTAAATCATCATGGTCTGCCGTTTCGCGAAATTCTTCGTCAAATCTTAAAACTGCATTTTCTTCGTAGTCACGGCGTCGTATATACAAAAACTCTAAATACTCAAGGTATTCTAAGAGTGACTGTTGGTACTTGCCGGATACAGTACGAGCAAGTTTAACTGCGGTACGCAGACTATAGACCATAAACCCATCGAGAGATAAATTGGTCGCAGTTGGCCGGCTACGTTTACCGTTATGCAAAGTGACCTTTGGTGCTTGTTTATGAGGCAACGGTAAATGACGGGCATTAACTGACAATTTACACCGATTACGCGAGTTTGACCTTTTGCGCGAACGAGAAAAATGCAAAGAATTATCGCTATCTGTTGACTCACCCGAATGCGCAGTGGTCGACTGCTGGCGGCCGTAGTGGTGATGCGAGCGGTGGCGGAGTAGCCACGAGAGCGAGCCCTTCCACGGTTGCTGCCGGCCGCACTGGTCGACGGGACTGGCTCCGGGTGATCGGTGCCATGCGGGGCGTTGGTGGTAATGGCAACCGGCACATTGGCTTGCGCGGATCCGGCATTACTGTTGCGGGAACGTAACAGTTGGCGGAGATCGGACACAGCCAGTGACGCTCGTTGATTGATGAAAATCTGAATCTCGTTGCGGTCGGCGGGGAGCTTGATGAACTCCAAATCCTTCGGGTACGATTTGCTTTGGTGAAGGCGGAGGAGTTTGTCAAGGTTGGTGAAGCCGGCTTCCTCCAGATCAAGCAAGGTGGCTGGTGCAAGGCCGCATACAGTAATCTGCTCGGCCATCGGTCCAGCAGCAGCTATGCCGACGGGAGGTCCTACAGGGTGGTCATTCGGGGCAACCACGCCGTTGGCTTCCACGACGCCCTCCATGCGAGAAGGTGGGATACTATTGTGCGCGTAAAGTCGGGCCAGTAGGGTTTTGCGTACGCCGGTGTCGTCAAGGCCAGCGTCGCGGCAGGCTTTCTTAAACTCCGGAACCTTCAGTTTCTTCAGCTCGTTCTTGGAAACCATTGTAGAATTGACCGTTGGTAGTAGTGGGAGCAAAAACAGTTATTACACGTATTACAAGAGAAGGCACGTATCTATCTGCAATAAGCAGGCTACAAGGCTATCTGCAACAAGCAGGCTAAAAATTTCTAAGCGAACTGGGAAGGTATTGGCAACTGGCTGTGCGGCAGTTGCTTATATACCTCATCCAGAAACTGACCGCTGGCCAATCTCCAAGCGGGCGGGGTCAGATGCGCTGCTGACCAATAATGGACAGATTCCCTCATGGGGAATCTTAGTCTATACATGTAATGCGGATGGGAATAAGGAAGACGGCTGAACAAAAGCTGCGCGCATATTTAGGCGGTTACGTGGGTGTGTGCCGGTAGCGGCCCGTCAGCTGCGACCGGACCGCAGCCCGCCCGGCCGGCCGGCGCTATTTGCTGCTGGCAGTGGTCCCTGGAATGCGGCAATCTAGCGGCTATCGGCGGCGTCTTCGATACTTTACGTGATCGTAACATCGCTGTATATACCGGTAAAGTATACTGTTGCTCGACGAAACCGGTATCTGCACAGTGACACTGCGAAACTCTACAGTCATTAACTGATTTCCCGGTCATCCATTCCTGTCCATAAACTTCCGTAGCGAGACTGAAAATCATCCTAAGCCAGAGCGCATGTTTCGTACTCGAAATTAAACATTCGCACTACTTCCCGTTCGATTTACGTTGCATTTGCGTCAAGCGCCGGAAGTCCCTGAATTTCCTTTATTTGAAATGTTCAGCTTACAGGTTTTCGTGAACGTTAACTGCGCTAGACAGGAAAGTGGTTTAAACAGGAATTAAAATTAATCAAAAGAGATTTTCCTCGTGGGAGGCACTTGTAACGGGGCGGCGTACGAATACACCGCCGACGTATAAGAACAGAGATGTTTTTCAGCTAACATATGTATTAGATGTATATTTAGCTTACACACAACAGTTAACATCAAAACGCAGTACACTCAATCAGCAGAAAACAGCCTCGGGAGGTCTAAGAACAGAGAACAACTGATCTAAATTTGCTCCCGGTGGAGCTGTTCCCTGAACGGAGGCCGCGTTCCCGCGCTGGATTTCTATGCTGATACGCTGGCGCAGGTATTCCGGTGCTCTTGCCTCGCCAGTTTCTTGCCGTACCCTTCTACCCACTTCCGTCAGCAGACGGGAAGCTTCCGGTCCGTTTGGTCCTAGCCGTTCAAAGCCCAGAGCGCTGAACAGGTAGTCCGGGGTGATGTTCTGGTACTTGGTTACCTTATCCTGTTCAGCCTTTGCCGCCGCTGCACCAGCTCGCTCGGATGTTGCCACGATATGCGATAATGCCACCGTACAGACGCAGGTGACATCCCACGTCAGCATTCTTCCTCTTTCCCACGGTGCTAACGTAACGCCATCCGGGCGTTGGCCATTCGTTCGACATAAGCCCACTGGTTCAAGCTCTGTTTCAATTCCGGCTAATGCGAATGCTCGTTTACAGACAGATGTTATATATAAAAGTACACGTAATACTCTTTCCATTACTTACTGGATGGAAAGGCCATGCGCCGCCGAGGAGTAGACACACCGCTACGCAAATCGCCGTCATTTTTACACGGAATATAAAATTATTATTAACTGATTTCCCGGTCATCTATTCCTGTCCACGTAGGCGTATTTACGGCGTTTGCAATCTTCGGCCATATGTGCAACACTACCGGATGCGCTCCCACTTGCCCGGACATGCGTTGCAGCTACTGTGTCCCAGCATGTGGAGTCCCATACCAGCGCCTTACCATCCCGTACCGGCACTAGGGTCATGCCGTCTGGCCGCGTGTTATCTTTGCCTGACATTCCGAGTGGCTCGCTTTGACATGGATACCCAGCATGCTCCAAAGCCCGCTTTGTTTCGGCATTTAGTTCGGTATGTCTAGACCATCTGCCTCTGCTGCTGGAACAAGAAAGGCCATGGTGGCCGTTCGTTTCTACATGGCTTCCGCAGTTCACACAATCGTGTTCTTCTACTGCTGGAAGTCCAAAACGAAGTGCCACGCCGATTCGTACTTGGTATGGGGCGCCACATGCTGGGACACAGTAGCTGCATCGCATGTCCGGGCAAGTGCGAGCGCATCCGGTAATGTTGCACATATGGCCGAAGATTACAAACGCCGTAAATACGCCTACGTGGAAAGGATGGGTTACCTGTTTTACGCCCTGGCAGTCGAAACTTTTGGCACATTCGGTTCGGATTTTATGGAGCTCATTCGTTTCGCTGGCAGAAAGATTCGCGACGTGACAGGGGAACCTCGTTCTACTGCATTTTTGAAGCAGAGATTAAGTCTGACTGTAGTAAAAGGAAACGCTGCCGCTGTTTTGGGCACCTTGAATAGAAGTATGCGTCCTAGGATTTTTGACGGCGATAACGATTTTGGTTGTTTTTTTAACGTTTAAATTTGTATCATTTTAAGTAGTATTACGCGTATACACTTTTGTTACACTGATGGCGTTTGCCCAATAAACAAAAATTCTTGTCCACTATACTTCCGTAGCGAGACTGAAAAATCATCCTCAATCAAACTGAACATTCGCATTTCACGTTTACGTAGCATTTGCGTCAAGCGCCGGAAGTCCCTGAATTTTCTTCATGCAAAATATTCAGCTCACGCGTTTTCGTGAAACGTAAATTGCGTTAGGCAGGAAAGTGGTTTGAGTAGTAATAGAATCCACCTGCTTTCAGATGTGGGACGCTGATAAGAGCGTCCCGGGATGACGTCCCGTTTTTCAAAAATAACTTAGGGAATTCTGAAAAAATTCCTAACGACCTAGAGAAATTCGTAAAAATAGGTTAAATATGTTTTAAATAGAGAAACGTGTTTGAACATGAAAGCCTGAATGGACGGTGGTATTTATAGCCAAAATAGGAACTGACGGAAAGCTAATTACTACCCGATGGACTTTTACAATCGTATATTATCGTTCCTTAAATGGATTATGGGGGTATTCATCTTTTTCGAATTTTTTTGAAAATTTTTTGAAAACGGGACGTCATCCCGGGACGCTCTTATCAGCGTCCCACATCAAAAAGCCGGTGGATAGGCGTCTATTACTACTGATTTGTACAGGAATTCAGGTTACTCGAAAGAAATTTTCTCGTGAGAGACACTTGTAACTAGGCGGCACAGGAATACATCGCCGACGTATAAGAACAGGGATATTATATATAAGTACACGTAATACTCTTTCCGTTACTTACTGGATGGAAAGGCCATGGCCCCGCCGAGGAGTAGACACACTGCTACGCAAATCGCCGTCATTGTACAAGGAGTAGAAAATTGTAATACTGGCACTGGGATCAAAGGTTTCCACACACCGGCTTCGCAAAATAAATAGGAAAATTACCGAATGCCGCGACAAGTCAACTACCAAGTAATTGTGAGCAACAATAACTAAGGAAAGCTATATGGGCGATTATTGATTTAATACAGATGCATCCAGCCGGCGTCGGCGTGTTGGCGCGTTATAAAGACTGTCTCTTGTTATTTTAGCCCAGAGCCAGGAGATTTGTTGTCTAACAGCAAAAACAACAAATCACCTTCCGCTCGCGTATAGTGTGTAGCACGGCGTGTTGTATCTGTACTTGCGAGGAAATCCAGTTTCCAACACGGAAGCCTTCGCGTAAACACCGTGCACCGTACCGCGAAGCCGCACACCGGCCTTCGCCGAACCGAACTGAAACGCCGGCCATCCGTCGCGCCGGCGAGCGGAAACGCGGTTGTATTATTAAGGCGTTTACGCCGTAGCCGGCACAGTCACCTCCGTAGTACGTACAGTACTTATTTAACAGTTTCTGATGATATATGTGCGCCGTATTAATAACCCAGTAAAAACAGCGGATACACGCCAAAAGACTTGTAAATAATTTTGTAGTATACTGAGTTCACGTGTTTATTGTCCTTCTAATACTTTCCTATTTCTGTCCTTTGTCCTTGTCTTCTTAGCAACTTCTCTTGTGTTTTCCCTGTTCTCTAGTTACGATTCCTGTTTCCTTTCAGTTGTTTTCCTGACCATTACGATACAATAAAGATACGATTCCTACACATGACAATACATGACAAATTTTATAAGCGGGACAAAGAAGTAGCTAGTTCAAATGCCTGTTAATCGGCCGCTTAACTAATACAACTATAGAAAAAGGAAACATCATTGGATATGTAATAACTGATGCGGCAGCGGCGTGTGTCGCTGATTAGGCCGGAAGTGCGCACAGCCGACTGCGCAGATACAGCGACGTCGACGCTCCCGTTTCGGTTGGCTGCTTGGCCGGCTGCCCTTCCTCCGGCGGCTCTCCCCGGGACATCTCGAAATCCGCGCCTTCCGGGCTGAGGATTTTCGGCTTTCGCACTGTTAATCTCCTAAGCCAAATCAAAAATAGTGCGTCAGCTAAATTATTCAAATGGCGACTGACTTCCGGCGGCCCGAAGTTGATCTCGACCTACCCGTGCGCCTTGTGGAAGTTCCGAATGGCCTGCAGACAGTGCAGCTGCGTCCGCGGTTCCCAGGTGCTGTGGCTGCGCGGAAAGCCCTCCCACTTGATGAGATAGAAGGTCTGGCGCGCCGCCGGCCCGCGCTTGCTGCTGTCCGTCACCAGCTTGGCGCCCATGACCCGCTCCACCGGGAAGAGCGCCGCTTCCGCTGCCGCGGACGGCCTCTTCGGTGGGTTGGGACGGGCAACCGGTGCTGGCCGGGGAGGCGGTACTGCGGACGGTGGAGGGGGCGCCACAGCGTTGGCACCGGTGTCCGGTGCGCCAGCGGTCCGTTTCTTACACAACCGCTCCGGGAGACGCTTGAGAACGGTCGGTACACCGCGGTCGGTGGTGTCGGCGCTCCTGCTCAGGTCGCTGGACAGGGACATGACGGCCACGGGCGGCGGTATGGTGACGCTTGCGACGGGGGCATTCGGCGGTGGGATGCCGGCCACGCTGACCGCCGGTACTGGGCGGGGCACCTTGTTGGGCTGCATGAGGGTGCGGACTGCCGGCAGAGCGATAGGAGGCGGCATTAGACTGGCGCTGGTGTTGACGGTGGGCGTGGTGGTTATGCCCGTGCCAACGGTGGGTGTGGTGGCCATCAGTGGCCGTGGTATAGGGCTGGCGCTGGCATTGACAGTGGGTGTGGTGGTCACTGGCGGCCGAGGCTGCGAGCCATTTACCACACTAACAGGGGCGGGGGCGCTGGCCGACGGTTGGCCACTGCCAACGGCCGCCGACAACACTGTCGGCACTGCCACCACGGCTGGCAGACCGGCCATGGCCGTCTGCCCGTTGTGGGTGCGGGCACACCAGTCGGCCGTATTGTCGCAGGCGGCAATCTCCCGCTGGTGACGCTGCTCTTCCGCCGACAGCGGAGCGAACAGCGCCTCCCGCATACTGTTCTCCCGCTCGTCATCCCTGCGGAAAAAGCCGGTTAGTTAAATCAAGGCCGTTAAAACGATGCGACCTTCTGCTGTTGACTGACCAGTACTCGTGGCGTTCGTGCGGCAGTCCGTTGGTGGCGGTCAAGTGCTGCCAGTAGGCCAGGCGCAGGTCTTGGCTGACCAGGCACTGGCGCAGGAAGGTGGGCGCACTGCGTGGACTGTCCAGCAAGCACAACAGGAAGCACTGGCCCTGCACGACAAACCAAATTTTTTTTATTGCACGTGGAATAAAACGACCATAGAACAGCACTACTTACGCCACGCACGGCGTGCGACACAACTTGCTTGGGCTTGGCGTGCCGCTTCTCCTTACTGCGCGCTACGACGTTGCAGATGCAGGACAGCGGACAGCTGATGCTCTTCTCCTATGGACATCAACCAACATTAAGCAGGTACTGTCGGCAGCACAACACGAGTTGTCGTTACCGTGTTGACGAAACTGTACTCCCGCACAGTCTTTTTGTTGGCCGTGGCGCCGGCTCGACGCCCGGGCGCTGGCTCCGGCGGCGGAGCGTCGTCCGCGTCCGGCTGAACGACGGTGACGGTACTGGGCGCCGGACTGGGCGGACGGGGACGTATCGCGGCGTACTGCGCCGGCAACATGGCTGGCACACCGCCAATAAACTACGGGTTTAAAATTCCCACGCTTATAACCGTGGGAACGCGTTTCCGACTGCCTTTGCTGCTAAACAGGGATGCACTGGAGCATCCAAACGAAGCAGCGCGATTATCGAGACATGCCAAAGAGCTCAAAGGCACTGATTTTGTGGATACCGTGCAGCACTTCTTTCTGGACTCAGTGCAGCCAACGACACACTGGCAGTTAGCATTTTCATGGCAGGCCACGGTTAAATCTTCCGCGGTGCTGCTACACTGAAGAATTTTTCGTGGGTTGACAAACCGGTTTCTCTGCTGTCCTCGTGCTGTGCTATTGATGATGGAAATCGGAAAATTCTTATCTATCGAAAACATCCGAATCTCGCTAAGAAGAGAGAAGGTATTATCGAAGAGTACCGGCAAAAATACCGGTACTGCACCATGCACAATTGCACATGTATAGCAGGCACGCTTCGTACACTGCGCTGACTGGCCAGTGGCGAGGCAGCATTTTAAACCGGTTCAGCCGGTCGCGTACGAGTGCAGCGCTTAGCGTACGTACAGATAACGCAGTGTTGCACTGGCGCAGTACAGACCAATCGCTGCCCATTGGCTAGTAGACGCAGTTTAATGATTTTGATAGTGCTATCCTTCAGCTTTCTTGTACGTTATAAAATATATAAATCTAGCATATTACTGCGTTATAAACTGTTGTAATAGCAACTTCCTTATCAGTACAATCAACGCTACCGGCGTAGAAATAAATCAGCCTGCTCGGTAAGTCACTGCGGCATTACATAGCAGTAAGACTAATCGGCAGGGAAATAACGCCGTGAGAGGGGAGGCAGCGATGCGGAGAGGAGACCGCTCGAATGCGCAACCCGTTATTAAAGGCCGCTTTATGGCACAGGTGCCAGTACTGGTTTATTATAATAATACATGTATATTAGATCAAGTGCAGTAATATTTGTACGAGAAAAGAAGCGGCCGGAGCGTGTGCCGGTTCTGGGTTCGGCCAGACGATGAGCACACTTACGCCGCATCCGGATCGCTATAAAATTAATACCAGTGGACGAAGCTGCTGACGCCGATGCCAGCGGCCAATGAAACTGCAGTTTGCATGTGATAACACTAATTAATGACGCTACGATAAGAAACACTACACGCTGCAGCTAAAAGCTGCGATTCGCGCATTCCGTCCGATGGGCATTGCACTCGTTGCGGCCAGTGTGCTTGTATATATACGTACATATAACAACCGTCAAGTGACACAACGTTGCAGCATCTTCAAGGTGAAAGTTCAGAGAAGAACCTGACTAACACCATCCGCCATAAACCGCTATACTTGTCGGCGTGAAGTGAAAGAAAGAGAAGATATATAGACACACAGATAAACGCCGGCTGGGCAATTGTCGGTGGATATAACACAACTAACGGTGATATTCGTTCATTCACGTCGCTTCCGCGTTCAGTTGACTTGACAGACTGCCGCATAGTAATTGGCTGTCAGTGTTCTTCAGCCTATTCTTTCGCGATTTTTCTCGTGCTGACAGTGACCTCGCGCCAATTATCCTCCGCTCTTGATCTTGATCCGCCGAGTCAGTGCCGCAACGGCGGCTGCATTTCCGCCCGCCATCCACTGAGCCAGCGTGTCACGATGCCGGCGCTAAGCAGAGCGTCCCTCTTTTTTATCCTCTTCTCTCTTCCCTGCTCCTTATCGTCCGGTAAGTCTAACCTAAGAAACAAGTGACCTTGAGAATACGTTAGTTACAGAAATTAAGCAATCGAAAAAAATCTTACAAAAATTTTTTGTAGATCTGTAAAATACATATATGAAATATATATATTCTTTATACGTGTATGTCTGTAAAATTTTGATTATATTTATATCTCGATTAGCTTGCCATAAAATATCAAATATGTAAAAGTAATTAGAATTTAGATTGAATTGCAGAATAATTAAATGTCAGCGCAAAAGTGAAACCTGTGGGTTAATTTAATACTGCTTGTGACTTTCACCTATCGGCCATGGTTTATTTATGCTAATCAAATGCAGGAAAGTACATAATTAACAGCGTGTAAACACCAACTCGCCGCCTGTCAATCACGCATAATGAGCTGATTCTCTATCTAACAATCATTAATTCTACAGTGTTGCGGAGAGACTTCAGTTTGCACGCGGGCCGCCTAAGGAGAAGTCCCGACCTGATCTACGCCGACGCGTCCCCCGCCTTCGCGTCGCGCGGCAACTTCTTCCAGCCAAGCATCGCCGGCCGCGCCGACCTCGGCGACGACACGGTGGCCGGGGACGACAACAGCGCCGGCGACTTCAAGACCAACGCCATCAGCTACGACCGGCCGCCGGCTTTCCTCTCGCTGCGCAGCCTGGCCCACAACAAACAGTCGCTGGTCGGCTTCGGCGCTCCCCGGGCCACGACCACCGCCGCCACCACTACCACGACGACGACCACAGAGGCCGCGCCGGCGCTCCCCAAACCACAGCCGGAAGGCAAGAGCGACGTCAGCTTCATCCCGGCCAACAACGACATCCCCTTCATCCGCCAGGTGGCACCGCCCTCCTTTGCGGCGCGTCCGAAACCTGCCGAAGCTCCCAAGGACACTTCCGGTCAGGTGCAGACCGCGCCGGCCGTCTTCGGCGGTCCCAGCAACAACGCCGATGGGTTCGTTAACCCGGCCGCTGCCCTGTCGCAGCAGCAACCGCCATCCGGGCAGTTTGTGGCGCCACAGCAAGCCGATTTCTCCAGCGCGCTGACCTCCAACAACGTTGACGCTAGCGGGTTCATTCCCGCCCACCCAGCGCCCGGGATCGCCGGTCGTCAGGATATGCCGATGCTGGACCCCATGAACCCCTTCGGAGGCGCCGGCGGGGGCCAGTTTGGTGGCCAAGGAGGGTTTGGCGGCCAAGGGGCGTTCGGTGGTCAAGGTCAGGACCCCAACCAGTTTGGAATGCCGCCGCAGGGAGGATTCGGCGGTGGTGGGCAGTCGCCCAACTTCTTCGGCGGCGCCGACACCGCTAATCCGCAGTTCGGCGGTGGCTCCAACTTCGTCCCGGGCGCCGACCAGTTCACCAGCCAGCAGGTGCCGTCGTTCGGCGGCCAGAACAACATCTTCCAGCAGGTGCCGCTGCCCAACAATCCCGGCCAGTTCGACCAGTTCACTCAGGGCGGCGTACCCGGCCAGTTCCCGCAGCAGACGGGCGCCGATGCCTCCCAACTGGCGCCGCTGGATCCGGCGCTGCAGGGCCAGCAACCGCTGCCCCCCTCCCAGTTCGACCCGCAACAACAGCAGCTGCAGTTCCAGCAAGCACCGCAATTCCAACAACCTTCGCAGTTCCAGCCGCAATTCCCGCAAGCCGGCTTCGGGCAGCCGGACGGCGGACAGCCCAACCCCGCCGCCAGCGGACAGTTTATGCAGCCGAAGTCGGTAGCGCAGTTCAATCCCAACGCGGCCAGTGACGGCATGTTCATCCCGGTTTCCGGTCAAGGCAATCCAAATCCCAACCAGAACGCCATCCCGGCGTCGCAGCCGCAACCGCTCCCGGAACAATCCCGCATTCAAGAGGTAGTTCGGTCTATATATGCATATATGCCGATAAAGGTCAATATAAATAAATATATACGTGTTTTATGACACTATTTTAATGACACTATATTATGACACTATTTTAATGACACTATTTTATGACACTATATATATATGTTTTATGACACTATTTTAAACAGTGACCTATATTATTATAGCAAATCGCATTGCCGGACGAAACGACCCCGGCGGCCACGGAGCCCCCGAAACCGGCGGACGATACCAACGCCGCAGCGGCCGTGGCCAGCGCCGATCCCAACCAAGCCCAAGATAATCAGGAAAACCCCGGCGAAGCACAGCAGCGCGCCTTCTTCGACGCGGCCCCGATGCCGGGCAACCCAGCGATGGCGCCGCAACCCCAAATCCAAGGCCGGGAGTTGTCGGCACAAGCCGGTGCCCAGGCACTGCAGCAGCCCAGTGCACGCGACGCCTACGGTGCCTCGGGCCAGCCGGGCTACGCGGGCGGGATGGCCGGACCGGCGGGATACTCGGGCGGCGTGACGAACTACGTCGGAAGCGGCGGGTACGGCGGCGGTGGAGGTTATACCGGCGGCACGGGCAGTAGCCGGTACAGTCCGTTCTTGGGCGGGATCGGCGGTGGGACCGGGTTCGGGTATCCGTCCGGTGGAGCGCCCTATCCGTACGGTACGTGGCGTGTTTGACCCGTGTCAGTTCAATAGCTTCCGTTAGCGCCGCGGGCCAGTACAGCCGCGTGTATCGCTGACATGTTGTTAAATGTTTAGGCGCTTACGGCGGCTTCGGATACGGTTACCGACCCTACTACCTCGGCTACAACTACGACTTAGGTGAGCTGGACATATATTAATTTATACTGATTAAGCAGTTAATATTGTTATTTTTATATAGCGCCCTACGGAATTCCCCAGCCGACGGACTTCCTTCTATACGGCAAGAACACCCTTCACCCTGAGAAGACCTACTATCTCAAGGGCGCCACCGATTCCGCGGCGTCCGGCGGCACGCGCAAATAATTTCTCATTTTTCGCCGATCGCTGCTACTATTTTGTACAAAATTCTCTGGATGCGAAAAAAATGTGAATTAAATTAACCGGTTAAATACGAGAAGAATCTACCTGTTTTCGTGATACGTTGACATTCGGCACTCTGATATATACATATGTACCGGCAGATTTTGGATAATCGCTGCGTTATTTTTGGTTATTGTTCTGGCGTTGTTACGTAGTTTAACTGGAATGTGTACTTTGTTAACTGGCCTGCTGATGAGCGAGAAAAATAAAAAAAATGAATATGTATTGTGCCGCTGAGCAACTATTGCAACTGATCGCAAAACAAAATATTTGCAAATATTTAAATTTAACAAAATATTTACAAATATTTACGACGTACGCGCACCAGCACATGTTGTTTGTTGGTACTGAAGTGTCATTGGCTGACTGGCGCCCTAGGCGGTACAGCTAGCGATACCAATCGACCTGTCGCATGCACAGTTTTCTGCACTTCCCGCGGCTTCCCCGTTTCCCATCCTTGCCTCACCGGCTGTGACGCGGAGCAAGTTAACGTCAATTTTCAGACCGGACGTTGACCTGTGTTTGTTTTCTTCGTTCTGGGATCTTGAACAGAATATTTATTCCAGTGTACGAGCACTCGTGTAGCTAACTGCTCGTATAATTTAACTGCTGTATAAAACTGATTAAGTGCGCAATAAACACCCTTTTAAATTTTATTAATATCCGGGCTGCAGTCAGCACCTGTTGCCACAACGTTGGAGCTACAACAAGATGATTAGTCCGTAATCAACAACAATTAATAATTTGCTACTTTATTTCTCAATATGTACAAGGCGAGCTTCGCTCAACAAATATGATCAAATGAAGAATTTGTCCCAATTAAAATGGGAAGGGACTGTGCACAACAAACTCATAGCATTACCACGCATAATCCCCAAACTTAAACGTTGAAACAAAAAACAAGTACAGCGACTCTCGCCCGTCCTTAAAAACAGCTTCTTACCGATCTCCTTTAACGTTACTAGTCTTAATCTACAAGTACAGTAGAAAAATCGGCTAACGCACCGGATATATGTGTATAGTTTTATTACACATATGCTGCTAGTCATTGTACAGTTATCATAATTATTCGAGGTGCTGGCTACCGTTTACTAAGCCAGTTTGAAACGGCTAACATGACGACAAGATTAGAATTATGGCTGCTTCGTGGAAGAGAGCAGCTGCCCGCGAAAAGTGGCCAAACGGCATTTTGATGATCAACAGTACATATACAGTGTGAAGACACTCTCGCAGGTCAAAGCCAAAGAACGCTGCTTTATAGAACATCACATCGTAGATTCACCGCGTCGCATCCGCAAAGTACACTGCACCTGCACTCATGATCAGAATCATCAGATCACGATAGACCGGCGTTGACTAGTATATAACAGCCGGCCAAGAAACGAGTTCCGGGCCAGGTGAACTCTAAGCAGTCATTCTTACTTTCTTTCTTTCTTTCCTTAACACATTTATTCTCAAATTCAATGGGATCCTAGCCACTTTCTCACCGGCAGCCTCTTTCATTGGCACTATACAGTATCGCCGTTTACCCTCAATCGCACATCTTCTCGTGCGTCTCGTTATTCCGTGCACCGGAATGACCTAGTCGCACAAGTGTGCACACCGTTCTCAGCAGCGCTTCAGCTGTGAAACACCGGATATTCTTTGGCTCGATCGTTCTGAGTGTAACGTTCGATAATCCACGCTTCGACCACTTCCTTTTATTGTTTCCCCCTTCAGCTGCACCATGCGACAACGCAGCAGCGGACTATTCCTAGTTTTCCTTCTTCCTTCCGGTAAGTGACCTTTTCAGTGGCTTAATTAAATTGCCGTTAAACGTTGGCGCACGTGGCATATATGTGCCTTAAATGGAGGATATGTATGGCATATATAAGGCATAAATAGTGTGGTATATATGGCATATAGATATATATCTATATATTGGCATATATAGTATAGATATATAACATGTAGCATATATTACCATATATGTACTCTGTATATACCACATAATGCGGAGCATATAATTATATGTTTTATATGACATTTGTATTATGTACGATTTCTTTTTATTTCCTCTGCAGTATTTGCTCAACAAAACCAACCGACCGCCAATGGCCCGCCACAACCACAGTCCCGGCAGTACCAGCCGTACCCGCAACCCGGTCAGCCTCAACAGCCGCAGTACCAGTCGTTAGGCAACCCCAACCAGTACCAGCCCAACCCAAACGCCTACTATAACAGCCAACCGCAGCAGTCGCCCAGCATAGCGCTGGCTCGCTCCAACTTCCCGGCGTACGGGCCCGCTTCGGGCGCCGGTTACAATCCCAGCCTGTACGACCAGCCCTACAACGCCTACCCCAACGCCAACCCCGGCCTGTCCTCCCGCAAAATCGATTCGCCCTCGGCGCCCATCGCCCCGCTGAACAGCGGGAATAATCCCCGCTTCGCCGGCAGTGCCACGCCTTTCAACAACATCGGCCAGGCGCTCAACCAGCAACGCCAAGGCGGCCCCGGCCGCGGTGCGCCTAATAACTTCCAGCAGCCTCCGCCGCAACAGCAGAACCCCTTCGGCGGCTTCGGAATGCCGGGCGGTGGGATGCCAGGCGGTGGGATGCCGGGAGGTGGAATGGGAATGCCGAGCGGCGGCGGGTTCGGCCAGCCGCCGCAGATGATGGGTCAGGGCTCCAACATGAATCCCATGATGATGCCGCCCGGCGGAGGGTTCCAAGGTGGCGCTCCACCCGGCGCCATGCAGATGCCCCAGCCGATGCAGATGCCGGGCGGCCCCGGCGGCGGCGGCGACCAGGCCAACGCCTTCACCACCTTCGGCGCCGGCGGCATGGGCGACGTCTTCAACGACCCCTGGAAGAACCCCTCCGCCTTCATGAACGCCGCCCAGGGCAACTCCCCGCCCACCGACGCCAAAGCGGCCGTCAAAGGTCAACTGGCGAAACAGGGCCAACAGCTGGCGGGAGCGCCTAACCAGGTGAACCCCGGCGCACAACTCTCGTCGCCTCCCGGCGGTAACGACGCCTTTGGAGCCAACTCCCCGTTCGGCGCCAATTCGCCCTTCGCGGCCATGGGCGGCGCCAACAGTCCGTTCGGCTCGTCCGGCCCCATGTCCAGCATCAGCGCCGGCATGGGCGGCTTCAACAGTCCCCTGGCCCAGGGCGTCTTTGGACCCGGCGGCAGCGGTTTCGGCGCCAACAGTCCCTTTGGGGCAAGCGGCAACCAGAACCCGATGGCCGGTCAGGGCGGTCTGCAGTCGCAGGTCTTCTCCAGTCCGCAGGGATTAAACAACCTCCCTAGCTTCAGCGGACCACAGGCCGCGCCCTACGGCGGATACGGCAACGGCGCCGTCGGCTACGGACCTTACGGTAACGGCATCATAGGTAGGGGACTCTCGCCGATACATTGATAGAAATCAACGCGAGCTTATGACTTGCGCTTACTGGGAAATTATCGTTCATGAGGGATAATTACAATATACAAGCGGCTGTCGTTGCTTAAAGGTCAAAACTATGGAGCAGTCAGCAATCCCAACCAACCAGCCAACCCTAGTCCGAACATGATGGGCGGAGGCAGCCAGATGATGCCCAGCTTCGGCGGAGCCCCGCAGAGGGACGCCGGATTCGGCGGCGGAAGCGGAGGCATGCCGGGCATGGGCGGCATGGGTGGAATGGGCGGGATGGGAGGAATGGGCGGCGGATTCCCCTCTTTCGGCGGAATGGGCGGCGATATGATGGGCGGTATGGGCGGTATGGGCAACATGGGAATGGGCGGCATGGGTGGAATGGGTGGAATGGGCGGAATGGGCGGAATGGGTGGAATGGGCCAATCGCCAATGAACTTTGACTTCCGTAAGTCGCCCGCGCCACAGCGGCGGTGTACCGTTAACCGGCTGCAGCCACGTTAATCTGCTGGGTTTCACAGGTAACTCGGGCCCGCCGCAGCCGCCGTCGCCGATGCAGCCGCAGTTCCCGCAATCAGGTGCGCCCCCACAGCCACGCCCCCCTAACAACGACGATAATGTCGATGTGGCTAACAATAACGTGATCAATAATAATGATGGCAGACCAACCTTCCCCACCAGCCCGCCCAGCAGCAACACGACCCCATCGTCTGCGGACGGACCGACTTCGACAGCAAGCGATGTCAAGGTGCGTTAGGCGCTAGGCGCCCACCGCGGGCGGTGGAGCATACAACAGACAAACCCGCTGCTCGTTCCATTTAATAGTCGCTGAACGAGGGCGGTTGGCCATATTATTAATAAACCCGTTGTTTCGCGCAGGTTCATGCCGCCTGAGCGACGACGCGGATTCCTGCAGAAATGACACGTGTCGATTCCTTTCAATCCCTAACCAAAGCAGCCACACCGATGCCATAACAGTTGTCTACACAGAGGAAGCCGGCTCCCTTCGGAATACGGCTGGGCCACGTGGCTGACCTTCCCGGCGCTGCGGCGGCGGCGCATTGACCTGTGCTTGAGTGTACCGCAGCAGACTGCCGCCCGCCGGCTACTTGTCACTATTCCTTATGAATGATAGCCTCTTAATTTAATCTGACTGTGGTGCGACGTGGCAGCCGCTCTGTGGTACTGCGCTACAGCGCACTCTTTCACAACATTCTCCATAATCTTCGTTACTTATGAATTCTGTTGTCCTGCTTCATATTGTTGGCAGTATTCTGATTTGTTATTATTGTATAAAAATGTTGGCTTGAAAACAGAAATCACAATAGTCGTACCTACTCGTGCTGTATCTAAGTAATGTAATTTCTAATTTGTACATGCGGCACAAGTACACAAGTAATAATAATTATAAAATTATTAGCAAATAAAGGAAGTACTTGTACTGTACTGCGCCTAACTTGATACTGTACATAAAAAATTACTAAAATTATGTACTAAAATTATTATGTACTGTATAATAAAAATACTTTCATAAGTACTTAAGTAAGTAATACGTGAAAAGTACTTACTTCAGAAGTACTTATGTGTAAGACTTGTTTGTTTGCTAAGTACTTTTTGTCTTTTTGTCTGCTACTGTTTATTGTTTACTGCAGCGGTTGGCAGGCACCCTACCCTAGCAACCGGAAATGGTTGAAACCCACAATATTAAAAAGTAATTAAGTACGATTTAGTTGCAGATCCTTCTGTGGAGCATCAGTTTTTATTATAAATCGGCTACCCAGTGGCCTTTTAACGGTTCATTGTATAATTACAATTTACCGTAAATTATTTACTTGCCAGGCAAGGCAGCCGGACGATAAATTTGTTGAACTAACCGAGAAATCGGCGAGAATGCCGAGCGCCTATCTGTTGGTATGCGTGCTGGCCGTGGCGGTCAGTGTAATTGACGGCAGCCTGGCCCAGTCATGGCAGTATAACTACAATTTCCAGCCGGATCCGTATCAGTACCAGCCGGGCTTCGCGCGCCAGATGGCCCAGCCAGCCGCCGCCGAGGACGCCGGATACGGATATGGGCGGGGCATGCCCGTGCCGGATGCTGCTTACAGGATGGCCGAGCGCAACAAACGCGGCTCCTTCTATTTGAACATTCCAGGTGCACCGCGCGGATAGGGGCCCGGGCCGGGATGGCACGGGATGGGATGGGCGTATGAGCAAACGTATGAGTGCTCCAACAATCGATCCAGCTTTTGCTTATCCAACCTCATTTGATGCGATAATTAAGTACAGCAGTGTGAACGCGTTTATAATGTCCACGCTCAACTGTTATGAGCCACTGCACGCTGTAGCTATCAATAAAGACGATCGATGCTAGTACAGTAAGTACAGTATTATCACCACAAGTACACACTTGAAAGTTGAAGGTGTTGACTGTTGACCTTTACGAAGTATGGATCTTGAAATCCAAGGAGACTGCACAAGTTTATATATTCTATATACAGCACATTTAAACGCATGTAATGCACTGATTACTTCGCCTTTAAAGAATGCTTTTAAAATTTACAGTTTAATCCTACTGCAAAATTGTAACTTATAGTACAAACGATACAATATCTTGTACTGTACATTCTGTATTACTTATAAAAATAGATACTGTAAGTAGTACGTATTTTATTTGGTTCTTTACAAATACATTGGTAAAACAGAAAATCACGCGGTAAATCACATAAGCTTATAAGTAGGTAATACACTTCGTCCAACCTCTTACCAATACAGAATACGTTTCCTGTACACATGCAGCAATGCCTCGCATTAAAACAATACTAGTTCTCTGCTTGAAGAACTGAGTGGACCGCTTTTTTATAAGGACCGAGTGGGCCATTAATATATATTTACAAATACTGTAAGCATATTATTATTATTATTATTATTATTTCTTCGTGGAGCAGGTAGCCCATTTCCGGCTAGGATGACATACTAGCATGGGATTTTAAACCTGGCCAAACAGGAACTGCATAGAGAAAATTCCCAGCACGCTTAAACAAAATTTACACTGCACAACGCATGTTTAAACGCACCAACCGATCGAACACTAAAAATATCAGAAGAATTAGAATCCACGAAAAATTTCCACATTTTATTAAGCTTCCAAGGTAATATATATAATATATATATATATAATATATATGTAAATATAAATGTATATATATTGTATATATAATATATATAAATACAGTTTATAAATGGATATTTGAGTATGTGCTATGTGCAGTACGGTAGCGGCAACGTGCTGCTGTACATGTATTAGTAATTCTCGTTAGTATTGTACTAATTGTAGCACAAGTGCTGTTGCAGTTTACCAGTTACTACGGATTGTAGCTAATTACTTATTGATATTTCATAAAATACGGGTACATAACCGAGCCTTTTCAGAGATGCAGTTTCAATAATTAACAATAACTAGAAAAGATAAGCTAGAAACTAGGAAAGGTAAGAACAAGAACCTTTTCAGGAGAAAATTTATTAGCATCTACAGGAGTGTACAAGTAGATTATTCGTACTCGTACTGTACATGGAAAACCCTTCATGCACATCGCACGATATGGCATCATTTTGCTGTAGAAACCAAGAAAGCATAAAGTAGGCGGGTACTCGTATTACGGGTAGTAAGTACTTGATAAAGCTATATCGAATACTTCTGTCGATAATCGGTACAATCGCTTTCGAGCACAGAACAGTATTTATTAACTATATAATAGTCTATATTATTATTATAATTATTATCTTATTTTATTTATAGCAGTATTGATGTTAGTATTTTATGCCTACCGTAGTACTGGACGTTAGTCTGACGATAACCAATTGGTTACTTTAACTTATTCCGTGAATATCGTGTCTCCTACTTGCTATTCTACATCAACCATGACGCTAAGCATTTAGGGTTCGGTCATGGAAGGTGAACGCATTTACGGGATGTCTGCCGCGCCACTACGCCGACCCAATCGGGATTTCCGGCTCACATTGCTTGCAGGAGGAAGTACAACGATAAAGGTATTCTGGTTATGTAAGTCACAAGGATGCACTAACATAAGAGACACAGATCCAGACCGGCTGTTGGCATCGGTGGGGAATTTATCAGCAATTAGCACGTACACAGATACGTACTATAAAAAGGTACTTGTACGTTATTATGTACGGTACTTACGCCAGTACGTGCATGCCGCAGTGACTGTGTGCCTGCTGCAATATTATAAGAATGATTATATATTATATAAAAGTACACACTGCACAATTCACCGGCCAACTGTCGTCGTTCGCCATTAATTGTAGGACATCTTCTCTTATCGGTGAGTCGTGACCTTTCACTGGTGTCGTTAACTACTCTGAGCATCCAACAACCAGCAGTTTCTGCGTATGAACAGTGTAAAAGTACATACTGTATGTCAGACACGAGCATATTTTATTAAATGTTTAACCTTCTTTAGATTTGCAATCCAAGATGATGCCCAGCGGTTTACGATTAAAATACCGGGCGCGCCAGCGCATCCTGCGGGGTGTTCTGTGGATGGCGGTGATTGTCGTGCAAGCGTTAGCCGTGGTCATCGAGTGGAGCGACTATGGACTGCAGCCGCCGGCCAGCCTGGACGTCTACGCCTGCCGCAGCGGTTTCCTCTGCTTCTTCATCAATGCCCAATCACAGCTCTACACCAGCATTGCCCTGCTGTGCTTAATAGCCCTGGCGCTCCACTGCCGCCCCCTCGTCCGCGCTCTCGGCGACCTGAAGAGCGCCGTAACGGCCATGGACAAAGGTCAACAGTGCGAGCGACAGCTGCGACGCAGCTGGATTGGCCTGCACCTGCTGGTTATCGGATTTCTGACGTACGCCCTGGTGACCTTTCTGCAGTCGACACTGACTGCGCTCCGGCCGAGCCCAAACCATTCCAACGCGACGAATTACGCTTTTTTCGCTGTGACGCCGCAGCAGCGACAGGTGACGTACCAACGGTACCATAGCCTATTCGCTACCGTATTGGTAGCATCTAATTGCTAGACGCGCCATTGGACCATCTTAAACGATGAAAATCAAAAGTACATATTTCCATCGTTTAAGATGGTCCAATGCCGCGTCTGTATATATACACTATTTATATATACATATATGCACTATATATATGCACCATATAAAAACTATTAATATATATATATATATATATATATATATATATATAGTGGTTATGAGTAAGGAAAGGACGCTCACAATACAAATTATGCGGGATGTATGGCACGCGACAATGCAACACACACCAACCGCATAAAAAAATTGAACATAATCAGTAAACATACAGACTCATGCACGCGCTTGAAGGAGGGCAGTAGGCATGGTGTTTTGGCTGGGTTGCGATGGCTAATTGAACTGACTGCACGCGCTTGATGGGAAATTAAAAGAGAAGTATAAGATGAAGCGAGTCAGCATGAGAACGTGAGAGACACAGCGTTTAGAGAGAGAGCCGTCGAGATTCGGATCAAAGTGAATATGAAACCCATACCTGACTTCAATAAACAGTGGATAAGACTTGGCTTTCGCAAACCCTTTAATACAGCCATAAAAGTATATTTCAGATGCTGAAACCAAAACACTAATAATTTATTGAAACGTAATGAAGACAACAAAATTTTTCAGATTTTATCATCAGACTTTCATTTTATATAAAAAATATGGCTTCCGTAAAATTTTGGAAAAAACGAAATTTTCGTAAGTTATTAATTATTAATCATGATATTACACAGTGAAAAGTCTAGTTGGGCCAGGCGGAAGCCACTGTTTATCCGATCGCTTATTAAAAATTGCGTAACTACAACAAACTGCAATTTTAGCCATTTTTTTACAAATTAACGAAGATGTCCCTGAGTTGCAACCGGATATTAGTTTTAACAAACACGTTAAAACTGCTGGTACTTTTGGTACTTTATTTATATATATATATATATATATATATATATATATATACACCATATATACACTATTTATATATGCAAGTACTGTACAATATGTGTACTTTACGTAATGTCGCCTTTCCTGGTCTCTTTGTCACAGGCCATCCGCATGACAATCAGCTTAAGCAGCCTATCGATCATGCAACTGGTCCACTCCGCGCTGACCCTCCTCCTGCTGGGATTCGGCCATACGGCCAGCGCCTTCAACCAGCATGTGCGACGGCGGATGTCCAGCCAGCAGCGGCGCACACCGCAACAGACCCGTCGCTTGGAGACGCTGGAAGCCGCCATGGACGCACTCTTCGCCAGCACCAACACGCTGATTGGCTGGCCGATTGTGACCCTGTTCATGGCGTTCTTCGTTGTGGTTATGGAGGGCGTGGCGCATCTGGTGGAATTCGGTAGTTACCTCACCAGCGACACAATCAGCAGCTTACTGGCCTTTCCGCTCTATCATGGCTGCCTCGTTATTTCCCTTGTGCTGGCAGCGGAGTGGAGCGCGGAGCAGGTGCGTAATTACGTACACAGATACTGTATTGTACTCTTTACTTTACTGTACACAGTACTTACTGTGATAAGTTAACGGCGCTCTGACTAACAGTAAAAAAAAGGAAAAAACTAACAGTTACTAACTTACATGTTATTGAGGTTTTTTTTGAAGCAGCGTGCATTGGTATCCTGTTATAAGGAATGGTCCGATATAATAACGGTTTATCTGGCGATAAAAAATAATTTTAACTACGGTCGACAAATGCAGTATCCGCAAAAAAAGTAGGATTTGTTGATTTAGTTTATTCGCTGATCATGAAAAACGTACAGTATGCTGATGTGTTTATGCGTTCGCTCGTTATTTTGTTTAGAGATTCGAAACAGTTAAAACTTGGTATTGCATAATGGGTCAGAATGGTGAGCACTCTGTCCAGGAAGGCCCCGGCAATGGACAGGTAGGTGACCTTAAGCAACGAATCGTTATAAAATCGACTGGTACGTAAAATAATCGATAGGAGGGTAATATATAATAAACGCAATGTCCACCATGTACTTTAATTGGATGGCTATTGCCTAATAAAGTAGCGCATATCGTATACTGATATGTGATATACAGTGAAATCTATAAGACTATAGCTACCACATAGTAATAACAATCATCTTAATAATATCTAAGTACTTCTAAGTAAACTCATAATATCTGTGCAAGCAGTTAATGAATTTAAACGAGAGATCGAGGTTCTGTATCCTGTAGCGCGAATTCGTTAATTCGTTTCTGTCGACAGGTAACGGCAGCGAGCGGAAGTGAACGTAATAATGGAGACTCCCGTACCATCGGTCAAACTCGCTGGCTATGCGCAACCTATACTTTGACCTGCAAATATTACTCTGCCGCCAAATTTTTCGTCTTAAACCGTGCTGTAATGCTGCAGGTACACCGTTGTAAACTGTATTTTACCTTTCCGTCTTTGACCGCTTATAACGATCGCGTATATCTAGCTGTGTACAGTACGTATTAGCATCTGTACTCATGCATACATACTGCGCACATCCCTATACAAAACTGACCATGGTGAGGGATTGCTTAATATTATTATGTGTTATGTAGAACGGAAAGGTTTGATTAATCATAGTGTCGTTACGGTCGTAGATGGCTGCGTACGTGGTCACGATTGTGTCGTTTTTGTGTGCACGACGTGCACTTCCGGCAGCCGCTCCTGCAGCTTGAGCAGGCCGTTCATGACCTTTCTCTCTACATAATCGTCATGGAATTCGTGGCTGACTGCATTATATGCTGGGACACTGCTGTATGCTTCCTCAACACTCCATGTTCCTGTTTTTCGCGCAGTTATCCTTTACAGAAAGCTTGGATTAACTTCATCATACCATACACAATATTCGTAATTTTCAGTCTACAAACCGGCAAAATGCAATGGCAATAAGCCGGAAAATGTACAAAATCCTCTTTTTCTGTGCCCATAATTGTGTGGGAATCTCGTCAGTGCGGTGTCTGCTCTCGGAATGATTTTAATAAAACGTCCATCATCAAAGATACCAGTGCGAGCACTTTGTAGTGTGCCGCGTTTTTTCTCATTTTCATCAACAATAAGCAATTACCGCGAAGAAACACCGCAACGCCTTGCAACAAGCAGAAGCAGCTATGTATATTTAATTGTGTGGTACTTAGTCTACCAGTATGTGTACAAATGTGTTGTGCAAGCTGAAATAAAGGTGCTACCAGAAAAAGGACAAAACAATACCAACGGAAAGTAACAATCCATAATAGTTGGCCATAGACCAGCGGGAAGGTGTCCCCGTCGGCGGCCAACCGCCCGGTCAATGGCGGGTGGATGGGCCAGTGGCGCTGCTTGAAGCGCACGTCGTCCCCGAACCAGTGCGTAATGAGGGAGCGCTGCACCTTGTACAGATCTGGACCAGCTTAATACGAGCAGTCATACGCGAACCAGAATCCTGAAGAGGAACAGGATCATCCCCGTTTCATCCCCGGTTTAAAGCGGGGATCCAAGCGTAGGAGCCGCGTTTGCTGCGCTCGGCCGGCGCGGGCAGGCCCCGCCCATATCCGTATCCCGCCCCTTGGGCGTAGTCCTCGGCGGCGGCGTGCGGGGCCATCTGGCGCGCGAAGCCCGGCTGGTAATACGGGTCCGGCTGGGTGTAGCCGTAGGGGGACTGCCACTGGGCCCGGCTGCCCTGCATCACCGCCACGACGCACACGGCCACCAAGCACACATGCACGCTCCGGCTCGGCATTGGCGATCGATCCAGGAACCGCAAGTCGTCTGCGTATTCAATCTAAATATGATTGACCAAAGAACTCGCAGGTCTGGATATCCACTTGAAACTGAAATCTCCCACAATTAACTTGCAAAAGAACACACAGTATTTTGTCTTCTTATGGTGACCTTTGTCATTTGTAAATCTCCGGTTGCCAGGCGGTTAAGTTAACTCGCACAACACGCGACAACACACGATACTTTAGTGTTATTACTGATGTACATACTATGGGTGCCTATATAGATATGCTAGACTACCGAGTGCTTTGCACCGTATCACTGGAAAACGTTGAATTCCGTACAACACAGCACATCCAACGAATTTGCGCGACTACAGAGTACTGTCAACAAGTGTCAGGGGTTATTAGATTTTTGTCGTTTACTTTATCGCATCCATGATCCAACAATGAACAATTACCGCGAAGAAACACCGCAGCGCGACGTAACAAGTACAGAGGAATCACATCAGCATAACCTAAGAAATGTGAACAGAATACAAGCCTAAAGAAATGTGCTGCCAGAAAAGGAGAAGTACTGTATAAACGGAACGCAATAGTGCATAGCAGTGGAAATATAAAAGAGGACAGAGAGAAACCGAGGCATCTGTCGGGAATGTGCAAATATCAATATCCACCAAATAAGCCGATACAAAATTCATCGTTCAGACCAGCGGCAAGGGAGATCCTGTCCAGCCAGCACCGGCACCCACCGAGATCCCTGCGCACCGTAACACCTCCAACCAACAACCCATCAACCAGCAAACCGACGCCAGTTAGCCGAACTAGGCTAGAAAATTAACATTCAAACAGTTTTTTTGGGTCGTGTTTTCCACCGAATGCAATGTAAAATTAAGCGAATGAATGTTGACAATTCCTTTCCGAACAGTTTTCTTGTTATAAACTAAGACATTACAAGAAATAGCTACCACTCTATCTTATGAGCTCGGCACTGGTCTGGTCAATCTCTCACATGAAAATCGTTCGAAAATTAATTTTTCGGAGAAAACTGAATTAAAATTAATTTTTAGTTTCAAATCGTTCACAGTTTTAAATTTTCCTAGCCAATTTTCAAATTAATCTGATTAGAAGCTGGCGATGTGAAACGTGTGGAACATTAATCAGGTTCAGAAATAACTTTAACGGAGAAATTCGGGAATCTCAAGTTTTTTAGCTGGCGAAGCAGTTCCCCAGATAACAGTCGCGTTGGCCTACCTCAGGAATACCGTGTGCCCAGTGACCGGCGGATTATTCCTGGCTGGCGGGCCGCGGCGCCGGCAGCTGTCCGTACACCAGCGGGAAGGTGTCCCCGTCGGCGGAGGGATGCTCGTCGGCGGCCAAGCGCCCGGTCAGGGGCGGATGGATGGGCCAGTGGCGCTGCTTGAAGCGCACGTCATCCCCGAACCAGTGCGTGATGAGGGAGCGCTGCACGTGCTGCGTGCAGTTGCCGTTGAGGGCCACCAGCGTCTTCATGTTGTACACCAGCACGTCCCCGGGCGACATGGTCCACTCCAGCACCATCGCCGTCTTACTGTCAACAACACCCATGGTTAGACTGTTCATTGAGCATGTGGAGAATGTCGCACTAACATGGAGCGGATGTCCGGGACCGGCTCGCAGTCCTTGGAGTGGGCGCGCAGCTCCTCCGTGTCCTCCGCCAGGCGCACACTGCTGGGATAGTAGTTCTTGCCCCACAGATGCGAGCCCTGCACGAACTTGATGCACGTCTCCAGCGGGATCTTGTCCACCGGGATCACCACCGAGCAGCCCTACACAGTCAAACTGACCTTTAGAAACATTAAGGAGTCATATATGGTTATCAACATGCGACGCCAACGATTAAAGGATCAAAGATCTGTATAGCACGGCGATCATATCGTATACGAAGTTGCACGTCCCAAGCATATCAGTATTTTCAAAAACGTAAAATCTGCCAAACATTTTATGTAAAAAGTTTTGACTGTGTGTCAGTGACGAAATTTTCTTTCATTTGAAGTCGTGTCTACCAGCGCAGTCTGAAATGTCCATATTATTACTTATTTACAATTTAATTTCTACCCTTCAAGAAACGCCAACAGCTATCAAAATATAGGCTTAATTGTCATGTGTTACTGCCAAATAAACTGGAAAACGTGTACACCAGCAAACATTAAAATAATGCTGCAAAAGTAATATTAAACAAGTGTCGCAGTGGCAGCCCCACCTGGTCGCCGACGAAGGGATAGTTGCTCATCTCCACGTGGAACGGCGTCAGCGTCCGGTCGTGGGCGGGGCGCACGCTGACCTGGTCGAAGTAGAAGGTCAGGCTGTGGCTGGCCATGATGTCGGCCAGCACCTTCAGCAGTGGCGACTGGCTGACGAGCTCCTTGATCTCGGGAATACTCTGCCAGTTGCCAAAGTCCCTCCCGCTGGCACTGCCACTCAGACTGCGATCGGCCTTCGCCCCCTCCTCCTCCCCCTCCGTCGTTGATTGATCCCGGTCGGGATCGGCCTCTGGATGGAGTTTGTTGATGGCGGTGGTGACTTTGTCCAGCCAGTCAGGGGAGAGGAAGTCGCGCAGCAGCACCACACCGTTGCGCAGATACTCCGCACGGATCCGCTCCGTGTCCATCATCTTCGCCACTCGCAACTACTCCCACACGCCCGATACTCCGCAGATAAAAGGCGCTGGTGATGATGAAAATAATACGCTTTGTAAAGGAAAACACCACGTGCAACAAAAATGGCAAGAGCCAAGGAATGTTTGTGGAAGGAATGTGGTAGGAAAAATACAAATCGAAAAGCTAGTCAGCGCGCTGATGACATCAGCCCGCAGCTATTTACAGCGGATATCGCTGACTAATCGCAGACACGGGGCACGTGTTCACGCTAACCGCCTCCGGGCGACACTTCGTTGGGCTCACGATCCAAGCATGTCGTGGCGTGTTTTCATTTAGCTGGCTTTTCCAATTTCATCTTGATGAATGCGATTCTTCTTATCAGAATTCTCAATTTCAGTTGTGTTTTTTTATTCGATGAATTATCATAAATGATAAATTGATGTTTGTACACCGTGCATTGCGCGAGCCTAGTTGGATTCGGAAGGGGTAGAGTGAGCTGTTTGCGGAGAGAAGTGCGAGACGGTTCGTTGTCGTTCGCTGCCTTTTCTTAGTTTTCTGCTATCCTCCTCATCATATTCATTACTGACTGTTGTTGTTTTGCTGGGATAGACTGCGAGCATGTCCCAGCTGCGGGTAGCTACGTCCGGCGCTCCCGCAGGCGCCGTTGGCGGCACGACATCTCTAGCTGCCGTTGACAAGTGGAGACATTTTGATTTGGTCGGACTGCAGGTAGGAACTTCATTCGGTCAGTGTGTTAGCGTCGACAGCAGCTGCTTTCTGCTGTGCGTCTGAGTTTGCCCAGTCCCGTCGGGCGTCAGTTAATTTATTTTGGTTCTCGGCTGGGCAGGACAGCGCGGATAACTCGGCGGCGGAGATCGCCAAATGGCAGGAGGACAGCGAATCCTCCCGCTCGCGCCTCATTGAGTTCAGCAAGGAATTCCGCCAGACCGCGCCTGACGTACGTCCCGCGTTTTGCTTTAATTTCTCTGGTTTCTTTTGCGAGAAGTAATTTTTATTATCAGTTAAAGAAACCGTGAAAATTTGTTTAAATAATCATCAGTTTAAATAAAACAATGATTTAATAAAAATTTGAGTGCACAATATTTATTATTTCAGTACAAATGTTGTGGCACATCTGTTCTTCGATCAGTTCCTCGGTTGCGCATAATTGCTTTTGCTTATAATCTGCCGTATCGCTGATGTTCGGGAACAGTGTTCTGACTCTGCTGGTGTTGTTTAGGATGTGCGGCGGCAAGTGCAGCCGCTGCTGAAGAGCTTCCAGACGGAAGTGGACAGCCTGCTCAAGCGCAGCAAAGCCGCCGAGTCCGCCTTCCTATCCATCTACCGCACCATCCGCGAGCTTCCAGGTCAGCCTAATTAACCTCATATTTTTATCATTAATTGATTTACTTTCTTATTTATTCTGACATTTATATTTAATGCGATATTTTTCTCGGTCAGCAGTTTCCATAATATCCAGTATTTTTTCCAGTAATGGCATCAATAATGTGAGGTGCCAGTTTCCGTAATATCCAGTTAATCCACTATTTCTGTCATTAGATTTGACGTAGTTTACATTAACGTATCGCTGTGCTACAGATCCTGCGGCGCTGATCAGCTGCGTCGACCGCCTCGATGAAAAAGACAGCGAGAACAGTAGATTACGCGACAGCATGGCGGAGGTCAATAAACAGCTGGCGCTGGCGAAAACCCATGGTACGTACTACGTGCGAAAACCTTCCGGAGGGACATTGTTTTTTTTAATTTATTTTTTGCTAATAAAAGTATTCAGTTCTTTGTTATTCTGTTTTGGTTGCTTTAAGTTGTATAATGTTTTGTATGGCAGTTGTACTGTTAGTGAAATTGGGTGGTAGATGAGGAGCGGCTTCGCCGCGCGGAAGCGGAAATGGAGGAGAAAATGTGGCATTCCGTGCAGGAGCAGTTGTCCGTGGAGCTGACCGAGCGACAAGCGGAGTGGGCGGAGGAGCGCAGTGCTCTGGAGCGGCGCCTGTTGGACACCGAGGGCCAGGTGGGCATTCTGCGCCGCGAACTGGACAAGTCCATGAAGGCCCGCACCGCCACGGGAGCGGCTGTTTCCACCGACAGCGGCAAGACGGCCTTGTTGGCCGAGGAACTGGAACGAGCTAACCAGGTGACCGCGAATTTAACGAATCAACTTCGTAATAATTTTTTTGAAAATTTGATAAAAAAATCAGAAATCATCAAAACCGTTTCTCTGTGTTGTTTATTCACTTCTAGTTTTATTCAATTTTAAATAAATACTGCTTTGTATAACATAAACTAAATAATAACACATTTATTTAAAATAAAGAATAATAAGTATTCCACCGGAAACGTGCACAAAATTACGGGGGGCTGATTCCTGCATACTTTCAGAGAGCGCTGACCGCCGAATACAAAGTGATGGATCTGCAGCAGCAAGTGGCGGCGCTGCAGCGTCAAGCCGACCAATCGGCCAACGAAAATTCCGTCCCACAATCGCCGAATCGCTCCAGTTTCCGGGAACAGCAGGTCGGTTTTTATCTTAACGCCTCGAACAAGCCGACTATAACCTTTTCAATGAAATATGTAGACCCAACAGGAGTCGGTACAGCGTCTTCGAGACGAACTGGACCGCTTGAAAACATCCTACCAGACCCAGTTCAACCGGCTGGAAGACCAACTGTCCGCAGCCAATTCCCAGAACGCCACGTTACAAGCCAAACTGGACGGGCAGCGGGATTACGCGGAGATCAAACAGCAGGTGGCCCTGCTCAAAGCGGCCTACGACGCCGAGTGCGGACCCGCCGATAGTCTGGAGTCGGTGCTGTTGGCGCGCAATCGCCGGTTGGAGTCGGAGAATGCCGCGCTGCGGGTCCGCGAAACCGATTTATCCGGTATCATCGCGTACATTTAAATGTTGTATTGGCTGGAGTTGATAGAGGATACTGTGTTGCAGAATCTCTGGAGAAGCTGCGCTGGGATTTCAGCCAGCAGTCGCTCGTTGTGCAGGAGCAGAAGAGTCTAACGGAACGGCTGGAGAATGACCTTTACCAGCTGAAAGAACTGATGAACCCTGCGCTTTCTGTACGTTTCCTTAGGATTTCAGTTTTCCTTTACTTTTAATTTGAAAATGCTTTATTTGCCTTTTTTGTAAATTGTTGCATAAACGGTTGGTCGTTTAATTCCTAATTTACTGTAATAAGTTTAAATAAAAATAGTAAATATAGAATTTTAATATCCATGAAAAAAGAAAGTTATCAGCCAAAAAGTTCCTGAATTCGGTTCACTTCCATCGAATTTGCAGGATCCGCTGTCGAATCTCGTTGGCAGCTCGCCTGACTTCGTGAACGACGCCCTGCGCAGCAAGAACGCCCACTTGGCCTCCGCCCTTCCCGCGTCCCCCACCGGCGGCCCGCCCGAGCCCGACTCGACCGTCTACAGCGGTATATTAGAGCGGCAGCTGGCGCGCTTCCACGCCAAGACCAAAGAGCTGGAGGGCGTGTGCAGCGAGCAGCACAGCCAGTTGATGGCGCTGAAGGGCCAACTGGAGGCCGCCAAAGCCGACAACGTGGGGCTGTACGAGCGCATCCGCTTCCTGCAGAGCTACGACGGACGGAAGCACAAGGAGACGGCGGCGGCACTGGGGCGGGGTCACAGTACGGACGTGGAGAGCCGGTACGCGGTGGTGTACGAGGACAACCTCGATCCCTTCTCTAAATTCCACCGGACGGAGCGGTTAAGGAAGTACCAGTTGCTGAACCCGGTGGATAAGGCTACGCTGGCCATGGTGCGTCTGTGTATGCAAAAAAATCATAATAAATAACTTTGAAATTATTCTTTTAAATCATTGAAACCATAACTAGAATTTCTACTGATAAATAAAAATAAATATTGATTAATAAATATTAAATATTGTTTTATGTATTGGCGTATTTTATGTGACAATATGTGGAGAAATTCTACTTTGTATCAATTTACTAGTTTAAATTTTTAACTTTATTTGGTTAGGGATTATTATTTTTAATAAATTAAAAAACTGTAGTTAATTTTAACTAAGTCGATTTTCTTAATGATTTTTGTAGGGTCAAATGGTGCTGGGCAGTTCCCGCGGCCGGAAGAGCTTCTTCATCTACGCGCTGATCCTGCACCTGCTGGTCTTTGGCATCCTGTACAAACTGGCGCTGAGCGAGAGCAATCTGCGGGACTACTCGTACGACTGCGCCACCAGGTGAGCGAACAAAATTCGCGTAAACACCTGCGCCATGTGATGCTGATTGCTGAGCGTGGTAAACAAGAAACTGATAAGAGAAGCGAAATAGAGCAGTCCGTTGTTTACTGTCCCACTTTGCAATGTGCATTACACATTGTAGATTCGCTGAACATATGCACAAAGAGCACCACACCTGATTGTGGAATCTCGGGCATTCCTGTTGTGGAAACGAGAAGATTGTTCGTTGGCGACCGTCGCTTAGTTTGCAAAGCGTCCTGCGTGTTTAATCCAGTCAGCTGCCGGTGATTAGCGTCTCTTCCAGTGTGATCCAGGTGCGCATCGTTTGTTGCCGGCGGATCCCGTGGCCAATCCGCCCGGTGGCCTTTTCCGGTGCGCAGTCGGCGGATGTTGACGGGTTGGCTGCTGTGTAATTATCACATGCTTCCTCGCTGTTGCCTGTATGTCGCCCAGCAGCAATTAGGCGTCGTGGCGACGCCTGCTCACGGGGAAATTACTGCTTACCGGCCATACCCAGGCGGGCTGTAAAATGTAAAAATAATCTGTTTTCTCCGTCGCATCTCCTTGATAGTTTCGCTGAAAAGTGCTCCGTGTTATAAACACGACTGTAAGATGTATTTTCTTATATTTCCCCCCCCCCCCTTATTTCATCTTTTATTGGGTATACTGTATCTTTATTCAGCGATGGTGTCAGGATTTGAAGGGTTTTGTCACTTTGTTATTATAAAATTGGAACGGTGTCGATTGTCGAATGACCGGAATTCGGTGGAATCGCATTTTACTGTACACGTGCCGATTTATGCACTAAACTAAGAAGACTAAAAATTTAAGACTTTGAGAACTGTAAAACTCTTGATCAGGTTATATTTCCAGATTACTTCGTTGTGCAGCGTTCTACATTTTGATGAACGTTGTGTATCGGTTCATTCGGTTGGTGTACGTTTACTGTACAAGTAAATTAAGTATTATGCTGATATTTTTATTTGTTTCTTCTTGGGCAATAAAACGATTTTATTACGTTAAACTCCGAAAACATATTACTTATTACTAATTTTACGATTTAAACCCTACCACTTTTATAAACTCCAAAAACGGAAATTATTATAAATTGTTGTTGTACTAAAGTCTGTACTTCGGATTGCTGACTAATTAAATTACGAGTAATTGGTTTTAGCGCTCTGTAGATGTTGGTGCCTAACCTTTTTTAATACTCGGTATTTAACTACTTATTGTATCTGTACTGCATGTACGTATTTATCGGCGGTATGCTGTCTCAAAAGTGGGTGGGAGCTGGGAAATGTGCCATGTTTACGCCACTTTACCTTTTGTTGGCCGCACGGCGCACGTTATAGTATTGTGCGTCACGTGGTGCGCTGGCCGCAGAACAAAGAACAACGACCGGGAATCGACCCCCGCGTTTCCGCTAGCAACTCCGCTCAACCGGAAATGCGTACTGTATTGTACTGTCTGTACATTGCACGGCATACAGCAAAGGTGCGAAATACTGTACGTAATTTACACTGTGCCTATTAAAATGAAACAGCCCAATTACAATTAAAAATTTTGAAAACAGTACGAACTACGAAGTAGGCAATTAAATTGTTCGCACTACCCGCTCGAACTGCGTCACAACCAAACCAGTCAGAGCGCTAGCGACGTGTATTGGGGCGGGGCTTAACAGAAAATTGCCTCCGACTTACGTAAGCCATTTTGGCATTTTCGAGCGGCGCTGATGTTCGCAGAACGGCGGGGCGGATGTGCTGCAGCGCGATTCGCCGAGCGGCGCTGAGTCAGCGCGGCTGTGTTGACAGAGTGCAGACAGCGGCGTCGCGTACGGGTGCACTCGTACTCGGAGGCAGTCAGAGTCAGAGAGAGAGAGAGTTTATCGCTCGTACCGATCGGGAAAATTCCTGGTAGACTGGTTATGCGCGCCGTCGGAAACGCTGCAACACGGGTTTTACGTTGGTCGTTGCGGGCTGTTTTTCCCTTAGATAATTAATCGAACAATAAGATATCAGGTTTTGATTTTTTTACTGCAAAAATCTTTCAGCAGATCTGTGATGCCAGTGTGTGAGGCTGTTGCGACGTAATTAGTGAGAGTGCAGGTGCAGTGAGCGTGTTTGAGCGTGTTGGCTGGGGAAGGCCAGTGTGAGTGGAATAATCCGCCAGTCGTGATTTCATTTCCCGCTGATTGACGGCTCTTCCCGCGGTCTCCTGGGTGCACCGACGCCAATTAGGGATTATTATTACCTGGTAAGTCTCATTCACTGCTCATTTCTTTTCTAATGAGAGCTGACAGCAGTCTTTGACGAGCTGCTGTGTGTTAACAGTATTATTGATCGTCAAATTAAATATCATCACATTTTTAATTTTCCTGCATTTACTCTACCGTCTGTGTGTTCTTACGGTCTTACCTGAATAAAAAATTGGCATTTAATATCGTTATTTTTGACGGCAAACAGCATAACTCCTAATAATTAAATTGCTGATGAAATTACAACTGCGTGAGCGTGTGCCTTCATTTGACTGGTTTGAGAGTGAAATTTGTGGAAATCTGCATTCTGAAAATTCGGAAAAATTCGGGTGTATTCATGTATTGGTTATTGTAATTAATTTGATTCGAGTGAATTATCAAATAGAATTTTGTGGAATGAAAACAGAATTTTGTTGTTGATTTAATTTTTACAGGACGATGGTACAAAGTACAAAAAGTATCCAACTGCTGATCGACTTATTTTTTTTAGTTTTATTACGACGTTTTGTTTTCTGACGATTTATATGCCCCGTATGGTGATTTGAAAATTATAAGAATAGTTTTGCGGCATTGCTGCATATGTACTAGTATTGCTTGTGTATTATTACGGGAGCGGATTGAATTTTAAAGTGGATCATTAATTAAAATAGGCAGATTAATTGCCGTTATCAGTGATGGTAATGATTATTGCCATGGCTTGTCAGTCTTGTGACACGGCCTGGCTGATTTTGCGTGTCTTCATTCTTGTGCGTCCTGGCAGAGTGTGGCGTGTGGCTGCCCTGTCTGAGCGCATACACTGGGTGAACAGCCTGCGCCTGGCCGTCGACTAGCGCGCAGCGAGACCGTTCAACCGCGTCTGCCTTGTTACGCAATAGACAATCCTATCAAGAAAGTTGGCTGTGAATGTGAGGCAGCTAGATGCATTTACCAAGCAGCCTGTCAGCGCCGAACGCCTCTTCCTGGGGAATCGCCCCGCCGCTGATTTCACAGGCGAATAGCGTAGTGTAAGGGCTCCACCCGCGTCCAGTCAGGCAGCGCGCGAGTTGAAGGCCATTGGCTGCATTGCTGTTGCATTGCTCCGGCAAAGTGTTGTGACGCAATGACATCATGAAGATAGCTGGTTTGTTTGATGCCGCTGATAGAGTGGTGACTGGTCGGATGTTGACGTAAGCTCAACAACGAGAAAGTGAGTCTGACTGACAATAAGTGAGATCGATACACTGGCTACTGGCGCAACACCTTCAGTGTCTGTATTCGTTAGTAGTAGTCTCCGGGAATTTCCGAACGGTTTCGACCGCTGCACACAATGGCATAGTTCCGTTGTACTTGTGCCGCGCAGCGACGCAGGTGTCACACCGGTGGAATGTTTGCCACTTTTGTTGATTGCACTGCGTCGGAATTTATTATTACGTATTCACCACGCTTCTTATTATTGCGACACTGATTTCAACGGTCTTGATTTATTTTTTCTAATTTGGTTTTCTTTACTATACTCGTACAATTAATTCACAGTTTGTTTCTTCACAGTTCATTATTTAGTTATAATTTCGCTTTTAGGGTGGTTTTAAATTGGCAGCAGTTGTGGAAGAGGGTGTGGTCCATGCCGGATGGGCATGCGCGGATGTTAGCCGAGATGGGCGGTACCAAGAGCCCCGACGCCGAGCCCTGCTGCCCGGACATGGACGAGGACGCCGCCGACTCCCTGCTGGACGGCGCCGAGTGCAAATGCCCGGTGGCTAGCTACGGCAGCGTCAGTCTGGAGA